>NC_042631.1:29514185-29814185 GCF_901001135.1 Rhinatrema bivittatum
TTGTTATTGTTTAGAATGTAAACCGAATTGATCAGTAATTCTGTTATTGGCAAGTCGGTATATAAAAGTGCTAAATAAATAAATAAATAAATATGTAAACCGAAGCGATATGTACCAGTACATGATCTTCGGTATAAAAGACTTTAAATAAATAAATAAATAAATAAATAAAATGTGAGCTCATCAGTCTTTTCATAAGATTGGTATGCAGTCTTTATGGCTGAAAGTGTCATACGTTGCCCTGCATCACCTAATCGGGAAACACCGTATGTCATGCTGTAAGCACTATCCTTGCATATTGAAAGGGCGGGTGCAAAGGGAAGGATCCGGTTCTACGTCAAGGCTTTCTGTGCTCCAGTGTAAGAAATATTTGCCTTTCAAGTATACTTCTATCAAAACTGTAAAGTGGAACGGAGTTTACTTCAACTGCTTTGGCGTGATTTCTTTGCACCCTTATGTCTTGAGGCTATTACCGGATATGTGGTTCTTGGAACTCATCACAGGTGAAATGTCTGGGTCAATGAGACTTCTTTCATGCTTCGTACCCTATTCTCCATTAGTACATATTGTCCGGTTGCTGGTTTTCTTGTGCACACATTTCTATATTTATTTAAGATATTAGACAAAAAACTCTTAATTGTGCTAGATGGTTACAATGAACCAGAATGGATCTGAATCGGGCTTAATTACAAATCAATTCAGAATTCATTGGGGAGTGGCATCCTCGCTGATATTTAAATGTCTAGGATATCTAGTTAGCTTTGCTTCAGGTCTAATGTACTGAAAAGAAAAGTTATTTTAATATTATTAAAGGATTTAGACATAAATGAAAAACTTCCCTTCAATTTAGAGCCATTAGGTTTTCAGATAAATATTTTCATCACCTGAAAATTAGTAGTCAAATGTAGGAGACAGGCGGGTTAAAAGCTGAAAACGTAAAATACCAGCGAGACTGCCTCCCTCAATCAGGTGGCTTGGGCTGACTGAATGGGGAGTAGTGGAGGTCAGAAATTCCCTCATTCAGATCCATTCTAATATCAAGTTTACAAATGGAGGCGGTGGTAGATTTCCATGTCTGACCTCTTGAAGATATGCCAATAATTTTGATTACTAGTACTTCACACTGGGATTCCTGGTAATGACTAGTATGATGGGAATTCCAGTTCCAAATGAGTATAAAATATACCTTTCAAATGTGTCATGTGCAACCTGAAACCGGACAATACCATGACAGGAGAAGGGTAGCGCGGAAGCTCTTGTTGCGGTTGAGGCTCCACCTAGGGTTAATGGATTCCCATGGGAGCAGCCGAGGACTTCAGGGCAATGCTGAGAGATACCAGCCAACTTACCCTCAGGCTAAGGCTTTGGGTTCTGGTGGCTGGAATGAGTTAGGCTGTAGCTGGAGTCATGCTGCAGGTTGGAACTTGGTGATGAAGGTAAGGCAGGGCTGGAGACAGGTGATGCAGGACTTCTGTCTGAGGCAAGGCAGTCTGACACGAGGCATGGCTGAATACTGGGGAAAGGGCTGGATACAAGTACAGGCCTTGGACAAACAGGGACACAACTAGAAAAGATAGTCAAGGACAGGACACAATAGATGAGAGAACAAGAAACAGAGGCCCAAAGCTTGTAGCATAGAAGGCCCCAAAAGCCAGTAACCATAAGGCTTGAAGGCCAGACAGGGAGATATGAGGAGTCCCATAAACCTCAACCTAGATAGAAGACCTGAGAAGGCCGCTAGGCTGAAGCTAGTCAGAAGGCCACAAAGCTGAGGTTGGGCTGACGGACACAAGGCTGATGCTGCCTGAAAGCCTGAGAAGGCCACAAGGCTGCAGCTGAGCGCCTACAGGCCAGAAGGCTAAGGCTGGGCTGAAGTCAGAGCCGGAAAGCCCCTAGGCCCATTAGCAATATAAAATAAGAATGGGGCCACGCAGGTAGTCTAGAAGACACTTTAAGAAGGCATAGATTGCTACACGGGGCAGGATTAAATAGGCCGAGCCCATAGAGACACTGGCTGGAGGGAGAGCAGATGTAGCTCTTCTGTAATCTCTCTCTCTTGTAATAGGCTATATCTCCCTTTGTCTACCTCAGCTTGTAGTGGTGCTCTAGGCCACATGGGATGAAGCTGCTTATGTATGCATGCCACGGAAAATAAGTCATGAGGCTATTTGTTACATGTTTCCCAGGTGGATCTGAATGCAATGTGGCATGAGGCAGAATCCAATCTGTAGATTGCATTTGCGTGAAAGATTTTATTTCCAGTTGTGTATAAGACAGGACAATATTCTCATTGTTGATGAAATTAGACATGGTCTGCTCTACAACTAATTAATAACATAGTAAAAGGCTTGATATCTATAGCATAATAGCTCGTTTGGTCTGGTTCGCAAACTATTGAGCGAAATAATTGCCGCTTCTTGTTTATTGCCACCTTGCCTTCTTTTAAAGGTTGGCAATTCATTAACGATATGCCTTTATCTTGAGTGGCCGCTGCTGGCTTTCCAAGCAGACGGCCAGCTTCTCGGGCAGCTTCCGGTCACAGGCACCAACCGGAAGCCAGTCCTCTTCCACAGCTTCCTACTGTAAGGACAAGACAGGCATGGTCAGAGCCTATCACCAGAGAGCTGTGCTATAACCCCGCCCCTTCCTGATACTGCGTGTGGACTACACGGGGCGAGGGGGCGGGGACAGTGCAGTCGTCTTGGTTCCAGCTACTGCTTGGCAGCGTGTAGGAGCTGCAGAGAATGCTTGAGAGAGAGATCCCTGGCCAGAGGAGAGGGTGGGCTCTGTACTGTTAAGAGGTTTTTCCAAAATATGTTGGGCAGATAGGTGTAATTGATCCCATTCTTCCCATCTACCTGCTCTTGTTGCAGCTAGCTTCTGGCTAAGCTACACTTGAACCCAGGATGTACTGTATTTGAGCACAGGTCATCATATCTGTAGAAGCACCTGTTAGCTGGTTATGCAGGCTTTGTGTTTTTACCCTTTATTTTTTTCTTTACTCTACATTATCTACTTATCATTTGGCAGGGGTGGATGTTATCAAACCTGTAGTTTATAGCAAACTCCTTTTCTACAGAACCCTAATTTTAAGTCCTGAGCAATCAATGGCTCTTGGAGGGCTGTCCCTTCCCTGATAAATATGTCTTTAATTTGGGAGGGAGGGAGGTGGGGTGGGTGTGAGGCAATGCCTAGAAAAAGATAAGTATAAGTTCTGACCTCTGCTTGGTGTGAAAGCTCTGTTAGATCAACCGTTAGAAGTTAGGTTAGTAAATGGAAGGTTGCAGGTTCAAATCTGTGGGTTCAAGATCCTAATTTGAGGGGCATTGGGGGGTCAGGGTTGTATGTAGTAGTAAATGAAATTCACTCTGAGAAAAGAATGATGATTCTCTGTCCTAGAGCCAGTTCCATATTGTTGAGGGATTAGTTTACTTTTTGCATATGACACTAAGATCTGCAGCAAACTGACCCTAAAAGTGTAAACTATGAAAGGTGATCTAAGTAAGCTCAGTCTTCAATGATTGGCAGTTAAAGTTCAGTGCACACAAATGCAAAGTCATGCATTTGGGATGCCAAGAGCCAGAGGAACAGTACACAACAGGGAGTGAGGAACTGATGTGCACCAACCAAAAGAGAGATGTGCTGTGATTGTTTCTTTGGGATCATCAAACACTAACAGGCATTTTCTGCACTGAAAACATTTTTGTGTACATAAATCATATGGGGTAGATTTTATAAATTTGCGCAAGGGCGTACTTTTGTTCACGCACTAGGCACGAACAAAAGTACGCTGGATTTTATAAGATACACGTGTAGCCGCGCGTATCTTATAAAATCCGGGGTCGGCACGCATTGCCTGTTCCCTCCGAGGCCGCTCCAAAATCGGAGCGGCCTCGAAGGGAACTTTCCTTCGCCCTCCCCCCACCTTCCCCTACCTAACCCACCCCCCCGGCCCTATCTAAACCCCCCCCTACCTTTGTTGCCAGATTTACGCCTGCTGAAAGCCGGTGGCCTATGCAAAATAGGTGCGCCGGCTGGATTTACGCGCGCAAGGCATTTAAAATCCGGCCCTATGTGCGCAAATCAATTTTTGTGCGCATTAAGTCTTGTATGTGTACACATGAATTTTGTGTGCATAAATCATGTTTAAGAGACTTTCCTGCTCCCCTGAGTTTAAAATGTGCGTTCAACCTATGCTGCGTGCACACTAACTCTAGTTTGTGTGTGCATTTTCCTGACTGTGCACTTTAACTCCCAGTGCATTAGCATAACAGCTTACTGCATTGGGAGTTAAAAAATAAATAAATAAATGTGACCTATTTGTTAAACTGTATGCTGTACTTCAGCACAGTTTTAACCCATACCAAGCCCCAGTGTGAGGTGATGTGGTGGTCAGACTAGAGGGATTCTTGAATATATAGGAAGAGACCTAACCAAAAGGAAAAAAGCTAATAATGCTTCTGTTGAGAACTTACTTCGGAAAAGATATAGCCAGATTGGAAGCAGTCCAGATACCGCCTACTAATCTGGTGCAGGTTTGTGCACAAAATTATATGAAATAAGATTTTAGACCGTAGATATACATACCATAGAGGAGAGAAGAGATGAGGAATATGATGGACATACAAATATCTTGAAGGTATAAATCATAATGAGCCTCATTTTCAAAAGTATTTATATGCTAAAAAAATGGGATTTAGCAATTTTCAAAAGCCCACAATATATGCCATGGAATTGTCCATAGGATTTACACATGGCAGTGCACTTTATCTGGGTAAATGACTTTTGAAAATTGCTACAACAGTAGTTGCATTTACACATATAAATCCTTTTGAAAATTACCCCCAATATTACTTAGCTACAATCTCCATCTAGCTGGTCCTAATAAAGGTCCCATACCTTGTTGTCCCAGATCAGCAATAGTAGCACAGGCCTGAAGCAAGTTCAAAACGGACAGTCTAACACACTACCTCACAACACTAAAATGTGTGTAGTGCTAAACCTGTTTAATTATCAGGTGCATTCTGGCCAGATTAGCACAACCGGTTTGTAAACTTCTTACTGATACATTGGCTCATTTCCTGGAATTCTTCAACAAAGGATAAGAATGTGCTGTGTTCCACCCAACAGCACATGCAGCTGTTGAGCAATCGGCAGCACAAGGTTTTCCTTGCCTTCAAGTAGAAAGGGGTGGCGTGGGAATTTTTTTTTTTTTTTTAATGAAGTCTGATGCCCATCCCAGAAAAATTTGTCAGTAGGCTGAGCATGGTGTTAAGGCATGGTAACATGAGATCATACCCTAAATATATCTATAGGCATAGTTGCAGTTTGAAAAGTAAGCAGTGGTAGTGTTCACGAGGAATTACAATTTTTTTGCAGTAATATCTGATGACATGGCCCCTAACACGCTTTGTGATTTTGAGTGGTTCACTATACGCAGCACAACGGGTTTGTTAGTTAATGCATTTTTTTGAGGAACAGTAACTACTGTTAATATCTTGTATGGTACATAGTGTGCAGGGCCAAGAGAGCCATAAAGTACCTCACAGTACTTAGTTTTCTTTACGGCGATCTATCATTTTTTTTAAATGGAAAACGTATACACGAACGGTTGAATTAGCACAAATTTGGAATTTATGAGAAGTAGCACTAATTATAAAGGCTTCTGCCTTAGCTCATGCATCTTTTCCAAACATTGATAATTCAGTCACTTTCAAAGTTCCTGTATTTGTTCACCTCATGCTTCAGATGGCTTTGAGCTTGTAAAGGAGGTCCTGGAGTGCTTGCTGTGGGCATCTGACTATAGATGGCGTAACTGACTTACAGAGAAGTATTTTCTTGGGGGCTTAAGATGATGGTTATGGAGGGAGCTGTTCTGAGACATTTATACGGTTTCTGCATACTTCGCGGCATCTTGGTTGGGTTTATTTATTTATTTATTTAAAAGAATTTATATACCGCAAATTAGGCAGGAATCTGTCTGGCTAAGCGGTTTACAAAAAGATAAAACATACATAGTAAAAATACACATTTAAAACAAAGGCAATGTACATCAAATTACTACACCTCCAAAAATAATAAAAACATATAAAACTACTTCTTAAAAAACACTAAAAGCATATGGCAGTCTTATGGTTATTTTGTTGTCAATGTTGTCAAAAACTAAAAATAGTTGGGTGATGTTATATGCGGCGGCAAAGAGATATGTTTTTAAAGCCTTTCTAAATTCTTTGTTTGAAAATGTAGTTGCCCAGTGTGCATCACAGGAAAATTGCCACAAACAGGAGGAAAAATGCCAGCAGAGCAGGAGCGCAAGGCCCATATAGTGTGACCATGCCCGACAAAAGCAGGATCTGAAAGAAGGTCTGTAGTAAAACTGCCTGAAGAAATGAATGAGAGGATTACTGTAAATGACTGTCTGTGCCTGCAGGGGCAGTGCTCCCTGTCGCTCATGCCGCTTTCAGAGCTTTTGTTAAAGCAATACAACAGCAGATGAGGACCATGCCGCCTGCCTATTTTCCTTTCCTCTTGCGGTACCCGCACGGTCTACGTCATCTCCAGACTTGTGCCTTCATGCCCTCTCAACTAAGGAACATCTAGTTTATGCCAAGCTGTCTCGAATTCTGATACCATTTTTGCCACCAACACCACTGGGAGGCTGTTCATGCCCCTGCTTCCCTTTTTTTTATTTTTTTATTGTGAACAAATACATTTCCGAATCTAGCCCTCTTTGAGCTTCATATTGTGACCTTTCTGTTAAAACAAATGTCTTTATCGTATCTCCCCTCTCTCTCTTCTTTGACAGATGTTTGCCAGCCGACTCCATTTCTTTTTGAGGGCAGGGTGATTCAGTCCTTGGTTTTACTCCATAGCATGCATGGGACTTGTACTTCTGACTTCCCCGGTGATTCAGCCCCTCCCCCCCCCCTCCCCTAAAAAAAAAGCAACCATGCTATGGGGTAGACCCAGAATGGGATCAACCGGTCTGGAAAAAGGCAACTAGTTGGCCACCTTATTTCTATTCACGTTTCAGGCACTTAAAGCAGAATACATCCCAAGGAGCAGTTGGATTTAAACCCTGCTTTTTCAGTGCTAACCACTAGCTTACTCCTCCACGGTATACAAACTGACCTTTGTCTCGACACAAACATTAGCACTGAAGGCAATATTATTGTCCTATAACCCTCCCGATGTACAGAATTAGCTTCTAAAAATGTGAATCACGCTTAGTGTTTCCATGGTTCTGTGATTTCCAATGTTATGACACTGTGACTCACCAGGAAAGCAGCTGTCATTAAGACCTGCCCTAGTTAATTATTTGATATATATCAAAGAGTATTCAATGTTTACACTAGGCGTAAGTGCCAAGAAAGAAGTTTTTGAATCTTCTGACAGTCATTTTGCTGACTTCATTAATACTATTTTACTGTTATCTATTAAGAAAGCTCCTAGACACTGTTCCTTAACTAAGTAGCATTTGTTAAACTATGGGTCAAAAAATAGATGCATTTTATTTAACTCTTGAGTAGACTGTATGCATGTTGATGCTTCAGTCTGGCATGTTGGTTGGTGGGAAGAAATAATGTATTAATTTATCATTTGTCCTTGTTAAGTTATTTTTGTGCATTATTATCCTATCCAGTATTGTACGAGGGTAAGTCAGTTTGTTTTTCTAACAGGAGGTTTAATCTTCTTGCTTTAGCCACGGTCCTATGTTTGAGTCCTCAACAAGGTCAAGTGATAGGGGTGGCCTCGAGAGCCTCAAACAGACCAGGTTTTCAGGATATCCACAATGAATATGCGTGAGATAGGTTTGAATACAATGGAGGCAGTGCATGCAAACCTATCTCATGCATGTTCATGGCAGATATCCTGAAAACCTGGCCTATTTGAGGCTCTCGAGGACCGGCGTTGGCCACCCCTGTGATATGACTAACCCATTTCCCCCAATACTGTATTGTTCTCAGCCTAAAGAACAAGAAGGGCAGTCCTCAGCTCATACCTTACACTTGATCTGAACCAAAGGCCAAAGTCAGAGTTGAACTTCTGACAAACAAGACAGGAATAAGATAAGGATGAAAAAAACAATACATAATGGGCAGGATTATATTTATTTGGAAAGTTGTCACTGCTTTTTTAGTTACTGTAGCCCTGAATTTTTACTACGTATCAAAGCTATTTTCAAAGGACATTGAGGGAGTAATTTTCAAAAGGAGTTACGTGTGTAAATGTACCACTATTGTAGCAATTTTCAAAAGTCATTTACTTGAGTAAAGTGCATTTACACAAGCAAATCATATGGACAGTTCAATGGCTTACAGTGAAGCAATTTTCAAAAGCCCACTTACTCAAGTCAACCCAGTTTTACTCAAGTAAATGCTTTTTAAAATCAGGCCCTAACTGTTTTAGTCCTCTTTCCTTTAGGAAAATAAGGCTCCTGTGGTCTCTATGTGTGTCCCTAACAGCTCTTTTGTTCATTGTCCTATCCCCACCACATTTTCTGGACATGAGAGAACTTTTGGGTGGGAGTGAGGTTTTTTTTTTTTATTAACCTTACATATGTGTGAACCATGGATGTGTGTGCATCCTGGAAAATAAAGCTCCTTTAGTTTTTTTTTAAACAAAAGCAAATTAGTATTGAGTAATTTTAAACATCATAAAATTTAAGTAATGTTGCAACACATCATGAAATCAGGGCTTTTATATGTAACCTTACTACAAGGCACACAGGCTTCTGTATTCTACAGTCTGGTTGATATATTTAAAATACTTTTAGTTTAAATACACTCTGATCTGTATAACCACATTTTATTTTTAAGAATGGTAATGTATAATTGCAAATGAAAGGTTTTAATTGCTAAGTAGCCCCTTTTAAACATCGTCTGTGTTTTTTTAAACAGTGTCTACTGTTTCCAGGTCCTCCCCAGAAGCCCTCCAACCTTGAGCAGGAAAATCCATCAATTGCTGTACTAAAGAAACTTGCCATTTCTTTTTAATCTCGTTGTTGAGGCTTGTTCCTTGAAGCACAAGAACTAGCTCAAACCAGAAAACTAATAAATAATGGCATGCTTTTGTTGAAGGCGTTACTTAAGAGAAAATCTGCTACCATTCTATTGTCACTGGAATAATTTCCTTCCTTTCTTTCTGTTTAATGCATAGTGCTGTCAGCCCAAGGTGCTCTGAAGGTGCCCTATAGATCAGGAGTGACCTGAAGACTGTTGTGCTTTTGTCATACCGGGGGTGAGCAGCAGCGCAATGGTAAACCATAGGATAGCTCTTGCTCTTATGCACGTGTCTTAGGTAGCTTAGGGGCAAATGCCATGGCTAATGAAACCATTCCCATTTTAAAAAGAGATCCTCCAGCAAAAGGAAAGCCTAACTGCCATGGACTGCAAAGCTCTGGAGAATTCTTTCAAGAACTGACAACACCAGACAACAAAGTTTTGTTTTTTTTCTATTAGCCAGGCCCCTTACAGGGCTAGCCTGTGCCCCGGGCAATCCAGGTGGTGGTCCCCCCTCAGATGACAGGGTCTATAAGAGTTCAAACTTGCAACCACCACCACCACTGCCACTATATAGCAGCAATAGAGGCATGGTGTACTGGCACCCTCAGGGCATGGTACGCTAGGAAAATCGCCCCTTCTGATAGCCCTGCTAAAAACGGCAAGTTATGAAAAAGCAACCCTAAGACTCAATGGGTCTTAGTCAATACAGCTTGCCTATCCACAATACTAGGTAGGTCACAATATGGCATCCATAATGATTAAAAACGTATCCATAAAAAAAATACACATACAAGCAATAACAAATATGCATTCATAAAAGATAAATACAAATCATAAAAATAAACAGACAAAAATACAAATGAACTCGACATTCCACCATTATATGACAAAAGCTTCATTTTATTCAACAACAAAATTAGAGAATACAGACTGTTAACATCTGCCAATACTTTATGAAACCAGAATTAAATATAGCCTATTACCAAATACAATCCTTGCTTCCATCCTGCCCCAATACCAATTATAAACCATAGCTCTCTGCATCAACTATGCCCCACAGCAAAACTATATGACATAAAGACATGCCCTACACTACAACTAGGGATGGCAATTACTCACATCCTTGTTTAAACAAATATATTCTGTAAGATTTTGAAGCCTAATGATAGAGTTTTCAGATTTAATTTCTTCCAGTAATTCATTCCAATAAAAAGGCCCAGCTATGTAGAATAGATGTTCTTTAGTCTGCCAATGGTAATTATCAAACAGAATGGGGTAAAGTCCATTTGAAATAGGCCCAATGTGTTCATACTATGCGGTGACTGAATGTGTACAAAAAATAATTTTTGCACAGGAAGTTTAGCAGATAATATTTAGATTTTTAGCGCACTTTTGGCTTTGGATAGGCCTATAAGCTATACATAGCCTCAAATATCATGAGCATCTGTTTCAGATTTTCGATTTAACTACTCAACTTTCCAAACTCATGCTCAAAGAGAATCATGATTCAAGTAGAGCAGGTAGGTCCTTGTCCCAGAGGGCTCATAATCCAAGCCTATGGGAAAATGCTTAGTAAACAGGGCCCTAAGTTAGTTCTGGAGTCAGTGCCCAAGGTCACATGGAACATCGGTGGAGAAAAAGCAGGATTTGAACCCTACTTCCCCCTAGTTTCCCCACCTTCTGTTTTAACCACTAGGCTATTCCTCCACTCCTTTCATTTTTATAAAAGGGACCTTTATCACTAAAGGCTCAACCCAACGCATGTGCCATTGAAGGGCCAACAGTGGGGTGAACTGTATGAACTGTGTCTTCTGACTGTAGTGTGTTGGGATTTCAGCCCCATCGGAACTTGCTCCAGGTCTGTATCTTTACCATGCGAACATTGATTTCCAAGGGTTCCCCCCCCCCCTCCCCCTCCGATCCTACTGCATAACCAACCCACTCCGCTGCCAAATCTGGAGATTCCCCAGCCACTGCGAGGCCTGGCAAAGAAAAAGAAGAGATGGGGGCAGCAATCACCGCAGAAAGAGAACATGGAGACCCCCTGCCATCAATCTCCCTTACCACAACCAACAGTTCCCCAGGACAACCTGGACCTGTTCTCCAGCCCGCCCCATCACCAGAGTTACCCTCACCTAGCTGGTCCTTCAAAGGGCCACCCTTAGGCAGGTCCTCCTGATGCAGGCCTGGATTTGCTAATAGGCACAGCTGAACCTCACTCAGCAGAAGGCATTTGCTGCCTCCCAGTTGTGCTGAATCTCATTCTGTCCCTTTCAGCTTCACCCAGCCCCTTCCCTTCCAGTGCAGAGAGGTGAGGTTGGAAAGGGACGGAGCAAAAGAAACAGCTGCACTCCTTATTCCAGCCCCTGTCATTCAGGGACACGAGAGGAAGGGACCCTGCAGTGGACAGAACAGAGCAAAGACTGTGCTTTAGGCCTTTTGCTCTTTCTTCATGCTGTAAATAAACATTACAATGCTCACACACACTGGATAACAATCACATATCTTGAATGTTAAACCTCAGTTTTTTCCAATTTGGGAGTTGATCATTAGAATTGTCAGCTAGTTTGACTATTTAAAATGTTGCCTATGTGACCTACACCAGTCTGATTATCCAGTAATAGGTCCTGGATGTGATCAAATCACAAACAGAGAAGTCCCTCCATTAATAAGGTATGTGCTAACCACTCATAAAACAAAATACCCCTGCCCCTCAGGCACCAAACCTTCAAGCTAAGAGAATAAATTCACAGCACAGCTCTACAATGTGCTTAAAAAAACCCAACATGCTGCCAGTGCAAGTGATCCCCAACCACCAAACAAGCCCATGCAAGGCATCTCCACCATATCCACTTACAGGCCAAAAATTCCTCCCACTCCCCACCTATAGCTTGGCCTTCTCAATTCACAATCCGCAAACAGTAAAACCCACTACAACTTTAACTTAAGATTTCAAGCTCCACATTCTATGTCTTACAGAGATTTGGATAGGAAAAGGTGAAAAATATCAGTCTCATCCAACTCTGCCCACCTGGCTGCCATATTCATTACACCTCTGACCCATGGGCAGTGTAGGAAGAGTGGCTATCATCTTCAAATGCTCACTGGCCCATGAGCTTGTTTCTACTAAACAAGTAGGAAAATAGACTGCCTAGAAAAGAAATTCCAAGGCAATAAGGGACCTAAAATCATTCTAATCTACAGCCATTCAGACAGACACCTTTAAACTATCAAATTCCTGTGTGACATTGCTACCACGACCCACAATTTCTTGGTTCTATAAGATTTCAATTATCATGCAGAGGCTCTCCTCAAATGACAGGCAGACAGCTTTGAGTGCAAATGGATGACCTTGGCCTCACTCAGCTATTCAAGGTCTCTATGCACAACTTCATTTTCTATTCTGCAAGCATCAAGCTTGACACCAGCTCAGTATCTGTGGTTCCAATTTCCTGGTTGGACCATTAATTAGGGCACCTACACCCAAACCTCCCACCAGAAACAGCTTGCATTATGAGCGAAAACATAAGCAAACTCATCAACATACCAACAACCTCTATCAACTTTGTCCCACCAGAACTTCTAGTCCAGCAATGGAATGATGATTTCTTCTCAGTAATCAAGACTCTAGCCCTCTCTAAAGCCCAATCCCATCAAACACCCCACACATTCTCCATGGTTCCATGAACGGCTTGTTAAACAATTCTATCAACTCAAATGGGCATGGTGGATAACAAAA
Source organism: Rhinatrema bivittatum (assembly GCF_901001135.1). Classification (NCBI taxonomy): domain Eukaryota; kingdom Metazoa; phylum Chordata; class Amphibia; order Gymnophiona; family Rhinatrematidae; genus Rhinatrema; species Rhinatrema bivittatum. The sequence continues at coordinate 29,526,930 of NC_042631.1, forward strand.
ACAGACACTAGCCTTTGCTTCTGCAAAGAGCATTTCAATAAATACAAAGAAGCCATTGGCAAACTAAAAAAAACCACTATATCTTCAAACTAGAACTATTCCTGAACCACCCAAATAAACTTCAAATCGGTAGAGAAACTTTCCAAGCCAGAACCCCAGACACCTATCATCACAGGGAATCAAAAAGCTGAAGACTTTACCCAATTCTTTATAGAAAATATATAAGCTATTCATGCTTCCTTTGATCCTTCTGCTGCATACTCCTCCCTCCCTCCCTCCCCCCTGACCCAAGTCACTCCAAGAATACAACTATCTATCCTTCTACCCAGGCCATTTCTATTCAACTCCTCCAAGACTTTATCCAATTATCCAACTTTAGGACAATTGCCCCTCAAGAGATGGAAAAGATTCTCTAGAAAATTAGATAGTCTGTAAGCCCATTAGATCCTGTCCTTTCCAGATTCATCTGCAACCTGAAACATAACCTATCCCCTAGGCTAACCAATATAATAAATGCACTCTAACTCAAGGCTCCCTACTTTGCTCGCTCAAAAAGGCCGTTATCAAATCTAACCTAAAGAAACCTGGTACTGATCCTAAAACAATTGACAATTATATCCAGTCTCCAGCCTTTCCTTCTTGTCTAAAGTAGCAGTTTAATTCAACTCCTAGACTTGCTAGATGAGTATAACATCCTAAACCACAACCAATACAGCTTCAGGAAAGCCCATGGAACAGAATCCATTTTGTTGGCCATCACCAACAGCAACCACCTTCATGAGGATCAACCTGGCAATTCTCTCCTAGTCCTACTTGATCTTTCAGCTGCCTTTGGCTCTGTCGATCACAAAGGACATTAGCATAGAAGGTATTACCCTCAGGTGTTTTGAATCTTTTTTTTTTTCTAACAGAACAATCTGTTAAATTTGGCAACAAACCATCCTGTGGAGTGCCTCAGGGCTCTGTCCTCGTGCGGATCCTTTTTAGCATTTACATACATCCAATCTGGGACCTCATCCAGTCCTTCAACATTGAATGCCACCTATTCACAGATATCATCCAGCTCTACATCAAAATGGGATCTGATCAAACTTCATCCATTGCCAATCTCAAATTGTCTTACAGAGGTAGTCCAATGGCTTAGTAAAACACAAACACAATCTCAAACTAAATCTCTCATAATCTAACTCCTCTGGTTTAACCACCATGGCCATTCCTTACAATCACTGCCTTTACTAGCAGGAACCCTCTTACATTCTAAGGAATCAATGCAACGCCTAGGGTTCGACTCAATCAAACTCTCACATTGGAAACTCACTTTACTAAGGTGATAAGGTCCTCCATGTATCTGTGTCAGATCCACCAACTCTACAATTTCCTTGATAAAACACCAGCCAAACTGACTACTGTGACTCTCTATTCAGTGGCATTTCAAAAACAGTACAAAAAGTGCTTCCAGCTCCTACAAAATCCTATCGCTAGGAGTTTGGTAGGTGCCAAAGCAACCAACCACATAAAACCAATTCTACAACAACTACACTGGCTTCCAGTGGAAAGCAGAATGAAATTAAAAAATGTTTCTGTTTTGTTTTCAAATGCTTAAACAAACATGTCTTGAGTACTTCTCCCAACTTCTTCCCTCTTAAACACCCTCAAGGAAACTCTAGTTCTCCAAATGGCTCTTCTTTCTTCTCCGCCTTTGACAGGTTGTCCTTCACAAGACTTCATGCTCGTATCTGTTACACACCCAAAATTTAGAACAAGGTACTCCTACCCTTACACCTTGAGCCATGTTACCCTACTTTCATGAAAAAAACTAAGGTGTGGCTTTTTAGCCAGGCCTTCTTCACAGAGACCCTAACTGCCTGAACTTCCAATTAGGAGCTGTAAGTTATCCACTCTTGGGCTGCCATCACTGGTTTCCAATGCTACTCCAACTTTAAATTCTGTTTGTAAGTTGTTCAAATGCCTATGATTTAAATTTGTTATAATCTGCCTCAAGACCATTCTTGGAAAAAGGCGTAATATCAAATGAATATAGACAAACAAAATAAATGTGAGGTGAATGATGTGTTGCACTAAATTATGAACTTAGCCTGAAACATGTGATTGCATGTTCTGAGATATAAAAGTGGCTGAAGAAAATTGTCAGAGTTAGAATACTGAAAAGCTAACACGTTGACCATCCTCCAATTGATAGCTAAGGCCAGCTTATTTATTTTAAGACATTTTTTTACCCACCCTTCCAAAATTCAGGGCGGGGTACATCAGAACATACATTATATAAAAAGAACATAAAAGCATGAAAATAAAAAACACGTAATAAAACAATCAACATGAAAGACTCACAAATGGAACACCAGCATGGATGACTCACAATTGAAACTCTAGGTCAAATCGAGTTATTATTCAGTTCTGGAAAAGCTATCTGAAAAAGATGTGTTTTGAGGGCTTTTTTGACTAATTTCTTTTCATGGAGGATTCTTAGTTTATTTGGGAGGGTATTCCACAGAACGGGTCCTGCAGAAAAGAACACACACTCTTGTCTCATCAAGGTGTGTTAACTTTGGGGAGGGAACATCCAACAGGCATCAATTAGAAGATCTCAGGGACCTTAGTAATGTAGTAAGCTGGGAGTCCATTTAGAAGAGAATTAAACTGATCTGTTCCTGAAAAAAATAAGGGATTTCAAGACAGAACATAAATCAATAGAGTCTAGCAAATGCTTTAAGTGATGGAGAAAACGTAGTTTATGAAAAGATTGAGTAATTGTCTTGATGTGATCCTTCATGGACAAAGCTGGATTAATGATTACTCCAAAGTTACGAACATTCCATTTTTGTAAGATATTTTCAGGAATACTGGGAACTGGAAAATGAGACAGTACAGTGATTTCAGTTTTTGAAATGTTAAGCACTAATTTATTGTGATTAAGCTATGACTGAATAGTAGACAGACAAGAAAAGAGAAGAGCTTCTGTTTGAATCCAAGAATCTTTTGGAGAGAAGAAAAACTAGATATCATCAGCATAAAGTCTGTAATGCACCCCAAGGCCAGCCAAAATATGGCATAAAGGTATAAGATAGATATTAAACAAGGCCGTGGAGAGCCCTGAGCCTTGGGGTACCTCCAGAGCTGAGAGGGATCCAGGAGGAAAAGTGAGGCCCAATTACAACCTGCTGTACCCAATTTGAGAAAAATGAAATGAACCAAGAGTACAAAACCAGAAAGCCCAAGAGAACATAATCTTGAGAGAAGTACTGTATATGATGGTCTACAAAAATGTCAACTAGAGCCATCCAACTGATAGCAGAAGCCATTCCTAACACAGTTAGAAGTTGCATTAATAATTTATTTTCAAATTTGTATAAGTATTCTGAATCCATTATTGATTTGCCTGTAGTTTATTATGCTAGTTCAATCCTTATAGGGCACCTTCCTCTATTATAAACTGCTACTACTGTCTCTGATCATATGCTATCAGCCTTATATGTTTTACCCCATCTTGACTGAATTTGTTATTCCAAAAGTTGTATAAGTCCTAATAAATAAATTGAATACACAAGGACTAAACAACGATTACCTTAAAAGACTGATTCAATTGAATCCACAGTTAAAGATTGATTCAATCATATTAACCAATAGCCTGCAGTGTGATGAGATCTCTATATAAAACATTTGACCAACATTACTGCATTCCTACATGATACTATAAGAGCAGAATGCAGACTGAAGCTGCCAGACCAAAGCTCCTTGCAGAAGCCACAGTGGAGAACAAAAGAGATTGACCCTGAGGACAGAGACCCGAGTCCTGCAGATGCACACAAAGCTCATCGCAGAGGATCAGAGACCTGCAGATTCACAAACACACAGTAATCATCACTCAGGGACCACCACACAGGATTCCTGCACAAATTATTCTTGCCATCTGCTACAAAATACTCTGGGAAATGTAAGTTGTATGATTTAGTCTTAGCATAAAACATCACAACCATTTCCCTTGAGGGTCCCGAGAGAAAGTATTGGAATATAAATTGCAATAATTTGCAATCTATGATACTGCTATGATGAATGGAATATCTCATTTGTAATCTTGCCTAAAGAAGACTTCCTTTTACAGAAGAAAAGTAATTTATAATTTTCTGACACTCTTACATAGACATAAAAGGAGCTGTATTTAATTTGTACATTTTATAATACCTGCCCTCTTATTACATTTTATATAAGCGAATATAATTTTGTTTTCCTTTTACATATTGGTGCTAACAAACAAAAGTAAAAGCCTGCTTAGGAAGGACTTTTATTTGCAGTCACCAGCTGTTTTGTTCACTTTTATCATTCCAGTCCTAGCTCAGATATTACCAACTACCTCTAGAGAGCCTTGATCGGCAACATCTGTGTTAGGACAGGGACAATAAAAATGAACAGTAGCTTGTGGTTGCAAATAGTCCGTGCTAAGGTGGCTTTGACTTCTGTTAACTTGCAAAAGGTGCAGATGTGCAGCAAGGCCCAATTAGACTGATATCCAATATAATATTACAGATCATGGCTCCCTCTGGAGCTTCCTTCCACGAAAACGCTGTCGAAATGATTTACAGGAACCTAAGCTACTCCGCTGACCAGCAAGGTACTGCACAGTGATCGCCGATTCATTGAGAGGGCACAAAACTTCACATTTAAACTTCCTATCCTAGGAATATGAAGGAAAATAAATAAAAAGGTGGGGGGTGAAAGCCCAGTAAATAGAAGATTGTACCGTGGTCCTTGCTATCAGCAGCTGCAAGGTAAAAAATGTTGGACTTCATTAAAATAAATGAAGACTCTTTATAGTATTGTGGTTGTTTTAGCTGTTAATCTGCAATATCTTAGAGGTGATCTGCAAGCACTTAAATCCCTTTTGTGAAAAATAAAATAATTAAATATGGAGGATAAGCAACTGAAGTTTCTAGTGCATGTCAGAATTCAGTAAATGCTTAACTGAACCTTAAAATACTGATAGCAGAAGCTATTTTCTCAGGGCAGTTTATTTTTGCCCTTTCGTAGCCAGCATAACAGGACAAGTTGTAGTATCTGGACTACCACTGCCAGACCCAGCTGATTTGTAATTTGGGGGGTTTTCAGGTCTAGTGATTGGATGCTGCCTCTTTCAGAGTTACACGTGTCACTGAATCCTTTACATAGGCCTTTTGTTCTTTGTTTCTGTGGCCTCCTCTATTCATGAGGTATGGGGGGGGGGGGGGGGGGGAAACAGTGGCACAGAACTGTGGGCGGCAAGCTCCCATGATTCTTGCTCACCTGCACACGTACACAGCAGCATCTAACTAGTTTTCTCACTAGGAAACCTCTGCCATCTCTCTCTACCTATAGTTACTAGCAAATACAGCCACCGGTACTTGTTGGCTAAAGGTTGTGTTGCTTTCTCTGCAGTGCCCCCAATATAGGGCACAGCACATCTCCATATCGGATGATAAAGAATAAAATGTGCTGACGGATTACAGAAAGCAGATAGACTGGCATCATCCTGAGGCTTCTAGGGACATTTCAAAATGTGCACATTTGGAAAAGGAAAAAACAAAAACCTTGCAGCTTTACAGTTTTACTAAGGAAATTCACCTAAGAATGGTGTATGAGGATCCAGACATGGGAATGTTGCTTCTTGGCCTTTCATGTTTGCTGTAGCTTTTGCCAATAAATTAAAGTTATAACAGGTCAAGTTGAACGTAATCATTTAAATCTGCCTCAGGTGCAATTTTAAAAAGGCAGAAGGTTGAGTGACTCCAGTATAGTGTGTTAAAACGCAACACTGCTGCTATCCCTATTTCTTTCAGACTTGGCTTTTTCCTCCCTTTGTTGGCATTATACTATTAATGGTTCTATAAGAATACTAAGAATATGCAGTTAGGACAGAGGACAAGCTGTGTAAAAACCACTACAAACATGATACAACAATTCATTGTGAAATTCCTCTGAGATATATATAAAAAAAAAATAGAACATGTTTACAAAGATACAGAACACAGCGCTCAATGAACCTCTCAAAAAATCTCATCACTTATTTAGAACTGTAAACAATATTTACTTCTCTGAAGAATTCATTTCCAGCAAGAAATCATAAATAAAGCAGTTTACTTCTTAGAAGGGCTCTCAAGACATCATAAGCAATTTGCCATCAGAACTCAGAGATGGACTTAAGCCTTAGAGAGGACAAGTAAATACAAACAATATCCATAAAGCTGTGTTATTGGGTGTTTTATGTTGTACAAACACTGAATATTATTAGAGATTCTCAGATGTCACAAAGCATGAGTTAAAGACAGAGGATCCTTAGCTACAGTGAAGTGAACGTAAAGCACATAGGCTGGCTCTTTGGCATTACCAAGGGAAGGGGAAATGGTCAGATTGATGGGCCATATGTATTTATGTGACATCATTTTGTATATTTCTGTACAAATTAGTAGTATTTGGGGTTTTTTTGTTTTTTTTTAGAAAATTAGACCTAGATTTATCAAATTGCTATAAATATAGCACCTGTGATTAAAAAAAAGGGGCATGGTTAGGGTAATTTAGTACCACATCGCATAGGTATTTTTCCGCAATGCGCGTTACTTTTATCTCACCTGCGTTACAAACTGAAAAGGTTTTTATCGCAATTGGCGGTCCGAGCTGCTAGAGAGAGAGAGAGCACGAGAGACAGAGAAGGGGAGAGAGACTCTGTGGAGGCTCACATCTAAATCAACTTTTTATTCCACTGTAAGAGGGGGCACTAGTGACTCGGGGCAAGGTTTGGGGGGCTGTTTTACATGCACAGGTACAAACGACACAGTTGCCATCAGTGAAGATTTTATGTGATTTGGAGTGATGGAAGGTGAAAGAAGAGTACATTTGGACAATGTACTCTCTACCTAGTTTGATTGCAGCTAGGTAGAGCTTTGTTCTTCCACAGAGGCTCTCTCTCTCTCCCCACCAAACTGCCATTTGCGATAAAAACTGTTTCGGCTGGTAAGACACAGCTAATGCAGGCATAACACACAGAAAAAAAGGTGTAGTTATTTCTGGTGTTAAAACCTGCATTACTGGGCGTTACTTTATCGCACGTCATGTTATCCAACCTTCATTTCCATTTACTCTGCCCAAACTCCTCCCACTTGAATGCTAATTTTGAATTTGTATACACAATTTGCAATGCGGTATTTATCATGTGCATTTCGGCATTATTGCGGGTATTAGGGCCCTACTGCGCGTGATAACGCTCTAACGCATTTTGATAAATGACCCTGTTAGTTTGTTAAACAAAATGATTAAAGTCACAATTTTTTTTTTTAGGTTCTCAAGACAAAACTTTGAACCTTTATAAAAGGTTGCCTGTGTCCCTCCATCTTTTGCCACAATAAGCAGGGAGGATGTCTGTTCCTAAGAAGATTTTATTGTTTGAAGAATCTGAAAGATACTCTTTGCTAGTCCTACCATTGGGAATCTCAATAAACCGAGATATTACAATACTGACCCTTATCAGAACCTCATGCAAGCATCGCGATGCTACACAGCGTATTCATGTAGCATAAATGACAACAGCATAGACACAGCAAGATTTTTAAAACAGGAGGCATAGCCATAATAATGTAAACCCAGTCTATCCCAAAAATGTGAAAATAAAATAAAACAAGATAATATTAAGTCTAAAAAGAAAGGCTAAAGATCTGAAAATGATAGAGAGTTAAATAGAAAATATGATAGTTTGAAGACTTCAGCTAGTGCTACTGCTTAAACATTTGGAGTGAACAGAGTTGGTCTGGCCGGTGTCCGAAGCCAGTTAACTCAAGGCATGACTATTTTTCAAAATGTTTCTAGTTCAAAAAGTTTATTTGCTTAAAACAATGGAGTGGACATACGCCATGGCTGAGGAATCATTGTTGCTGTATCAAAAAGCAATAATTTTGGTTCCTTTACTTCTGCTTTCAAGAAGTATAAAAGCAGACTTCCTCCATTCCCTCCTCGACTTGGCAACTTGTTTGCTTCAAGTCTGCTTGCTTCGGTGAGTCTTCTGGTGCCTCGGGTTCCTGATTCCTGGTTCCTGCTTCTTCTCGGTGATTCCTCAGTGTGTGACTTCGGACTGGCAAGTGGTAATCCCTCGGCATGTGACCTCGGACTGGCAAGCGGCGATCCTCTGGTACTCGACCTCGGACTTCTTCCGGACCATCCATCTTCAAGGGTCCACCTAAGTCCCAGCAGCCTGGGTCCCTATGGGCTCCTCCTGGGGGGGCCACGGGCTTCCAGTGGCGAAGATCCAGTTGGCCCTTGCACCAACCTCACACCTCCTCGACCTCTCAAAGGTCCACCTAAGTCCCAGCGGCCCAGGTCCCTATGGGCTCCTCCCAGGGGAGCCGTGGGCTTCCAGTGGCGAAGATCCAGTTGGCTCTGTTCCGACGTCATGCCTCTTCGTCCCCTCAACGACCGCCTCAGTCTTCAACGCCGAAGGGCCTGCCAGTCCCATCTTCTGTTCCGCCTCGCCACCCGATGGGGAACCTAAGGAGCCATCTCCTAAGGTGATTTCAACCTCCCGTCGGTCCAAGGGTTCACGATCCCTCCTGATCATAACAACACATTAAATCGGACATAACAACAGGGTCCAAATATTAACGCATACACCCTTGGCATTCTAATCATGGGTGTCACATAAAACAACAATATACGTCCTTTGTCATTGTTGTAAATCCTGGGACATTCATAACTGCTTATAAGTCTAAATTTACTTTATTCCGTAGGTATTTTGTTGAACAAGAAAAAAAGCGGGGTATAGCCAGGCCTGGATTTAGGCATAGGAACACAGGTAGCTGCCTAGGGTGCCAACTTTTGAAAGCAGCAAATCGGATCCTGTTTCTGCTTGTCTTAGAGCAATGTTTCATGTAAACCAGCAAGATATGTCCTCATGATTGCCGGTATATAAAAACCTTAAATAAATAAATAAAATAAATAAAATAAATAAATGTGCCAGCATAGCTTTAAATGGCACTCTGCTTACGGCCACCAAAATCTTAGATCCCGCCCTGCATATAGTATATAATTTCCCTGGGCTTCTGCCAAGGAAATTTATAACAACCTTGGGACTAATATAGCTGAAAGGAAGTTTATCACCATCCAGTCAGTCCTATGAACAGGTAAGTACATTGGATTTCAGATAGTTGCCAGGCAACAGCTGTAACCTTACAATAGAGGAACTTTCAAATTGGATTACAACTTCAAAGGCGGCTGATAAATTCAAGCAAGGAAAGAATGTAACACAGAATTAGTCATTGTAAGAAGCCCTTTAAAAATGCTTTATCCTTTCTTTGCTCCCAGGTTAGGGTCTAGGTTTTACAGGTTTTTTTAAATTTTTACCTATGTGATACAAAATAAGTAGATGGTTTGACAAGATCAGAGTTAATGTGAGGAATGAGCTCCATATGTCAGCACAGCTCTTTAAGCCAGGAAGCGGAACAAAACCATCACATAATATAAGGGGACTAGATACAGCATTTAATACAAAGCCAAGAAGATCACTGCGCTCTCAAGATGAAACTCTATTATCCTTACCTTCTCCAAAAACATTTCATTATGTAGAAATTAGAAAAAGAGCTTTTTTGCATAGTTGGACCACAACTGTGGAATGCATTGCCTTGACATCGGAGAGCAATTGCAGATTAAAAAAAAAAATCTTGTGTAAAAAATTAAAAGCAACTTGTTTACTGAGGCTTATCCCAATGCTGATTTGAATTAAAAGCCCAGAGGAAGAGTACCTGTTTTAAAGAAGAATTTTACTAGTTTTTTTTTGTTGTTGTTGTTTGTAATGTGTATTTGTATTATACCACTGATGTTTTATGTACTCTGCTCAGTTCAGTTATTTTGTAATTTGCGGTTTATAAAGTGACTAATCCAAAACTGCTGAGCCAGAAGACGGGGGATTTCTGGTCCCTCTTCACCTGATCATATTTTTCCTATCTTTGAAAGTTTACACTGGGCTCCCAGCCGCCTGATGAGTAAAGTTCAATTTCTTACCATGGTCTTTAAAGGCCTACATGGGTTACTCTTCCTCTCAGTTTTTGTTAGATATTCCACCTCAAAACAAGTTAGATTAGCTACTCTTCGCAAAAGGATCTTTGGCATCGCTGGTCCAACTATATGGAATTATTTACCCATGACAATTAGAACTGGATCTGACCCGCTTCAGTTCCGGAAGCTACTCCAAGAATATTTTTTCACCCACATTTTCCCGGGTCAGTAAGGGCTAGGTACTGGCATGATCTGTGCATTAGGTACTCAGCATCCTGTACTAGAGGCTTACGTTTGCTTGATGATGTTATGTGCCCTTTGTTGTATTGCACCAGTTTTTAAATATGCAGTTATGGTTTTTATTTTATTTATTATTTTATTTTATTTACTATTTTTCTATACCGGCTTTCAAGACAAGGGTCACATCAAACCGGTTTACATTTAACAGGGCGTGCATTATACAGAGAACTCGAGCAACTATAACTGGTGCAGGAATTGCAGTTACAATAAAACAGGGAGGTACACAACTGGGAGCAGAGGAAGAAGAAGAACAGAGAGATTGATTGACAGCAAATTATTTACAACGATTATTTACAGAGACGCAAAATTAAATTCCAATCTGGAAGAACTGAAGTCGTGGATGAGGTTGATGACAGAGTGTTGGTGTTTAAACCCATTGATAACAATGTGTTTGTGATGCCGGTGGCAGGGATCAGTCTGTGTCTGGATTGGCTTTTTTTTAAAAAGCCAGGTTTTTAGCCTTTTCCTGAAAGTCGGTAGGCACGGTTCCTGGCGCAGGTCGGCTGGGATGGAGTTCCATATAAGTGGTCCTGCTGTTGAGAGCGCTCTGTCTTTGAGGGATTGTGTTGAAAGGTTTTTGCGTGTGGGACATGAAGTGATTCTTTGTAACACTCCCTAATGGGTCTGACGGAGGTGTGTTTTTTGAAAGGAATTTGCAAGTTTAGCGGGGCGTGTTGATGGATGACTTTGTAAATGGTGGTGATGGACTTGTACATAATTCTGTAGTGAACAGTTTTATTATTTGCCTGTTAGTGCTCTTTTGAGATGTCACTTATCTGTATATTAATTATTTTATTTTGCGTATGTATTGTGATCCGCTAAGATTGGTGGATTACAAATATTTTAAATAAATAGCACTTGCCTAGGATAATGTATACCTGAGGCAAAGCTCTTTCAGAGCCATCGCACACAAGCTTTAATTTCACTCTCAGCTCCTGATGCAATACTTATGTAAAGCACAAGGAGCTCTGACATTCCTTCTGCTACCACTCTGATTGTCCAGCACATGCTGCCAGATTGTTTTTTTTATTGTCCCATCAAAAAAGGCTATAATTGACATCAGCATTTCAAGGCCCAGGGCCAGGAAATGCAATTTCAACACTGGTCTCAGTTTTCTGGGCAGCCATAGGGAAGCTTATCCCCCCCCATCACATCATTATCAGGATCATGAAGCAGCCCATGCGCATGTTACAGAACTTTTGATGCCTTTATCTATTCAACCTATCATAGGATTCTGTCAAAAAATAAGTTGAGTTGATTAAGATATTATCTTTGGATTGTTGCAGGTCATAGCAATGGCTTTGATCTTTACACCTGAGACAATCCAATCTGGGCACTGATCTACATTGAAAGCGTTTCTGAAGAAAAACCAACACAAAATAACTAATAACTAATATCTAGTTAGCAATAGAATGAGAAATGACGATAAAATAAAACTTTTAGACTAAACTGCAGCTGGTTTCCTCTGCCATATTGGAAAGTGTGATCCAGAGTCCCAAGAGGGCAAAACAGAAAATCCATGGAAGTCAGGCACCAAAATCCATAAACTGCTACTAATTAATAAGCAATAGTAGCTTGAGATTTATTTAATGTTTGGGTACTTGCCCAGTACTTGTGACTTGGATTGGCCACTGTTGGAAAAAGGATGCTGGGCTTGATGGACCCTTGGTCTGACTTAGTATGGCAATTCTTATGTTCTTATCAGGAGTACATAGCAGATACTGTTCATATTCTCTGGCTGACAGAAATTTCAAAGCTTGCAGTTACAACCCACCATATACAAAAAAGATCTGGTTAAAAAAAAGAGAGAAGCTATGACTGGATGCTTTATTCTCATTAAGGGCTACCTCAGCTCAAACACTGCCTTCTGCCCCTTATCAGGCCCACTTTCAAGTTGGCTGGAGAAGGGATGCATTGGCCAGGTTAGGAACTATGGCAGCATTGTGTTCTATAAAGAAGTGGTTCTCAACAGGTGTGTCGGGACACACTGGTGTGTCGCGAGGTTCTGGGAGGTGTGTCGCAGGGCCAGCAGATGGCTGCCTCCTTATCAGCCTGGGTGGGCGTTGGTTGACTTCTCTTACATTGGGCCTTCTCCTCTTTCTGGCCCAGTGGGAGGCTGCTTCCTCCTTCACCCAGATCAGAGCGAGACATTGCCAGCTCCTGCTGTTCTGGGCCTGATGGGGATTGTATCTTCCCCTGCTGAGTCTGGGAGTTGATGCTGCTGATGATCTCTTCACCCTGTAGAGGGTGGGGGAAAGGAGGTTGGGGATGCTGGGAAGATGAAGAAGGAATGGAGAGGGAGTGTGGGGGCTGCTGGGCAGGCAGGGAGATGAGATGATGGAGGTAGGAAGAGTCAAGCAGAGGAGAGAGGGAGCACAGGGAAGAGGATATGAGGGGATCAGGAATGCTGGGCAGGGATACGAGTGTGAGCGGATGAATTGGGAGAAGTGAAGGATGATGACAGCATGGAGGGGGAGTGATGGAGTGCAAGAGCCATAATATCCCAGTTTCGGGAATGTGCATTTCTTCTATATTTGTAATTTGCTTAGTGTAGGAGGATATGTATTTCTGTTTCTAGCTCTCCAGTTTTGCAGTGCAAGCAGAGTGGCTTTTTGAGGTTTCCCTTGCAGTTTTTGTCTCCACATTTGTAATTTGTGGTCTTTTATTCTGTAGTTGATGAAGGTTGGATCTGTATGTATGATTGAGGTGAGGTATTTTACGAGTAGGTAGGGATTTGTATCAATCTTTGTTGTGTTTTCTCATCCTCAATAAGACATGCATTGGTGCTGTACTGCTGCCTTTTCAGAGGAAGGGCTATTGCTGTTTGAGTTCTTAGAATTAGTATTGCAATAATATGGAAGGTTTCCTACACATGTGCTTGAGTATTTGGTTTTCAGGTTTTGTATTTTAAAATGTGACTGGTAGTAAGGGAGTTTGTGTTTCTGTTACTGAGATTGCACCATAATCAGAATATATTTTTTATATAGTGAGTTGTATTTGAAATATCCTAGTTCAGCTTTGCATCCATTGTTTGTGGACAGGCAGGGGGGGTGGGGGTGCAGGTTCCTGTGGATACAGAGTATATGTTTACATTTAGCCGCATGATGGTCAAGGGTTCAGTGTGTCATGCCTGTAGGTATTATCTGCCAGGTGTGTCCCAATAGAAAAAAGGTTGAGAACTACTCCTATAAAGCATCCAGTATTTTCCATAGATTTTTTACATCCTCTTCCATACAGTTGTGTGCAAACGTTTAGGCACCTCTGCTCAAATTCTGTTTCAACGCTTAAGTGAACAGAAGTTAACACAACCTCTATAGGGTACAAAGTTAAACATGACATCTTTCTGAAATTGTTAATGCAAAATCACTACTTATATTTTTATTGCTGATTTTAACAGATTGATAGGGCATGTGCCAAAGTGTGGACACTCTTCTTGTTGATTCATTACTACTTTTCTTTTTTTTTAATTGTTAAGACCCAAAATGTTGATTGACTCATTAGGCCTTCAATTAGTCAAGTGAAAACAATTCTATAGTTGAACAATACTCTGACTCTTCTGACATCTCAGGTTGTGCTGTCCTGTCTACTTTCAACAATTATGGGCTCCTCAATGCAGTTGCCTGAGCATTTGAAAATGAAGATAATTCACTCTTACAAAGTAGAGCAATGCTATAAAAATATACAATTCTTCCAGCTAGTAATTTCAACTGTCAAAAACATTGTTAAGAAATGGAAATTGCACAGAACTGTTGAAGTCAAGATGAGATCTGCAAGACCATGAAAAATCTGTTAGAATTGCCCAAAACCTGGTCAGATTTGCAGATCACTGAAAAATTTAGCTAACATTGAAGAAGTTGTCCACAGTACTGCATTGCTTGCACAAGAATGATCTGCATAGGAGAATTGGCAGAAGGTCTTTTCTATGACCTGTCACAAAATTCATCATGTAAAGTATGCAAACAATGCCTTGATAAGTCTGAAACTTTTTAGATGAAATGAAAACTGAGCTGTTTGGCTCTAACCACGCATGAACTAACCACTTCCATTTCTTAACAATATTTCTGATAATTAAAATTGCTACCTGGAAGTGTGTTAGAGTTTTGTATAGCCTTCCTCTGCTTTGTAAGAGTGAATTACAGTCTCTTCATTTTCAAATTTTCAGACAACTACTTAGAGGAGCCTATGGTTGTTATAAATAAGTAGGCAGAATAACAATCACAATCTGAGAGGTTAGAAAAGTCAGCGTGTTTTTTTTTTTCACCTGACCAACTGAATTGCTAATAAGTCAATCAACATTTTGGGTCTCAACACCTTTTTTTTTTTTTAAAAAGTAGCAATGAATCAAGAGGATGTCTAAACTTCTACACATGACTTATTCTTTGTATTATTTTCAATCTGTTAAATTACTATTTAGGAGCGAATGTTAACATTAAAAAGTGTAGAAAGATTTAATGTTTAACTGTGTACCATGTAGAGGTTGTATCAGCTTCTATTCACCTGAGATTCATTGAAACATGCAGTTTGACCAGGGCTACCTAAACTTTTTTTATGCCCACAACAGCATAATCCAGAGTCACTCCTGAAACCGAAGCCAGGCATGCACTTAGTGCAAGCCACAGGTGTAACTGACAATGTTGTTTTCAGTCTGCATTTTTAGATCCCCCCCTAATATTAGTTTGAATGTGTTTCACAAGTCTGAAAATCTTGATGCCAGACACTGAAGGATTAGAATAAACTGAAATCTCTTAAGGAAACAAACGAGTCAAACTCAAGGCTGTTGACTGATAAGAAAATGTGTGTGTCTGGATTGGTTAGAAGTTGAATAATCTGCCTCTCCTTACTGATACCGATCAAGGGAGTTTTTATTTTTTTTTTATTTGTACTCAACATCAAAAGATAAAAGTAAGAAGAACTGAAATCTTTAATATATTCGGAAATGTAACAAGAGCTGAGAGCTCTCTGAATCGAAATTTCCCTGCCCTGCCTCCCTTTGTGCAAACAAATTGCTCATCTGTATTTGCTCAGGACCAACCCTTTCCTCCCTGAGGTGACTCTTGCTTGGGCTGTGCGCTCTCCTCATGAGTTACCTTGGAAGGTTTCCAGAAAATGAGAAGAAAAAAAAAAAAAACCCAAAATTGAGCAGGTGGCCAACCATTAAAGCCAGATCCTGAAGGCCAGGAAGCACAAAGTCATGATTACAAGAGAAACCGAGAAAACACCAAATAAATGCTAAAGACATGGAAAGCTGATGTTCTAGTCTCAGCCATTGTGACTGAAGTGTTAGGCACATTACCCTTTGCTCTTGGGTATTTTTATGTGTGTAGTGTAGTTTATTTTTTTTATATTTAACACACCTTTTTACTTAAATATGATGTTATCAAATAAATGCTTGCCTCCATTTATTAACTTTGAATGGATCTTTCATTCCTAAAACTGTTTTGATAGAATTTCTAACGTGTCTGTGCTTATTTTTTTAATTAATGAATTCTGATTTAAGTTTCTATGTGAAAGCTGTTCATTTTGGTGATTTGATATCTGTGAAGTGAGATGATGATGTGGTAGTGGTCTATGTGTCTGGGTAATGTCTACGAGTCCATCCTCCTCTTGCCAAGAGAAGCGGATAGTCTCTGTCCAACGGCAAAGTTGCACCTTTTGGAATCAGAAGCAGGCCGTGCCTTTTTCTCCTGTTATTGCATGGAGAGGATTGTCGTTTGCCCTCATGTATTTAAAAAGGAAAGTCCAGTTTTTAATGTACTTACAATTCTTAGTTGCCTATTCAAATTAAAGCCCTCAGTGACACAGAACAGAAATAAAAAAATACAATAATAAATTTAACAAGGAGCAAAAATAATCCAGCCATGAATTAAACACAATCAACCAAATGCTCTGCAAGCTTCAGTAAATAACCATGCAGGTAATCACTGACAAATCTTAAAGTCTATGGGGCAGTATTCCACAAAATAGAACTGGTGCAGGAGAAGACCTCTATCATATCCCCCCTCAGCCATCTCTTCTCCAAGCTCCCTCAGTCATCTCTTCTCCAAGCTGAACAGCCCTAACCTCTTCAGCCTTTCCTCATAGGGGAGCTATTCCATCCCCTTTATCATTTTGGTAGCCCTTCTCTGTACCTTCTCCATTGCAACTATATCTTTTTTGAGATGCGGCGACCAGAATTGTACACAGTATTCAAGGTGGGGTCTCACCATGGAGCAATACAGAGGCATTATGACATGCTCCATTTTATTTTCCTTTCCCCTTCCTAATAATTCCTAACATCTGTTTGCTTTTTGGACTGCAGAACACTAAGCTGACTATTTGAAGTGCATGTTTAAAATATTCGAAGTGACAGAACTGAGACCTGCGGTACTCCCAATGTGAGCTGCTTTGAAACTGTAAATTCATTTCCCACTTTTATCACATGGGTACAAAAATGTAAAAAGGATACAAACCAATCAAGCACGCTGCCGATGATAGCGAGTGCCATGAGACACTGAATAAAAATCCTATAATCAAAAGTAGCAAAGGCCACAGATGGATGCGAAAGAGACCATATTCATTCCGAGGACATCAGAACATGTTCAGTAGTGTGTGGCCTGGCCTACAGCCCATTTCACAAAGGTCCATTAATATCCTCGAGCAAATTGGCAAGTTTATAGCCACAGCTTTCTCAACAAACTTTACCAACAAAAAGCGCATTTGATATGAGCCTCTAACTTGCCAGGTCAGTGGAGCCAAGATATATATATATATATATAATATATATAATCTATATCTATATATATAATCTATATCTATATATATAAATCTATATCTATATATATATCTATATATATTTTATTTTTTTTTTAAATACTGGGAGGATTACTGCTTTCTTCATTATATTAAGAAAACTGCCAACTTGAAGACGGCATTGATTGGACTTTAAGGGAGTCCAACACTTTCTTGCCACATTCTTTCGTTATCCAAGCAGGACATGGGGCATGTGCACAGACACTAGGTTTAGAGGAGTCCAAAATAGATTTATCAGAATCGGATAAAATATCAAACCAGCCAGTTTTTCCTGAAACGCATTCTGTGCTGGGGGGGGGGGGGGGGGGGGTGTTTTATCGATTACCAAAACCTCTCAAAGCGAGAGCCGCATCGTGAACGTGCAGTTCTTCCGGCATTACCACACTCTTGGCAACAAAATGCTCTGAAAAACTTTTAGCATTTGACAGGGCTACTAATCGCCCCAATCTGAGAGCTGGATTTTAGTTGCAGGTTTTGTTTTGCTATTCTGAAGGGTTCTAGAGCAATTATACCCTGCCCCATTCTTGTCCATAAAATAACTAGGCTTCCTCGCTCTCTCTGTAATTTTCCAATTATAGGTCTGTAGATGTTGCTTATAATTTATCCTGTCATCCTCACAACCTGATCTACAGCAGGCCTGCTGTAAGCACCTACCCTGTTGCTTCAGCTCAATAGTAAACTAGGGAGAGGACCTTTGTACCTGTACTAACCTTTTTTTGGTTGGGGCAGTTAAATCAAGTGACTATTTTGCAACTGTACTACAGCATGCAATTTATTTGCTAATGGAGCCATTGTCCATGACTTCATTTGGTCAAATGATTACAAAATCCTGGAAACAGTAAAATTATTTTTATCCCCGAGTGTCATTAATGTTTTTCCATTCTTCAAAAACAGTCAACATCCATTAACTGAAAACTAATGAAATGATAGTCTGAGCAGATCCTAGCTTCTGTCTGGCAGTCGAAATTTGCCCATTGCCCATTATTTCCCAAAAGTAACAGGAGATAAAGCGTATGATCTTTAATATGAGTTGGGCCATTAATCATTTCGACAAAGGCCTGCAGCAACATTGTAGAATAAAATTCAGAAGCTGACGCCTTGTCAAACTATAAGGTGTGTATAAAATCACTAAATACTAAAAGCTTTGAAAATGCTTGTTGAACATTAAAAATTTACTGAATTAGATTCTCAGGTGATTGTTCCTTATGTTTAGGGGCTCGATATATCAGAAGTTGAGAAAAAGATTGCAATATCCCCATTTTTTTGCAAAACAAAATGTATCAAATTTTATGATCTAAGTTCCACTAATATGACATCTTTTGACCTGAGGGACCAAATATTTATTAATGCAACATGAACTAAACTTAGTCTTGTTGGGTTCATATTAACTCCCAGTACCACAAGCAGAGAAATCAAATATGGGGGAGCAAAAAAATTATCTTCCTACCTTTGTATTTTATTGCCTGCCTCCCTCGCCCAGAAATGACCTCAATGAACTCTGAAAGAGAGGAGAGACATATAGTAAGAGAGAGTATGTCAACCAAAATTACACCACAACAAGAATTAAAAAGTTAGAATTTGAAACCACTCCCACATAAACAATCGAGCACAGTCACAGTTAATAGAGACAATTGCAAACCATTAACATGGACACAGATATCCAAAGCCACACCCCATAGCCGATATCTCAAGCTAAAGAGCACTGCATTTAACTGATCCCATGTTTGTACTGGTCCTGCAAGTTCCATTTACCATGCTTCCTAATGACAGTACAGAACCAAAACCTAGCAGCTTGGTTCCTTTCAGAGGCATTGTCACACAGGGGCCAATGTAATAAGCTGCAGTGGACCTGCCACTGGTTTTTGCGTGTGGTATTATGTGCGTTCTCCTGTGCTAATCTTGCGCGTGTAAGTAATAACGTGATGAATGCAGTAAAAAAAATGCGCACAAGCCTGCTCAAAAAGCCATGGTTGGTTTAGCAGGAGTCCATGCTAATGCCATGCAAAGGAGGCAAATAACTATTCATGGGCAATGCAGAGAGCCATGCTGGTGTAAGCGTAGTTTTTTTAAGCAGGTATTTTAGTGCCTGGGTCAGGGCAGAAATTAAGCGTAAACACCTGTCTGAATATTAAAATTAAGTGGCAGAAGAGAGGTCTGAGAGGGAACAGGCACATGTCAGAAATGCTGAATGCTTTTGTAGCCCCTTCCAAATCTCTGCTCCATTTCCTCCACTCTCCGGCATCTGCCATTATAGTTCCCACACGATTGGTGATGGATCATGAAGGGGTTAGACATTGTCAACGCACCTTTGGTCCCTGACCACTAATTCACTACCATCTTAAAGCCTTTCAATTGAGAATCGATCACGGGTCACCACATTTACTGCGAGTTTATGCGTGGTTTATTGCATAGGGGCTTCAGCATGATTTGTGCGCATATCTGCGCAGATATTTGTTTTGCGTGGATTTTCTGTGCATATCTCATTTGTATGCAATCACCTTATTACATCACGTGGACGTGCTTGCTTTTGCTGTATATGGTAAAAAAAAAAAAATACATGCTGAAAAATAATGCCAATTTCACCATAGGTCTTATTACATTGGCCCCACTATGAGTCAAACAACTTAAAAAAAAAATCATAAATTCTGCAACAAAAAATAAAGCCATGGTGAAAAGCAATGCTTGGAATGGTTATAGAATTAGAGTAAAAACACTAGTAATCGGATGATCAAAAGTAGCCCTTTATTATAACGCCCGACTCTGGCAGAGTTTCGCTCATAGAGCTGCCTCAGGGGCAACTAAAAATTAATAAATATATCAATATTAAAATTTAAAACACAATTAAATAATTCAAAACAATAAAAACATAAAATACATGTATAGGTGTACATACTCAAATCATAAAATAAAATACATGTATAAGTGTACAAACTTGAATTAAATCAATACCTATATGTATGTATATAAGAATAAATAAATAAAATACATGTATAGATGTACAAACTCTGAATCATAAATATTAAAATACATGTATAACTATATAGACTCATGGATAAAAATAAAACACATTTAAAATGTAACTGAACATCAAATTAGTGTAGACAGAAAAATATAACGAATACATTAGTATATAAAACTGGAGAGGCTGACTATTCATAATTATAATTTTATAATCAAAATCTACAATGGAGTCAATATTATAGTAATGCTTACTTCAATCAGCAGGACTTAAAATATGCCTGCTGGGCTGCTGTCACAATATCACGTATGGACATATATTAGTTCCTAAATAGAAATCAACAGTGAATAAAACACAGTATCTCATTCAAACATAAAAAATAAAAAAATCCATGGAACATTCTTTTGTTCTTTTTAAAAAAAAACTTTTTACTCTATCCACAACTATCAATAGTCTAGAGCATGTGGCTCAATAATCAATACATATTTGTTCACTGATTGAACATAGTGTGTAAAATACAAATAAAAACTAAACTGAAAGGGTATATGGAACACCATTTTATGGGCTCTGGAAAAAAATATATTTATAAGAGGTCCATAGCATGAAATATCTTTTCATGAAATTCTGAACATTAAAGTTCTCATAAATCATGTTATTACTTCCGAACACGCTCTAATTCTATGCAACCTCTGCAATTTTACAAACAATTCTTGAATATCACCGCTCAATCAGTACTGCACTGCAAATTACTCACCTAAATTTTGCTGCTATCAACAAAAATGCCATCGGTCCTAATATCGCAGCACAACTTGCAAGGTGTACGAAGTTTGCGCGCCAAAACGTCAATTCTTTTAACCTATCACTTCAGTATGTTCAGAAAGGTACTTTAGTAATCACAATACTCAAAGTATATCACAGCAATAGTATTCTTGCTGATAAAAATCCACATTAAATAATATGTAGCACAATATCCTTATTAAATTAAGATCAAATGATCATGAGCCAAAGCTTAAAATATGCCTGCTGGGTATTTGTCATACTATCATAATACCCCATATATAAAAATCAACAATGAATCAAAACGAGAAATCCTTTAAATATTATTTTATAACACATCTTTTTACTCAATTCAAAACTCCAAATAGTCCCAACAAGGTTGCTCAAACTGAATCCATGTTTATTTACTAATAGATCTGACAAGTGGCTCTTAGTTGAGTAATGTATATAATAAACAATCGCTCTTAGTTAGAAAGTATGATAAAAATATTTAACATCAGAAAAAGAGCTCCTATATAGTTCTGACCAAAAACTCTCAGAACTCATACTATTATTAACAAACCAAATCTTTTTTCAAAAAAACTTCTTAATATTACCGTTAGAACCACAGAACGCTGTAAACCACTCTGCAAATCGCGCTACTATTCAAAACTCATATCTGCGGAATGCATTGATGTTCATTCTGCTGCTATCAACCCATAGGACGCTCTAAACCACTCTGCAAATCACGCTACTACTTAATAATTTGTTGTTTGTGGCTGTCAGTAACTGTTATTTTGCTGTGAATGCAGCTGCTCTTTCTATCCCTAAAAACTGCCACCTAATGCTAATGCACAGTTTGCACCATAGGTTGTATCAGCCTCACCATCACCCTTTATTCAAAATGCCCAAGCAAAAGATGATGTTCAACTCAGAATGGTTGAAAAAACATGATTTCACAACAAAAATTAGAAAGGATAAACATCACACATTTGGTACTCTGTGCCACTGTGATAGCAACCAAGGAAAAGGAGCTCTATGGGCCTCATTTTCCAAGTGGCTCGCACACGGTAAGGGACGTTTCGCACGCGAAAAGTCGCTTATCGTGTGCGATACCAGGATGGGGGCGGAGTCGGCCCCGGAAGAGGAGGAGTCGGGGCGTCACCGGGGACGACTCCGCGAAGACACCGCGGACGACGAAAAGGTAAGGGCCTTTTCGCGTCCGAGTTCGCACCCAATAGCTACACCTTCTATGGTGGCGCTACTGGGTGCAAAACCAGCAGCGATCGCACCGCAGTGGTGCGATCGCTGCCAGCTAGCACAAGACTGCCCCCCCCCCCGGGTCAACCCCCCACCCCTCATTACCTAAAGTATCGCAGGCCTGCGATACTTTAGAAAATGAGGCCCCATATCAGCACATTTATCAGAAAAGCTGTAAGAGGATAGGCTGAGTGTTTATATATCCAGTATATAAAAATAATAAATAAATAAATAACTATTACATCATAGAACACATTACAGAGTGCTATATATATTACGCCATAGCTCTCACAATCTGCTAAAAGCAAAGTTCACCAAATATGTTACTAAACGAATGTTGGTATATAAAAAAATAAATAAATGGTGAATGAAATATCACCAATGATATAGAAGTTTGGACTATAGTATAAAAGTGGAGAAAGAAATCTGCAACGATTACATCATTGGGAAAAATTTGACATATGCGGAAAAAACAAGGGCAAAAGCATTGTAAGAACATTCTAGCACCATGTTCCATTCTAAAGGTTTTTGATTATCTCAAAAGCCAACAATCTTTAGTTTTCTTTGGCAACTGATACCTCAAATAAGAGTGCAATAAAATGTTTCCCCTTAGATTTTAGATATTTTATTTTTGAGAAGATGGTCTGGTATGTATTTTTAGGTCTTTAGAGTGATAAGCTAGGAAATATCAGAAGCAATCACAAGACAACAATTATCTACATTTGAAATTTTTGGTCTTGACCTGGCTAAACTTTCTTCATATACAGCTGACAATACATGTATTAATTATGAAAAACTCAAAAGTTTTTAGTAAAAATTGAAAACCCTCAAAAATACATTGTTGCAGCCAACTGTCTAGCTCATGTTTTGCACAATACAACAAGGCATGCTACAAGAAACCTTGATATTGATCCAGCACAATTGAAGGAGCTTTGAAACTTGGTTGGAAGAGTACAATTTACCAGATGGTTTTCTCTGCTTCCATCTATGGAGGAGTTGTTAAAATGCTGAAAAAATCTGCTAAGTTGCTTTCAGAGTTTATGTGAAAATGAGAAGCCTACAATATAGTGGAAATGCTTCGGAGATGAGGAAAATGCCAGTGTATTGGATGAGCTGTACCTTTATGTTCCCATCTAGTCTCTGAAATTATTCATGGACTGTACTGAATCTTTAGAGGCCAAGTCTTTTAGCGTCATCTCAGTGTATGCACTAATGATTGCAATCTATGGGAAATCTGAGAGGAGGCAAATTTTCTGGTTTATTATTAATTCCAAACTGAAGCAATTAAAAGCTGTGGTAGAGAAATATGAGAATGACTACATTTTTACTAAAGAACCAAAAAACACTTAAGTGACATGACTTCTCTAAAAATAGCTTTCATGGCAAAGTGTTAGAGTTGGCTCTTCTATGGGCTGTGCCCTTTGAAGAATTTTGTGATGAAATTGTGAAATTTTGTGAAGAAATTGATATAGATATGCTATATGAAAAACAAGACAGTGGAAATATACGCTCTTGACATGAAAGACTGCCAGACAAGGGAGAAGAAGTATCTGAAATTTTTCATTAAAACTCAGATACCCTTGGAGAAATGCGATGAATAGAGTGGACGGTGTGAAAGCAAAGCTCCAGACCTGCATTTATATTTCCGAAGCATGCAAAGATATCTACTTTCACTTCCTGTGGAGCAAAAAACGTTCTGAATGATGCTAGGAAAGGACTAAAATATCAACACTAGTCATTTCTAGAATTGTAAGGACGCATTTTACTTTTTGCTAGTTTATGGTGCGGTTCTGAATTAGCACTAAATTTTAGTGTAAAAAAAAAAATTCACTGTGCACTGAATGCAGTTCTTCTTGAGGTACTTTGACCACCTTTAATGGAGATGAGAGAAAATGATGGCGGTCAGCGGCTGTGTATGTAGGTGGAAAGCATGAGAGTATGCTACATGTGTTTAGGCCTCTCATTCTGAAGAATCACTAGTGTCAGAGTCTTTAGTTAATATCACTGAAATTTTATATAAGGAAACATATTCAATGCTCAAGAAGGCAAATAACAGCAACCAGAGTAAGCCTCCTTTTTAAAGAGGGTACCATCTGTATGGTGAGAGTGAGCTCTAAGATATATCTGTGTATCCATACGAAATTGTTTTTGGTTTGGACAGACTCTTCTTAATACAAACCTTCCTGTTTCACCACTCTGATGATACTTGAAGACTGCAGGCCAAACTGTAAGGTGAACAGATTGATTTATTTACTTATTTAAATAATTTATAGCCCGCTGATCCACCAATCTCAGCGGGTTGCAATTTACTGATATTCAGAAAAACATACAACAAATCTTATAACATAATGCAACAGCAAAGACCTAAAAGTGGTCAAATGGAACGCCAGCATGCTGCTATTCAAGCAGGGAAAGCAAAGCTGACGAGGTGGGCCTTAAGGAGTTTTCAAAACCGGGAAAAATCCTGCTCAGGTACAAGAGAGTTCCAGAGCAAAAGGCCGGCTATTCCAAAAATCCACCGTCTAGATTCAGATGTGGGCAAATTTCAGGGGTGGGATTTCCAGCAACAGCTTAGATGAAGAGCAGAGTTGGCAAGATGGATTATATCTCTGAATCAGGGCTTCAATGCCAAGGGGAGTGAGATTCTGCAGAATCTTAAATCTTGTTTGCCAAGAGATTGGCAGCCACTGCAGCTCGTGTGGTCTCTTGGGGAGCTGTTGGATATTAAATGCGCCGCCGAATTTTGAGTTAGCTGCAGCACTTTTAAATGAGGCTGGGGGATACCTATGAACAGAGCATTACAGTAGACAAGTGAAGATAGAACCAGGGATTGGGTGACTGTATGGAAATCGTAACGAGAGAGAGAAGGTTTAACAGATCTCAACAGCCGTAGTTTGAAGTATGAAGACCATAGCAGGGAATCAATACAGGTGCACAGAGATAGATGGGAGGAAACTCTGTGTCTGGGTATCATTTAAAACAAGCTGCAAAAGATTGCCATCCTTTATGCCACATAGAAAGGTAATGGCATTTTCTGCTTTCACTGTCAATAATCCTTCAATAGAAAAGAATATCCACTTCCTGCCAATTTAACCTGGCCTTTAAAAAGACAAATAGTATTCTTTGCCATTTCTGAATCACAAATATTTATTTTACCTGTACGTACACCATAAGCAGACTCATTCTTGTTTTTACTGGAAGCAAACGGATTTGCTAGAAGCTAAAAGAGAACGTGATTGTAAGGTCAGAGACCCATTGGGTCAGAAACTTGGATTTCTGGAAGCTTATAAACAACTGGAGCCTGCTTGGAAACCTGTTGTCTTATGTCCACTAAAGTTCTGTGCCCCAGTAATGTTTTGCCCGTGCCTGAATTACATTGTGCATGCTCTAGCTCAGCCACCTATTTAGGAACAACAGAAAAAAGTTACGTTTTTTTCCTTTCTACAAAGAGGGACGCTTTTATGGTTCTCATGTTAAGTTGCCAGTTTTCCTAAGGCCAGCCCTGCTCTGCACGAGAGCCGAGTTGCCAGCTTAACTTCTCTTCTCACTATGCTGGTTTACTTCTGTCGTGATGCTTTTTTTTTGTTTTTTCAGAATTACCAGGCCCAGAATTCGTGTGGATGGCACTTGGAGAACCAGGGCTCGGAATACACCGATCACGGGCAGTTTCCTCCTGCTCTTTTGGCTTTGAGTGGACCTGAGGCTTGTATCTGGTGCCGGGTGTCTTCATTTTGCAGTTACCTGGGGATTTTTCCTCTATTTTATATTCCAGTGCTTAGCTGGGGTCATGCACCGGCTTCTTTCCTTAAGTCGGGTAAGTGGTTATCATGCAGTGGCTGAGACTCCCCTCCTCCCAGGGGCTGTGAGTGCAGCCTCTGCAGCAGCCCCAGACTTTCTTCAAGCTTTCCTCTCTCTCTCTCTATGCTCTCCTCCATTTTCCTTTCTAGCTGCTCCCTTTAGGCTCTTCTTTTCGCTCTCATTTTTTTTTTTTTTTGTCTCCTTTTCTAGCCTGTGGAACTGAAACTTTTATGAACGAACCCATGTTTGTGTCACATGTCGCGTTCTCATGCTTTCCATTGATGTTTTTATATTTCCTCATATGGCTCAGCGTGACTTGTGCTACTGGCAGGCAAGATCAGAAAGAGAAATGTTTTCTTGTCCTGAAGAAAAAAAAACTAAACTTGCAAGAAAATCTGGGCTGGATGCAAAACGTGTGCAGGACGCGGAGTGAGGTTGGGAAGGAGGCCAGCAGTGCTCCTGGGCTGCCCTTTCCAATGCCCAGAGCTGCTGCCCTCTCTCTGGAACGGAAACAAGAAAAACAAGCACCTCGCTTAGCACTTACATCTGTTAAATCAACCATTAAACAGCCTTTTTGTGCTCTTGCAACAGACTTCACAAGCCAACCTTTGTAAAAATGTTCCTTTTACTGGTTGCAGTTGCTGATTAGGCAGAGCACTAATTGCCTTCAAATCAGCAGGATCTACCTGCAGCAGAAGTCAGGCCTGGAACTGGCTCTCTAATGAGGTTTGCCTGAAAGAGGGCACAGCTGCACCCTCTTACCCAGTGAGCCATTCTTTCTTTGTGCTGATCTAGCTTGTGGGGGGAGGGCCCAGGGGGAAAGATCTTGAAGGGGGGGGACATGCAAGTTGCCGGATCAAGGAAGGGGGGTAGAAATGGCTGCACAGTCCAGTCTCTATACCATCGAAGCACAGCAAGCTCAGGAGGGAGGGAGCATCGCGACAACGAAGTACATAAGAACAGGCCATGCTGGGTCAGACCAAGGGTCCATCAGGCCCAGCATCCTGTTTCCAACCATGGCCAAACCAAGCCACAAGAACCTGGCAATTACTCAAACATTAAACAGATCTCAAGCTAACTGATTAATGACAATTTATGGATTTTTCATCTAGGAACTTATCCAAACCTTTTTTAAACCCAGTTACACTTAATGCCGTAACCACATCCTCTGGCAATGAATTCCAGAGTAACTGTGCGCTGAGTGAAAAATAATTTTCTTCAGTTTGTTTTAAATGAGCTACTTGCTAACTTCATGGAGTGCCCCCTAGTCCTATTATGTGTGAGAGAGTTAATAACAGATTTACATTAACTTTTTTAAGTCCTTTCATGATTTTGTAGACCTCTATCATATCCCCCCTCAGCCGTCTCTTCTCCAAACTGAAGAGCCCTAACCTCTTCAGCCTTTCCTGATAGGGGAGCTGTTCCATTTTCCTTATCATTTTGGTTGCCCTTCTCTGTACCTTCTCCATCGCAATTATATCTTTTTTGAGATGCGGAGACCAGAATTGTACACAGTATTCAAGGTGCAGTCTCACCATGGAGCGATACAGAGGCATTATGAAATCCATCGTTTTATTTTCCATTCCCTTCCTAATAGTTCCTAATATTCGGTTTGCTTTTTTGACCGACACAGCACAGCTGACAATTTCAATGTGTTATCGACTATGTCACCTAGATTTCTTTCATAGGTGGTAACTCATAAGATGGAACCCAACATTGTGTAACTACAGAAAGGGTTATTTTTCCCTATATGCAACACCTTGCACTTGTCCA
Organism: Rhinatrema bivittatum; assembly: GCF_901001135.1. Lineage (NCBI taxonomy): Eukaryota > Metazoa > Chordata > Amphibia > Gymnophiona > Rhinatrematidae > Rhinatrema > Rhinatrema bivittatum. Next base: position 29,554,591 of record NC_042631.1, read on the forward strand.
CATTAAATTTCAGCTGCCACTTGGATGCCCAATCTTCTAGTCTCACAAGGTCCTCCTGCAATTCATCACAATCTGCTTGTGATTTAACTACTTTGTATAATTTTGTATCATCTGCAAATTTGATCACCTCACTTGTTGTATTCCTTTCCAGATCATTTATATATATATTGAAAAGCACCAGTCCAAGTACAGATCCCTGAGGCACTCTACTGTTTACCTTTTTCCACTGTGAAAACTGACCATTTAATCCTACACTCTGTTTCCTGTCTTTTAACCAGTTTGTAATCCATGAAAGGACATCGCCTCCTATCCCATGACTTTTTAGTTTTCTTAGAAGCCACTCATGCGGGACTTTATCAAATGCCTTCTGAAAATCCAAATACACCACATCTGCTGGTTCACCTTTGTCCACATGTTTATTACCTCTTGAAAAAAAAATGTAGGAGATTTGTGAGACAAGACTTCCCTTGGGTAAATCTATACTGGATGTGACCCATTAAACCAGGTCTATCTAAATCTTTTGTAATGTTATTCTTTAGCATAATTTCCATGATTTTTCCCAGCACTGAAATCAGGATCATTGATCTATATTTTCCCGGATTACCCAGCGCCCTTTTTAAATATTGGGGTTACATTGGCCACCTTCCAGTCTTCAGGTACATCTGATTATTCTAATGATAGGTTACAAATTAATTGTACCAAAAAATAAATGTGTGCTGCGATAACCTTCAAGTGGTTGCATGCAAACAAAAAATTATTAGATAATTAAAGCATTGAGAAAACATCTCATTAAAGCATAGAAGAAAGTCCTTTCAATCAGGGAAAATTCAAAGCCTAGTCCTTGTGAAATAATAGCTTGATTAAGCCGCTCAGACATGGAAGGAGCCTTGCGGTGTGCAACAACCTAGGAAGAGCTGCCGTTTCTGCTGCTGCTGCCGGCTCCCTACTCAGGCAGGGATGGCAGCTGCTTCTTGCCTGTCTGGGGGAGGGTGGTGCTGAGAAGAATTGGTGAGGTAGGGGAGGGGAATGGACAAAGATGTCAGAGAAAGGGAGGAGGTTAGAGGGGAGGGAGAATAAAGGCAAAAACTGTTTAAAAAAAAAAAAGTTAAGCAAAACATGAAAAAATAAAAAAGATGAGCAAACATTAAAAATACAAAAAAAAAAAAAAAAAGAGAAAAAAACCCCAGGAGCAATCAATGAAAACGGTAAAAAAGCAGAAAAATATTTTGGGCAATGTAAAATGGATTTTTTTGGAGCTCCCAACAATGTTGGCTGGCACCTAAGTTTTTTGAAAAAAGTTCCACCCTTTCCATTTGTCTGTGGTGTGGGCTGGGTATGTCTGGATGTGGAGGATGTGTGTCTGTGTTTGGCTGCAGTGCTGTGGCCTGGGTCTGTCTGTCTGTCTGGTGCGGTCTGTCTGCCTGTGTCTCTCTCTGTGTCGGAGTGCAGTGTGCCTGCCTGTCTGGGTACAGGACGTCTGTATGTCTCCCTGTGTCCGTCTGTCTGGGTTGGAGTCTCTCTCTCTCTCTCTATCTGTTTCTGCCTGGGCTTGGGGAGTTTGTCTGCCTCTCTGCATCCGCGCTTGTGTGTTCCTTTCAGAAATGTAAAAAGAAACGAAATCGGGGTTTTGAGCCGCTGGCTAGCACTATGGCTTCCTGGTGCCCTGGGCAACCAGTTCAGGAGCTGATTGGTTGCCAAGAGAACTTGGTTAGAGCAGCGGGCTACGAACCAGGAAAGCCAAAAGTTCAAATCCCTCTGCCACTCCTTGTGACCCTGGGCAAGTCAAAGTCACTTCATCCTCTGTCGCCTCTGTGGATAGTGAAATGCGCCAATACCTGAATGGAATCCATTCTGAATATAAACCAAATGAATTGACCGACCAGGAATTCAGCAGGATACATCTGCCTGTATATGTGTGTATAAATGTATAGAAAATGTTACCTACTGGGGAGGAAGGGCTGCCATTCAAAACATTTTGCTCACCCCTGATCTAGAAGATGCAAGAGACCCTGCTGAAATTAAGATCCCCAGAGAAATCCTTCCAGACCCTCAAGAAAGCCATTGGCGTGGACCCTTGGATCACTGTCTGTCACGTTAATCTCGTTTACATTTTGCTTTTCTGCACTTCAGAGCAGATTGCATTCAGGTATTTCCCTATCCCCAGAGGGCTTACAGTCTACGGGGGGTCGATTTACTAAAGGCTTTCTCCCATTTTACGTCTATAAGAAAAATACTTATTAAGTAGAGACAAAGGAGGGTAAGGTGACTTGACCAAGGTCACAAGGAGCGGGATTTGAACCCTGGTTTAGTACCTGAGGCTACTCCATTCCATTAAGTGTGCACTGAGCCGATGCCCGGTAGCAGAACTGTGTGATACTTTGGATCAGCAGCGACTGAGGATACTGCTGGGGGGGGGGGGGGGGGGCAGCCAGCTCTCACTCAACAGCGACGCCTCTTGGCAGACTTCGAGGTGTATTGCGGGTCTTGCCCCCTGAGCCAGAGGCATGATTGTTTGTCTAGATGGGGGTTAGAGAGCGAGTAGGAGCAAAAACAAAGAAGCCCGAGTGGCTGTGAATTAACACCCACGGTACCTCGGTTATGGAATTTCCTGTCCCACGTGACGGTGAACATGAGTTGGGGGAGGTTCTCCATGGGCTGTGAAAGTTGAAGGAGTACACAAGACAGCTTGGACAAAAAAAAAAAAAAAGATTTATCAAGTCTGAAGGCGACCCATGTGATCTCAAAAGCTCACGTGCATTATCATCATTGGTATTTCTTATATTGGTCCAATAAAAGGTGTCACAGCTTGCAAAGGGTCAAATCTGAATAATCAATGATAAGATTAGCCTCTAGAAATTCCAGCTTTATTGAAAAACATATACTGAAATGACCGTGCTTTATGACAGGATATAACCTTCCCTCATTCTTTTGCCATCATATCCTCCTGAAACCTCTGATAGTAACACACATGCCTTCCCTTCCAGATCTTGCTGTCCTCTGCAAACCATAGCCACCCTCTGACCAGTAGTTACTTTGTCCCTTATCTTTGCAAATTTTCTTTCATTTCTCTGTTAGGCAACTTGTCTCAGTGCAATATTTTCCACACTCGCTCTGACCTGGGCTTTGTTACTTGCCCTTGTTTGCACCTCAGGGACTGCTCCCTACCTTTTTTCATACCCATTACCTGGGAACTTGTGAGTTGTGGTCACCCTTCTCTCTTCCCACCACCACCATTTTTCTCCCTTCCAGGAATGACCCCTCCATTTTTCCTCTTCCTCTCTCCCTGACCCCAGCACACTCTGCTCCCACCCCTTGTTATGGCACAGATCCCTCACTCTGCCCTCAGCTGGGTGAATCCCAAGTCCTGGACTCGCAGCTGCAGACTGAGTTGTCAGTTGCAGCTCCTCTCCACTTTCTCCCCACATGCTGCCTGCAGTGTCTGCTGCAGGCCGACTACTCCTCTCCTGCTTCCTAGCCGTCTTTCTGAAGGGGAATGACGAACTGTAAACAGAGAAGCTGGAGCTTTTTTAATGTTTCCTCAGAGGCCCGGCATTTGATACATAAGAACATAAGAAATTGCCATGCTGGGTCAGACCAAGGGTCCATCAAGCCCAGCATCCTGTTTCCAACAGAGGCCAAAACCAGGCCACAAGAACCTGGCAATTATCCAAACACTAAGAAGATCCCATGCTACTGATGCAATTAATAGCAGTGGCTATTCCCTAAGTAAAATTGATTAATAGCCATTAATGGACTTCTCCTCTAAGAACTTATCCAAACCTTTTTTGAACCCAGCTACACTAACTGCACTAACCACATCCTCTGGCAACAAATTCCAGAGCTTTATTGTGCGTTGAGTGAAAAAGAATTTTCTCCGATTAGTCTTAAATGTGCTACTTGCTAACTTCATGGAATGCCCCCTAGTCCTTCAATTATTCGAAAGTGAAAATAACCGAGTCACATCTACTCGTTCAAGACCTCTCATGATCTTAAAGACCTCTATCATATCCCCCCTCAGCCCAGATGAGTCTCTGGGAGAAATCCAGAGAGTTCCCAGGTATATTCATACCTACAAGGTAGGAGAGCTCCTAAGCCTCATGATTTTCTATATCACACTCCCACTGAATCTCTACAGGTATGTGGGCATGTTACTTTATTTGTCTGCCATAGCAAGTTGGTGGTAATCAGGGCCGGTGCTTCCATTAGCCAAACTAGGCAGTCGTCTAGAGCACCAAAATTTTTGGGGGGGGGGGGGGGGGGGTGGCAAAATTCCACCAGCCAAGAAGGGTGATGTGATGGAGCCAGTACTGCCATAGAAGGGATCACTGTGCCAGTGGGAGGCAGCGCTGGGCAGGAGCCGCCACCAATAGGCGAATTGGGGAGGGGAGTCCATGACTGGGACACCGAATACTTCAGCACCAGCCGTGGTGGTAATAATGTCATAGCGCCCCCTCTCTCTCTGGTTAAGATGTTTTTCAACAATGCTGTGGTGTTTCTTAGCTTTGTATAAAGCTGCACTCAGAAACCTTAATAGAATATGATCAAGTCAAAAGATAATAAAAGAACCACCACAAATGTATATGGAGAACACGGCTCCTGAATCTTGCTGGGAAGTGGTATTGAATGCATGTTCCTGGACCTGTGTGCTTCCGATATCAGAAATTATAAAGAGTTTGATATGAAGTTGGAGATTATTAAGGCAAGGCTTGCAGTTGCTACTGATGCCTTTTGATACTCTGGGTTGGCTCTAAGGCAAATGGTGCCCTGAGCAAAAAAATGTCAATTCTCCTTCAGATATTCCTCTCCCCCTCCCTCTATTCTCTCCATCCTCTCCCCCTTCCTCTCTCCCTCTGGGCATTCTCCCTGCACTTCTCTATCCCTTCTATTCTTTTTCTCTCTTCCTTTTTCCAGATATTCTCTCCCTCTTTTCTCCCATCCGCTGAGTATTCTCTCTCTCCCCCACTCCATCCTGGATCCTTGTCCTTTCTCCCTGTCCTCCCATCACCACTCCAGGTAGGTCTCCTCCTCCACCCCAGCCTATGCAGGTCTCCCTCTCTCTGCTCTACAACCCCCCCCCCCCCCCCGCATGTAGTCCTCTTTATTCTTCCGCCCGCCCCCCCTCCCCCAATAACTGATATATTTTTATATCCCTTCACAGCAGCCATATCCCGAGCTCTTCTCTGGCCAGCATGAGCGAGAGTGTGCCAACTTCCCCTGCCACGTGGGGCCAGTCTTGCGATGTAAGCTGCAAGATCTGTGGGATTTCGCAGCTCACAGCATGAGATTGGCCCCGTGGCAGAGGAAGCTGACATGCTGTTAAGCAACTCTCCTCCCACAGGGGTGACCCTATCCTAAGGCTGGCCCTGTGGATCCTTAAAAAAAAAAAAAAGTATGGAATCCTATAGGAATGACATTAAACATCTCAAGCTTCAGAAAGTCAAAAGAAATGAGAAGAAATATGTTAAGAGCTATGTTTATCCATGGATGAATTCCTCCAAACAGCTTAAGAGATCTGTATTCTTTGAACTGCATCTGAAGAATGTTCTGGTGAACAGTAGCACAGGCTGTGTCCCCCAAGCTGCTATATGTGAGGGCTTTGATTGCTGACTATTTATTCTTTCTATATCTACATTTAAAGTGGAGGCTTGAGGCAATCCATCTTACTTTATTATTATCTTAATAATCAGGACATGTATAATAGTTTGCAGGTATCCTACCTTTATTTAAAGCTGCACTATCTAAACTAAGCACTTGGTATAATTATTTATGCATCATTTATTAATATCTCACAGGCCTGGAAAGGCAGGCTGTAAAGATCAGAATTATCAACAAAAAAATCGAAATACTACACAGGTCAAAATCTACTTTCCCCAGCTATTGTAAAAAGAGACTTGACAAAAGCTGCATTTCATTCATGTTCCTGCCTCAGGGATCCAAAATTCATGAAGGTATGCCAAAGATTACAAAAGTGTACCTAATATTTTATTTTTATAGCATGCTATTTTGTGCATTGGCATGATATGCAAATGAGCCAAGGAGGAAAATGACTTTTGGTATGGAATTTACTGCAAATGCTTAACTACACTTTTATTTATTTCTAAATCCTTATATACTGCCCGTGCACTTCTCTCAGGTGGTGGTAATTTTATCGTGATGCTACTGTTGCAGTACTTTAATTATGAATGCAAAGTTAAACTATGCATGCTCAATGAGCTGCTTTGCATAAATGTGCATCACAGTCACTCATTAGTTCTGATTTTGCATGAAAATTCACAAAAGTAATTATACTAAAATCACTGTTTGCAAATGAAAAAGTTTATGTGCTAAAAGGGTAATTAGAATGTTAACTCGTTTAATGTGCACTAACAATTTTAACATGTGAATGTGGCTTTATGAGTTTTGGTGCACATTAGTACATTGGCCTAAAAAAATATTTTCCTTGGGGGAATCTAGTGCTGCTCAAAGATGAGCACCCATGCTGTTCATAAAGCATAAATTGTTTCAGTTGGTGCTTATTGAACCTGGAACAAACTCTCAATCTGACCCCTATAAAGTCAGATCGAGAAAAGTCAGGGCTCACCTTCCTTAGGGCACTAAAGACATTCATTTCCACAATGTTACTCGCTGCAAGTGACCTTAAGCACAGGAGATGCAAGGTCACTGCAAGCCTCGCTCGACAGCACGAAAGCCCCTTGTACCAGGCTGCTGCTTTCTCAAGCACGTGGTTTGAAGCTCTGAATAGGCTATCATTTATTACCTCCGATTCCCTCTTCCCCATTTCTTACAATAAAACCATCAGCTGCTGCCTTTTATGACATTTCCTGTATTCCCACCTTAAGTTTGGAGGCAGGCTCAGGTCTGTAAAAGATGAGGAATCTAAATGCCGGGAGATGGATTACCACATCCAACCCTTTATTACAGATGATGGCATCACGCAGGGCATAGGGCAGTGTGGCTTGAGTTTCAGTCTGACTTGCAACCACTTTTTTTACAATATTTACTGAGGAGGCAGGCACTGGGGCGCAGTATAATAACTGAGGCAAGAGAGAAAGTGACTAAAGCTCATGAAAGACTTGAACATTATCGGCCTCCCTACCCACAGTATGACAAAATCAGTGTGGCATTCGTGAATAAGAGATGCTTGGATCCAGCTTGAATGCTCAACACATCCGTTTAGAAATATGATTGCACAATTTGCCTTAGAACTTTCACCTTCTTATTTATTTATTTTTTTTTATATTCCAGTTTTCAGCGCTTCAAAGCGGATTACATTCGGTTACTGCACTTATTTCTCTCTCCCCAGAGGGCTCACAATCTAAGTTTGTACCTGAGGCAACGGAGGGTGAAGTGACTTGCCCAAGGACACAAGGAGTGGCGGTGGGATTTGAACCCTGGTCTCCCTGGTTGAAAGCCCACTTTTCTGACCACTAGGGAGAAATTATGAGAGAAGGCAGGCCCGAAATTGGAAAAAAAAATGACCGGTCAGAAGGAAAGACAAGATTAGACTCCAAGACATAACTAGAATCACCCCAACTATCTTAATTGAATAGAATGGCTTGGTACGAGGGTGTTTAAGAGACATCCTCATGACATGAGTGCAATTGATCCTATGTTTTTATGGGCGGCAGTTACCGCCTTTCCATTTGCTTCCTCCTGATGAAGCCAATCTCTGGCGAAACTAAGGCCTTTATCAAGGACTGAACCCATGTATTCCGGCTGATAAACTTCTAAGGACTGTGCCCGCATTCGGTGTTGGCTTCATTGGTTGAATTATTTTAACATAATCCTTCCAGCTCCCTTTTGGAGATGGGAAATGTAGCGTCACGTTAGCATTATGGTTTCTTTAAGCTGTTTTTGAGGTATTCTTGCTGGCAGTTTCTTTTCCTTGTTAGATATCAGTTTGAATTGCTGTTTTTGGACTTTATAAAACGTTACACAAATGTGATGATTATGTATTTCACTGCAGACCCTGTCATGAGTTTTATTAGCCTATAGTTTAGACTACTTTAGAAATTCTTAGGTGTGACTATCATATCATTCAAAAATTGAAATAAATAAAGTGTTTGATAAAATTTTAGTTTAATGCAAGTGATCACCTATTCATATTTATTATCACACACAAACACTTGATTTTTGCTTACTGCTAGCCTATCCTTTTTTATTTACTGTACTGTATATATTTATCTATTGAAAAAGTTACAAGGAAAACAGCTTTTCTCCAAAATATCTCTTGTAGGTTGCTGGAGGTAAAACATATTTTGATTAAATAACCCTGTGAATATACACAGCTCTGTTTAAGAAAAGGTACATGATTACACTAGTCCTGCTGCACAGAGTTCATAATCTAAGTGCCAGATGTACTAAAGCATTTTTTTTTTTTTTTGTGTATGGGGAAACTTTGAGTACAGGTAGGCGAAGTGATTTGCTGAAGGTCACATACTGAACGGCGAGTTGGAAAATGCAACCTGATGCGCAGGCTCGGTGCTCTAACCCACAGGTTAGGCTCCCAGCATGGAATATTTATTTTATTGAAAATGAGAAGGTACTAGAACCTGCTGGAGTCAAAAGATTTCAGCCTCTCCTATTCTGCCGATCTGCAGCAGTGTGTGTGTGTGTGTGTACACCTGTGGCTCCACAGTTCGGTGCTTGCGTCTGAATGCCATGGAAAGAGAGTCCGTGCCAGGCGTGGGAAGGCCAAGGATGCCATTTGCTAATCCTCCTGAGGCAAAAAAAATAAAATAAAAAGGGAGGTTGCTGGTGCTGCCAGAACCTGCCTCCTTTCTCTGCCACAGACAGTCATTTTAAATTGCCAGGAGCAAGAACTCTGACGGAAGAAGTTACTCAAGCAGATTTTTAAGGATTTTGGTTTGAGTCAGATTTAGCGGAAACATCTTACACAGACCTACTTGTAAATTACCGTGAATTGGGATCTGTCACACAAATTAGTAACATAAGCAGTCATCAGTATTCTCAAACTGCCCAAGAACGGATAGGAATTGTTTCTTTGAGCACACCATTTCCAAGGGTAGAGGCATGGAATTATTAGATCGGATGCCTTAGGCCCCCAAAACTCTCCCTCACCAGGAAGCTGCCTATTCCCCCAGGTCATGGTCTGTAATGGAATCCCTCTTGCAAATACCGGGAACACTGTCATTTCCTTGTTTGAACAAAGCTTCGTCATTACCTGTCAGGAATCAGTTGGCTGGAAGGTTGGTCAGATAATTAAGATTTTATTACAAGCTTTCTCCCAGACCAGTAGGAGAAGCCAAGTAGCCTAAAATCAGCAACCAAAGATGCTGTGGGGGGCATTTTGCCCCTCATCAAGGCAGTGACATCCCCAAACAGTTTTGTGCTGTTCTAAGAATCCACATTTACCCATAAAGACTAATTGGGGTAATTCTTGTATATTTGTTTAGTGTCGAGTCCTAGTTTGTTCATTTAATGCCAAGTCTTATGGCAGGGGTAGTCAACTCCAGTCCTCAAGAGCCACAAACAAGCCAGGTTTTCAGAATGCCCACAATGAATATGCATGAGTTAGATTTGCATACACTGAACTGTATGAAAATCTCTCTCGTGCAAATTCATTGTGGATATCCTGAAAACCTGCCTTGTGGCTCTCAGAGACCAGAGTTGGCCACCCCTGGTTTTCTAAGTAACGTTTCAAGGAAATCCAATCCTTGTTTGCATTGGGCAAAGAGTTATAAAATAAAGACTGGACTAATAGCTCATGAATTAAATCTGAAGGGGTTCATCAATATGCTGATTAAAGATGGTTTTTACAAGCTTCAACTATTAAAGAAACTCAAATCACTCCTCTACCACAATGATTTTAGAACAGTTCTTCAAGCTTTGATTCTTTCTAAGATAGATTATTATAACGCCCTCTTGTTGGGCCTTTCAATGGCCACTATTAGACCCCCTTCAATTACTCCAGAATACAGCCGTGAGAATTTTAACAGGCTCCAGGTAGTATGATCATATTTCACCCATTCTAAAAGATCTCCATTGGTTGCCAATTCCTCATCGAAAACATTATAAGGTTTTATCTTTGATTCACAAATCATTATATAACGACAATGTCGAATGGTTACTCCTGCTCTTCACTTTTATACACCCCATCAAATTCTGCGCTCTAGTAACAAGGGTTTGTTAACTATACCATCTCCTAGGCTGGCCCACTTAAACTGTATCAGAGAGAGAGCACTGTAATTGGGCGGACCCATATTATGGAACACATTACCATCTGACTTAAGGCTTGATAGCAACTTTCAAACATTTAGGAAGAACTTAAAAGCCTGGCTCTTCTGGCAGGTTTTTGATGAGCATAAATGACATCTAAGGTCCTAATAGGCTTTTCTTTCTTAAGCCTTTTCATGCTTTGATTTATAAGATGATGGGTTTTTTCTTTTTAATTATATGTTTTATTTAATTTCTTGTTTTATTTAATGTATTTTTATCAAGTTATGCATGTTTTATGAATTGATGTTTCATTTTTTATATTACATGTTTTATTTAATTTTGTTTTATTTATTGCATTTTATTAAGTTATATATGTTTTACTTTTTATATGATATCGATGATGTTATTATTTTCTATTGCTGTTGTTTATTAATTTACTTCCATATGAACCGGTATGATTTTTTAGGAATATCAGTATATAAAAGTAAATAAATAAATGATGACATAGAAGCAAGCTGAGAATGCTGAAGGAACAAACAACCCATACCAGGAAGGGAAATCATTAGGATTTTATTTAGCTTCCAACTGAATTATTTGCATTTTTGCTCGTATGTCTGCTTTAAGACTCCTGGCTTTTTCTTGGATCCCCATTTACCAGGCAAAAAAGCTGAAGCTGTTAATTAGGCCTTGGAAAAAAATATGCTGCTGTTGCTGTTTGCTTTAATTGGAGACCCAGTTTGGATGCAAATCTATCTTGTGCATATTCACTGTAGCTAAAACCAGACTCATTAGGTATGAGTACTGGGTTGGAAACATTGCCATAGTTTATGATCAATATATATACCAGACCTGTCTGTTGGAAATGGAGTAAGGGACCCTCTGAAAGCTGCTTCTGGCCTCTGTTTCTTTCTGTTAGTTGTGTGCCATGCTGCCTCTTGTCCAATCACAGAGCTAAGCATCCAGGTATGGACCCTGATTTACTGTATCACACCCTGTATCGCAGCCAACCTCATCTTCTATAAAGATGTTCCACATAGGAAACTACCAGCCTGGTCCATCCTTGGTGCCTGAACCAGATGTTGTACTTGTCGCTGGCTGTGCAAGTATTTCCAGTTCAGAACACTTAGCTTTATCATAGTACTCATCACTTAGATGTCTTATAGCATTCAGACAGGAATGCCTAAGTGCAGTCCGTTCAGGAGTAAAAGGCCTAATTGCTGGGTGTCTCGCACACTAACTGCACGAAAATTCCCAAAGTAATGAGGGGGGGTAGAAGGAATATTATTACTTGATAATTCCAGTCGGATAAACTGATGCACAGGAAGGGAAAGTGAGTTTGTCTAAGTTTGTACAGAAAATGGGTACTAGAGGAGATTTGCACTCCCGGTCCAGTTGTAGTTGTGTTCCGTTCATTAGTGCATGTAAGCACTTTCCCCTGGGGTTAAGCACGCCGCACGCTCAGAGATTCATTTCTGGCATGACAGCCCAAGTCTTAAATTGGAAGGGAAGCTTCTCAGCCTGATATATTTTCAGCAAGGGAGGTTTGAATTGAGATTTTGAAAGTTTGAACCAGAAAGAGAAAACAAAGCAGCATTTAATGGGTTGGGTTGGCACTAGCACAATACATTTTTTTTGCTATTTCTTCCCTCAAGAGAAAATAGAGATGCCTGGATATTTGTACTGAGTAGGTGTTGTTCACTGGTACCTAAGGTCGTCTTCTGACGCGTTTCTCCCGTTTTTTTTTTGTCTCCAGCAGACACTTTGGCACAGCGTGGACTCCTGAATTGTCAACTGGAAAGGGAAGGGCCCTGTGCAGATACTTTATATCCATCTCGTTGGCGTGAACAGGACTCGGCAATAGGATCCTATGGTAGTATAACCAAAAAAGAATATACAGGAAAGGCTTTGTACGATCATGGCTACTTCATTTTCAAAGCAGAATAAAAGAGTCTTTTGAGTATAAAAAGTGAGTCATGTCCCAACCCATCCATGAGGCACATGATAGTACCCTGGGGACTATGATGGCATAGGATTTCCTCACATCCTATCCAAGTCCTGGGATTAAGAAAGTGCAAAGCAAGCGTAATTTACAAGCAATATCTAAATATCTTACTGGGAAAGGAGCCATTCCCTTTATTCACCCTTTTGATTGTAACAATTTCAGAATAATGCATTTCAATTAGCATTTGGTGTCAGATGAGACAAGTGCCCAAAGCAAAATAAAATGTCAGTACTGTAAAATTATATTATAAAAATATCACTAGTCTACTTTGGTTTTGTTGCACTATTATGGTAACATTATATTAAGAGTTTGTTTTTTAAATATTGATTTTGCAATGCAAGCTATACAACGTTTGAATGCAAATGGATTTCCAGATTCTACATTACCGTGTACAACAGCCACACTAATACTGCTGGCTGTGTAGATTATTACAGAGCCTTGTGGTTAGGCATGGGAAAGGTGGTTACTGCAGGGAACTAACTGGGAATTTTGGGTGCTTTTCTATCTCAAATAGTGGAGTAGAGAGTAGGTAAAAAAAAAAAAAAAAAAGTGTCCTAGCTAAGAAGAAATCTCACAGATGGTCAGACTTTCTGTGGCTGGCAGCTAGGATGTATCCTTAGAATAAGTGAGCAGACTGGATGGGCTGGATTGTCATTTACTGTTACTAATTTCTATTGGGAGGTGGGACACAAGCTATTAACAACCCTCCCCTCCAAACATTACATGGGATTGTTTAACTTTCTCTAAATACTGCTCTCTTGTATTTCACAACTTTCCTTTGTGCATCCAGGAGGCGGCGTAGGAGCTGTATTTATATAGAAATGTGAAAGCCATTCCTGCTCCAGAACATGTCCTTACATGTGCAGGATGGGATCTTCCCAGACAAACGACTCTTTTGTTAATTCTGTGCACTCTCGTTTGGAAAAGAAATTCAGTTCATCATGTGTAAGAAAGGACAGCTGCATTGTGCGACACTCTTGTGATGTACAAACAGGGAGAAATAGTTTTGGAATCTGCTAGATTTATTCATTTAAAAAAAAAAAGCAAAGGATTTGCACAGGAAAACACGCAAGGCATGGGGGATGTGGTCTGAAACTATTTAAAGCTTGGGAGAAGAGATCAAATGGGTTGTTCCTGTGTCACTCCTGACTCTTTCTGGCCTGACAGGGTCAAATGCAGCTCAGGCACCATGACTGAGCTCCGGAGAAAGAGGGTGGATGGCTGCTGTGGCTGCAGTGACCTCTACAGGCCAAAGAGTGGCACTGATGGTCAGTCTCGGATCCTTCTCTCCAGTGCAAAACGCCAGTAAGAGTGTGCATGTCAAGCAGGCCGTCTCTGAAAGGAGGATATATGAAAGAAAGAAAAATGGTGGGGGGAAGGGAATTTTGATAGATTTCAAAAAATAAGAGCAGGTGTTCCTGAAGCTCAGCTGCCAAGGACTCAGCCACTCTTAATGCTAACTTAAATCACCCTCAATCTGCCTGCAAACTGACCCTAGGATCTACAACAGGATGGGCAGGCAGAATGAAAAGTGATTTAACAAAGCTAGAGGCCCAGTTAAATGCTTGGCAGCTGAGCTTCAATGCAACAAGACTGGAAAGGTGAACGCCATGGAGTACAAAACATTTCCAAAGGCATTTGTAATATTGACTGTTGATGTTCCAAAATGCATGTGTGTAAAACATTGGGAGGTTGTACTTGTCTATGTGAGCGAGCATCAGATGTTTTGTGTGTGTGTGCGTCTGTGTGTGTGTGTAAAACAGAGAATGTTGATTTTGTGGACATGTTACAGAGAGGCAAGTCGTGTGTGGCTCTGTGTTTGAAGGGGCAGCTGTGTGTAAAAGGCGGTGGCTGTGTGTGTGCATGTGTAAAAGAGACAAGGTGACATTGTGTGTTTGAGAAATAGAGTGTATATATATATATATATATATATATATATATATATATATATATATATATGTGTGTGTGTGTAGTTTATTGTTTACTGTTAAGCAATGTGATATCATTGATGAATGTCAGTATATAAAACCATTAAATAAATAAATAAATGTGCGTGTGTGTGTGTGTGTGTGTGTGTGTGTGTGTGTGTGTGTGTGTATATGTTTATGTCCCTGCCAGTTTCCATCCTTGTGCTTTTTCAACTTAATGTGCATAAGTTCTGAGAACATAAAACCAATTAAAGCTTGTGTGGTCTTGGATGCAGGAATGGGCACCATCTTGCTATAATCTCAGGTAGCTAACATATGCACCTATTTTTCCAATGTCACTGCACTTACATATATAATTTTCCCAGCAATAGAAAATCATACGCATAAGTTGCAAATAGGACATTAACGGACACTGGCTTTGATATGAGGTATTGTTTGGCATTTCCTGTAAAGAATACCTAAATAAAGGCAGAGCCATGGGTTTGAGGAAAAAGAAATCCAGGGGAGCAGTATGGGATGGGGGGGGGGGGGGGGTTATGGATGTAGGGAAAAGATGTCAAGACCTTGGGGTGCTCTTCTCTCATGATCTCAAGGTAATGAAATGGTGCAACAAGGCCATGGCCTGAGCCAGAGGGAGAGGTATAACCAGCAGGAAAAAGGGTGCTCGTACCGCTGTACAGGGCATTGGTGGGATCTCACCGGGAATGCTGTGTCCAGTTCTGGAGGCCTTACCGAAAGGATGGGAACAGAGCTGAGATGGTCCAGAGAAGGATACTAAAATGGGGAAGGACCTTAGAGAAGAGAGGGGGCGGACATGATAAAGATAATGAACATACCTCAAAAGTATAAATAATGTAAAAGAACCCAACCTTTTTCAGTGGAGAGGAAACTAGAATACGAGATTGCAGTGTTACATGTACGAGAAGTTGGGGAATTAGCACTTAACAGCAGAATGGATGAAGTGGACTCTGTCCCCGAAAGCTCAGGCTTTAATAAACTGGTTATTTTATAAGGTGCCACCCAACTCCTGTCGTTTTTAGCCTGTGGCACCTGCTTGTCTAGCAAAAGCAAAGCACAAAACTGAAGCAGAAATATTATATAATACTTATTAGCAATTATAAAGCTCTTATGATCAAAAATCAAAAACTTAGAACACGAATACTGATTTCTTGTGTGACATGTCAAGAAGTGTTTCATTGCCTTTTCATTGCTCCTTATTACAAGTTATATCTGCACTGGGGACTAAGGACCTATGTAAGCAATAACATCACAGAATGGGTGATGGATGGAAGGTGGTAAATAATAAAAAAAAAAAATACCAGTAACTGACTTTGAAAAAGCCTGGGATAAGCACAGAATTGCAAAGGGATGACTGGAAAAATGAAAATGAACTGGGGCCTATGGCACTGTACAGGCAACAAAAGTAGGCAGGCTGGATGAGCCTTACCATTGTTTTCTGCTGTCTGAATTCGGTGCTCCCTAGGAGCTTTGGGCAATAATCCCTGCTGAAGCTGGTCGTGCTAGAATGGGCTGCTGTGTTACAGCATGACACAACTCTCAGGGTCGCCAGGAAAAGCCTTTTACCTTCATGTCCCCTAGGAGCCCAATGCCCTCTTTGCAGTAACCCAGGCCCTTAACTGCTGATGCCTGCTGGAGTTAGGGTTGCCAGCTGGCAAGTTTCCTGGCTGGCAGGGCCAGCACAAGCTCAAAAAATGGCAGCTGTAAAAGCCGGTTTTGAACTGCCTCCCATGCTGCTGGCTGGGTTAAAAAACAAACAGGACAGGTACCATTTTTTTTAACTAAATAAGGAGGGGGAGGTGGCCAACCTGTACAGGTGAGACACCATCCTCTTACCTGTGTGCTTCAGTGGAGTGCAGTGGCATCTCCCTCATAATTACAGAACTTATTCATTCACTCTAAATTATGACATTTGTTTCCCTTTTCTGGGAAAAACAAAACTACACAGACAAATATGAGCGCATAACTTGGCCAAAAAGGTTTAGTACCAGTTTGAAACCTGTGAACAGTGGCGCCAAACATCGAGATTTCAGCCCTAGCTACTGAGCACATTTAAAGAAAGAAAGCAACAAGACCAACCTTGGAAACGAAGCTAAAGTGTGAAATTTACTGTGACGAGTGCGGGAACTCCTCTCTGGTTTTAGACTTTTGTGTCTTTAAAACCCCCTCTCGCGCTGCAGGGACCCACGGGTTTCACTTTCCAGTTCGGGGTAAAGCGAAGCAAGGGCACGTTCCCCCCCCCCCCCCCCCCCCCCCCCCCCGCTAAGGAAGCTCTTTGAACCTTTCCGCCGGCGAACGCAGCGGAGCCCGGGCCAGCGGAAGTGCCCGGGAGGGGGGGAGCGAGCGAGGTGGGGAGGAGCCGGCTGGCTGCCGCGTGCCGGGCGGCTCCTCCCCTCCTCGCCTGCCCGTGACTCAGCGGGGGCGGCAGGGCGCATTCCTGAGCGCTGTCAGTGCAAGGAGCAGGAGGGGAGGGGGCGGGGCGGCCCCGGAAGAGCCGGCGCCGCTCCCTCCCTCTCTGGCCCCACCTGCCATAAAGCCACGCGTCCCGGCGCTGCCCGGCTCATTCGCACGAGGTCCCGGGCGTCGGCGGCTGCTACTGCGTAGCCAGGTGCTTTCCTCCTCCGCCGCCAGCCCGTCCGTTCGCCTGTCCCCCCCCCCCCCCCCCCAAGAGCCGCTCAGCTGGCTACCCAGGGCCGAGCGCGTCGCCGCAGCTCCAGCCTGCCCCAGCGCTTCCCGGCCACCGATCGCCCTTCCCTGCGCCGGAGGAGCCCGGCGGCGGCGGCAGCCATGAAGGTGTCGGGCGCCGAGACGGCGGCGGCGCAGGTGCTGATGGAGGGGGAGCTGGAGAAGCGCAGCGACAACCTGCTGCAGTTCTGGAAGAAGAAGCTGTGCGTGCTGACCCCCGACAGCCTGAGCATGTTCGCCGACGGCCAGAAGCGGCGCTCCAAGTGCAAGGAGCTCAAGCTGCAGTGCATCAAGAAGCTGGACTGCGTGGAGCGCACCGGCAAGTACGTCTACTTCACCATCGTCACCACGGACGACAAGGAGATCGACTTCCGGTGCCCGGACGAGAGCTGCTGGAACGCCGCCATCACCATGGCGCTCATCGACTTCCAGAACAAGAAGGCCGTGCAGCTCTTCAAGGCCCGGCAGGGCGGCGCCAGTCCCGAGGGGCAGCGCTGCGCCTGAGGATCCCCGCCGAGGTGAGCGCTGAGCGGGGCTTTCCTTGGAGCCGGTTTTGGAGGAGGAGGAGGAGGGGGGGGAGTCTTCTCTCTTGCGGTCGGACCGGCGGTGTAGACATTGCACCGCGCGCCCTCCGCCTGGCTTGGCGTGCGATAAACCTGGCAGCGCTGAAAGGGTTCCGCGTCGCCTCCCTTGCGCTCTTCCCGGGCCTCGTGGCTCTCGCGAATGCCCCCGGCAACCGAGCTAGCCTTTCACGGTTTACCTGTGTCGCCGATCTCGCGAATGCTGCAAGTCAGATGTCTGAGTCCCAGTCTGTCTGGAACGCTTAGTGCCCGAATCGGCCCCGGTTCGCTCGTGAGAAACGCCACAGTGCAAGGGGAGGTTAGCGCCGGGAAAGTGGATGCATAAACATCCGATCCCTATACAGGGATCATGAGACCCGTGAAAACCTTGTAATTAAGGGATGGGTAAATAGTCTTTTAGGGAAGTGGCTGTGACTTTTTTTTTTTTTCTTGCAGAGGTTGAAGGCAGGACTGGGGGGTGCTGGGTTTCAGTCACCCTAAAGTGCACTGTGGCTATGCTTCAGTCCCCAGTGCCACCCTGTAAACCGCATCGTTTAAAATTGCCTTCACGGATAGATTTAAAATGGTGCCAGTTGAACCCATTCAGCCAACAAAATAGAGCCAACAGACTACTGGAGCTCTTCCTGTCTTTATTTCTGTAGCAACAAATTAGTTTAACATGCAATGGCCCCTCATTATAAATCTATACTGAACAAGCTAGGGGTGGTTCAATAGCCTCTGTCCTGTTTAAATGATAAGGGTGCTGGAGATGAATTTTGACGATGTAATTTGCTTACATATATATTTTTTTGCTTTCTCAGTTTTCCACTGGTAATGATCCAGCTATCCTGGGACTTATGTCCGATGGAAAGAGGACGGAATGCCAATGAAGCGAGTGAAGCAAGCGGTTGGTTCCTCTTCTCCGAGAGCGGGGGCAGACCTGGAGCCCCGAGCTTCCGGCACGTTGCCAGCCTGCAGCTTCCTTCAAGGACTTGCAGGAAAGTTGCAACAGACATAACCTGGCACGGCTTTGCCAACCTGGCCTTTTGTTTGCTATTTATATAGGAGCTGCAAACGATTATTCAGCACCAAGCAGAAGAACACTTTAAATTATTTTGATATCTATATGAATATATATTTGTATTTATTTGAACACTTTTCTTCAAGTTTTCAGTCTTAATATTTTTTTCATGTCATAATGTATCAGTTATAAATAAACATGAGGTGACATGCTCACTTTTCTAGCACTCCCCTGTCAGCCAGTGTATTCACTGATGGAGAACATACGTTCATTTTATTAGCTTGAGCCTGCAGTTTCCTCCTCCTTTGATCTTCCAGCTCAGTTGAAACCAGGACTGGAATCCAGTGCCATGAAGCTGCATTCACAACTTCCCAGAGATTTGTATCCCTGCCAATTTACTTTACTCCAGTCCTTGCTAGGGGTATGCAGCCAAAAAAAGTTCCCCTATTGGGGTTGTGTGGGTTTCTTCAGTTTTATGCACACTAAATCCTATTTTTAATGTACACTAACCAACCAAACAAATGCACTGCCCTACTGCTTGCAGCTGTAGTCCTTCAGCAAGGACCATGCTCCTTCTGGACTCCACTGGCTAGCCCTAAGTCCAGCTGTGAGGTATGGACACTGTACAAGGACTATAGTGCCTCTGCCCTCCACAGCATCCCCCTGTCCTACTGGCAGATCTGAACTGAGCCTGTGCCTCTCTGCATGGTGGCAATGTCACTAGGCTGTTTAATTTTTCTTATTACAAAAGTTTTGAATCAACAGGTTTAGAGCCCTATTCAGAGAGTTGGGGACACAGTCCCTGTTGAATGGCACGGGGGTGTGTTAAAATTTTTACCCTAGTCAGAGAGGTGCAAAGAAAATAAAAATGTTTAGAGGTTTCTGGAATTAGTTTGGAACTTTTTTTTTTTAATTTTGTTAAAATGCAATGCAGATTCTTCCAACTGAAGAAAAAAAATGGGTGGATTCTCTTCAGATTCCCACTACTGCAAATTTGCATCGGATCCAGTCACACTTTTCTCCAGATTCACTAGAAGTTTCCACAGCAAAGCTGGAGAAAATCTGAAAACAAAACATTCAGTAAGGTTCTTCCAGTTTTCATGTCACAAAAGCTGTCTGTCTAGGTGTTTTTTCAGGAGGTTGGTTAGGGCACGGGCTGGAAGAGCTTGTGAAAAGCAGAGCCCGCTATGTAGCTTGAAGCCAACAGTGTAAGAACTAGTACCAATTTTTAGACACTTTAGAAATCATTGGTAGGTTTTGTAATGTATCTCCCATAATTGAATGAACTTTTTTTTTTTCAAGGTAGAAATTAGGATGACTGGACCTGATTGAGTTGTGGTGAAATGGTGTAAAATAATGGGGGGAGATTCTGCATGTGCTGCCACTGTATATGGGCACCCTTTTTTAGCTCCTGGGTAGTGTAGATAGTTGGAGAATAGCTTTCCTTTTGGCACAGGTGCTGAAACTGCAGCTGGCGTGTGGGTTTAAATCAAATGCAGATCGACTGTTGTACACTCCTCACCTAAACTTGCCAATAGGAATGAAAGAAAGCATTGTCTTGCTGTGTCATTTTTCAGTGCACAATTTCCGGTTCTCTGAAACCAAGCAGTAGCAATGCTGGCACTGTAGTTTGCCTTTTTTTTCCCCCCATACCAACTAAAACATTCTACGTGAAAGGTTGGAGAACCCAAAGCGTAGCTACCCCCAAAACTGTATCATTTATCGTGGATTAACCAACTGTGCCGGCTTCATTTTAAATAGCTGCTGCTCCAGCTTTTCCTAGCTTTGTTTTTTTTTCCCTGTAGGATAACATTGGTTCAATTTTTAAATTGAAAACAATAAGAGGATGAACGTGTAAGGAAAATGTGATAAAAGCCATGGATTCCTAAGACTAGAGACTAGCTTTTTTTCCTCATTTATAGTGGGAAAACAAATTTAAACCTGAAGATAGTTTCCTACTAACTGAGGACAGTTAAAGATCAAAATAGCCCACCCAGTACAAGTTGCCCACATCAGCCGATGTCCTTTCCTGTAGCGAAGCAGCTGCCTGCTCCCACTTCCCCCTTGTAACAACTGTTCAGGTCAGGTTATCCCAGTGCCTCTGTGGAAGTTGCGTGGTTACACCTCTCTGCCTTAGGCTACAACTGCCTCTCCGTGCAGGTAACTTGCTGTCAGGGAGCCTGTGCTTTTTGGACTACCTGTTTTCAGTGGTGGGAGAGCAGTCCAGGCAGCCACTACCCTCTCCCTGAGAAAATTATGGGGGAGCTTCACCCTATGCCCCCTGGTTCTGCAACTTCCTTTCCCTTGAAAATGTTCGTCTTGTGCATTAATACCTTTCAAATATTTAAATGTTCACCTTTCTAGGGCATCTCTATTGAGGTTCTCCGGTCGCAGGGATTTTGGTACAAACCCTGCTGCAGTTTGGTTGCCTTTCCTTGGCTGTCTGTCTTTTCTGTATCCAAATATAACACAATTGAAGTTTTCAGAAGACATTACAGTATCATGTCTGGCACGGGGGGGGGGGGGGGGGAGAGGGAGGGAAGGAAACCTATCCTGTTGCTATGTTGGCCCACGCATATGATCAAAGGCCAGAAAGACAGTGCAACAGGAAGTCCAGAGTGATAAGAGAAACAGTAAGGGTTGATGTTAAGAACCATGTGTGTGCCTGTTATATAATCTGATGCCTGTGCACAGGGGGTTATTACAAAGCTATGCACAGCGAGAAGAGTAGGGCTTCCTCACTTCCCTATACCCCTATCTAACCTTCCTACCTGTTTCATTTTGGATTTACTTTGACTTCTAAGTTGAAGTAACCTCCGCATGCCAGCTAATGGCACTGTCCCAGCCTGGCCCTTCAGTGTGCGTGCCTGGGCCCTTAAGCACCTATAAGGCCCGGCCACGCGCATAACTCCCCCTATCTTTACACGTGTGGTCCTCTTAAAATCAGGCTGAAAGTACAGAAGAGATCCAGCAGAACTGACAAAGTGGAAGTCAAATGTATTGAACTCTTAATTAGAGCACATGAAAGGTTGCTCGACAGGCTCAGCTAATAAAAAGTGCTTCAGCTATTCAGAGACCAAAGGTGGGTGATAGAGCATGAAGTGCCTCGGCGAGATCGATTTTATGCAGGGGCTAAAAAAAAAAAATGTTTACTCTGATTAATCATTTTCCTCCATTCTATGGGGATTCCCCACCAGCAGCTTCTTTTCTCTGCCACTTCATGAAAAGTGGTTCTGCCTTACAAATCTTGCAACAGACCAAAAGCATGGTGTAGGGTGGGCCAGACTGCGTAATTTAAAAGAGGGATGGGCAAGGGAGGATCTAGCGCGCCGCTATACAAATACATTTGACACACTGCCAGATACGTCAGTTTGCCTGGCTGTAATTTATAGCCTAGCATTAAAACATGAAAAGGAGCCTTTTTAGCTTGCCCTTATAACATATCCTGGGGGACAGTGAAGCGCACACCCAAAGATCAGGCAGGTAGAGCTGGGCTCAGACCTGCTGCTTAAGCGCTGGTCCGCTCTGACTGAGACAGATCCAGTTCCAGACCTGTGTTTAACTAAACCTCAAAACAGACCACTACGATTCAGAATTTAAATATGACTGCTAGCAGATTTAACACATAAATGCGAGTTCTCATTAAACTAAACTACAAGGCTGAGGAAGGGCAATCTAGATTTTAACTTGGTGAGCAGAAGGGGGTGGGGAAGGATAGTAGAAAACGTGAAGTTTTGGCATTGGCCAGAAACTAACAAAAGCCCAGCTGGAAGCATAAGAAGTTAGCAAGCCTGACAAGGAAACACCCAATGCATGAAAAAAAACGAATCCTCCCTTCTCCCTGACGAAATCATAGGAAAGGAATTCAGACAAAAGGCTTGTTCCAGAAAGAAGAAAAGACATTTTAACTCTTTCAAATACAGCTGCAGATAGTCGTGCTGCTCAAAGGCCATTGTTAAGGAGCTCTTTTTATGAAAGTGACTTTTAATTTAAAGACCTTCAGAGGGATAGCCATGTTAGTCTGGTGTAACAAAACTGACAAAGAGGTGGGTGGCACCTTATGAAGAACCAAGTTATTGAGGCAGGAGCTTTCCAGGACAGAGTCCACTTCGTTAATGCATCTGACGAAGCTCAGTGCCTCAATAATGTTGGTTCATCGATAAGGTGCCACCCGCCTCTTTTGCACTGTTTTTCTGAAATACAAAGACAAGAAATTCAAGCAAAAAACTCTAGGAAATAGAAATCCCTAAAGGAGCAACAAGGTAGACAACTGATCAGGCACGTAACAATTCTAAAAGAATATTTAATGAACAAAATGCAATACCCCATCAGGATATGAAAGAAGGTTTGGATGTACCGGGGCACATGTGCAACCGGATATGTTTTTTTAGCTTGGATTTGAATAGTTTCTCCCTTTTGGCAAATTCCTGAAAAAGTGTTTTTCACTGGAGTATTTGGCAGGACAGAGCTTCATACAGGTCTCATCCCTGTATGTAGCAGCCCCGTCAAAACACTCCTTACTGTTATAAAAAATAAATATTGCTTACCCGGAAAAACAGCATACTACAGAATCAAATGTACCCTGTACAGTATATGAACATGAGAGAGGACAAATATAGAATTTACAGGTCCAGTAACCAATTGATGCTACCATAAAGGGAAAAGCAAAAGTGAACCTTCCAAGATTATAGCTTCTTACCAATCACTTTAAACCTTAAACTTTAAACCTACACTTTAAAGATTCTTTGCGACCAACTAGACCACAGCATCTAGCCAGACTTCCGACCCCCTCACCGAAAATGACCAAACTTGCATCTACAAAAGCACGTTCGTTCATTATAGCAGGATCAACTATTTGGAACAGCATGTCCTCTGACTTACGCCAAGAAGCATGCCACAAAAAATTTAAACAAAACTTAAAAACATGGTTATTCAGAAAAGCTTACAACTGTCTGGATTTCAATTCCTATACACTCCTTTCCCCTCCATTACCTTTTGGTCTCCCCCTCCCCTCCACACCCCTTCCTAATCCTAATTCATTCTTTATGGAATTGAACGTACATTCATCAAAAATCATAACTAAGTGAATTGCTATTGCATCATACCTGTTTACTCCCTTAGATATACTAGACTGTATTCATAAGAGTTGATGTTATAATTGGTTGCATTGTTGTCTGTTTTTTCAGTTAATATGTTGATCTGTAAAGCGATTGCTAAGTTTTTGTTATCTGTAAACCGAGGTGATGTGCTTCACGTGCCCCGGTATATAAAAACTTTTAAATAATAATAATAATAATAATTTTTAAAAGTCCCAGAATTTGCCCCCAGTATTATTAAGTGGCCACTGGAGAACATTTTTTTTCAGTTCTAGCAATATCAAAAAGTTGAGACTGCCAGCTATTCATGGTGGGCTCCCTCTTCTAAAATCATACATTTGACTTCTGAGCTTTTTCAGCTGTCTGGTCCCTGGGAGAGTGCCCCAGTATCCCCAGCAATGCTGATTTGGGGAGCGAAGGCAAAAGCAAAACCTATTACTGTAAAATTCTCCAAAAAGACTCCTGATCAGAAAGCATCAAGAATGAAGCAGGACCACCATACCCGTGAGTGAATCCTCCTGGAGCCACAACCTCTCCACCACCAGGGACTGAATGTGTGGTTAAAGCCATAATCGCACAGGGATAGAATGTAATAATCTGATGAGTAGATCAGTCTTCGTATGAGAAATGGAAATGTGATGAGCCTCTTCCCACAAGACACATCCATCTTCCTCATCAAGATTAATCACAAGCTCGGCATTGCATTTCCATATTAAGGAATTCTTTTGGGGGGTCTTCGAATTTTGGCTCAAGGAGGCTCTGATGTAGTGATGCTAGTGCTCTCATTTTAAGATTTTTTTTTTTACATGGCACTGCTTCCATCACGTTCATCCGTCTAGGACTGCACCCATTCTGCCAACTGTTGTTTGAACATTTAATAATCTAGGACTGGTAACAAAGCCAGCCAAGCGGCCAACTTTTGGGAGCTTTCCAGTTGGTTGCTCTTCCTTCCTTTTACTTAAGACAAGCAGCAAGAGGGACTTAAAACACGTGACATCCACAAACGAGCTCCGTTTTTCCGATTTAGTTACTAGCTTTTCCAGCAAAACCAGGCAGTTATCATAAAACAGTTCAAAAGGTTGGTTTACACATGCATTCGTAAGCAACACACGTCTAGCACAAACAGAGTATATCATGGGGTGGAGAGTTGTATATTGCCATGTTGAGATTCATTTTCAAACTCCCTGCAGGTGCCATGGGGATTCTTCACCGCGCCTGCTTTGGGGGCGCCCCTCCATTCATCTCTGGTATGCATCGTTACCAGCTATGTAATGGCGTGCTCCATAGCGCACATCAGTTTGAAAAGCGAGACGAAGGAATTTCAAATATCACAGTTTATCCTACCTTCTGGGAAGGGGAGTGAATGTAACAGGATCCTTAGGGGGCAATTATATTTATTTCTTTATGGCCTACTGGTTTCCTCCTGCTACTTTAAGCTTTCAACTCAATTAGAACTGGTTTTTACTTGGTGATGGCACTGTGAGCCTCCAAGTGCAATGGTATGAGTGGGTAGGAGGTTCCCCATTTTATATCTCCCCTGGGGTATTTTATCCAGTTCTGAGGCCACGGATCTGGGGGGGGACACACAGAGCATGAGCAGTCCAGAGTAGCGCTATCAATGTAGTGCAGAGTTTGTACCATAAAACCTTTATCAGATGAATCTTAAGACCGTGCATGAAGAGATGCCCCCAGACAATACAGCACACATTTAAATACCACAATGGTATAAATTAGAAAACAATAATTGTTTATGGTATTCTACATCAAGTGAGCATGCCAGGAGACTGGAGGTAGGTGACCTCGGGGGTAATATAAGGAAGTCTTACTTCACAGAAAGGATAGTGGCCAGCGAAGGGGGTGGGGACAATATCTATTCTTGGGACAGGTACAGCTGAGGGTTGTTCTCTCCCTTCGCTTTCTATGTGATACTGGGATCCTAACACACTGCTGCTGCTCCTGGTGGCCCAGCTTCCTGGAATGCGATGCTTCATTTTATTTATTTATTTATTTAGATGTTTTATATACCGTCGTTCCAAAATAAGAGCACAACGGTTTACAAAATCAGCATTCAGATACTGGGTCAACATTCCCAATCTGTCAATATTCATATTCTAGGTCAATATAGCAGCAAATGTATATTTTAGGTCATATTTTTACATGATCTAGTTCATCACAACTGCAAATGCCTAATCTCGGTCGACACATTAATATCAAGTACAAGGTAACTAGGGTGCTTTGATGTAGAATTGAAACCTATTATTTCCATTTCATTATCCTTCATGTTATAGTCAGTATATGCTTAACATCGCTCAATAATTATTACTCAATCTGTTAGCATAATCTAAGGAGCTGACAGTGGTGTTTATTCGCATACTGGAATTTTATAGTTCATATGCATTTCTAAAGAGCCATAGTTTCAGTTCCCATTTGAAACTCTTTCTGACTGTCATCTGGCGTAGCAAGTCTGGGAGAGAGTTCCACAACTTAGGGCCCGCTATGGAAAACATTCGGTCTCTTATTTGGGTTAGGTGTGTGTTCTGTGTTGTACGCACTTTTCGAAGTCCTTTGTCTTGTGATCTTAGGGCTCTCTGTGGTGTGTATGGTTGAAGTGTGATGCCTATTAAGCATGGGTTAATGTTGTTGATGATATTAAAAATTAGAATTACTACTTTATAATGTATTTTGGATTGTACAGGAAGCCAGTGCAGAGCTATCAGCGAGGGGGTGATGTGGTCAAATTTCCTTGTCCCTAGCAAGAGTCTAGCTGAGGCATTTTGTAGTAACTGTAGTGGTTTTAATAGTCCTGAGGGTAGGCCTAGTTGTAGGGAGTTGCAGTAATCTATGTTTGAAAATATTAGTGTTTGTAAAACAGTGCGGAAGTCTTGTATTGTTAGTAATGGTTTCAGCCAATGTAATATTCTCAGCTTGGAGTATCCAGTTTTGATTAATTTGCTTATATGCTTTTTCATTGTAAAGTTCTCATTGATCTATATTCCTAGGTCCCATACTTGATCTGAGGGTGTAGTGTTAAAATTTTCCAGGTCTGGGGTTGGCGGGTTGATTATCATGGAATCTCTCCTTAACCACATAATTTCAGTTTTTTGTGTTTAGTGTTAATTTCAGCTGAATTACTTTTTGTTGTATTGCCTTCATGTAAGTGGACTAGGGATGTGAATCGTTTATCTGACGATTGAAAATATCGGACGATATTTTCAATCTCGTCAGATATTAGGGGGTTCCCTGATCCTGATAAGAAAGCCCCATGAAATTTTTTGTGGGGTTCTCCTCTCATTTTGGGGGGGGGGGGGGGGGGCGTGAAGAAAGGGCACTTAAAAATAACCCCCAAACCAACCCTGACCCTTTAAATTTAATTCTTTCTAATCCCCCCAAATTTTTAAAGTACCTGGTGGTCCAGCAGGGGTCCCGGGAGTGATCTCCCGCTCTCGGGCTGTCGGCTGCCACTAATCAAAATAGCGCCGACAGCCCTTTGCCCTTACCATGTGATAGTGGCTATTGGTGCCATTGGCCGGCCCCTGTCACATGGTAGGAGCACTGGATGGCCGGCGCCATTTTTAAAGATGGCGCCGGCCATCTGCATATAGGAAGAAGTTGATTCCTAGCTCCGCTAGTAATGTACATAGAGGCAGCATGTAAATGTTGAATAGTGTTGCTGAGTGTGCTGACCCTTAGGGGACACCTGTGTCGATTGGG
Organism: Rhinatrema bivittatum; assembly: GCF_901001135.1. NCBI lineage: Eukaryota > Metazoa > Chordata > Amphibia > Gymnophiona > Rhinatrematidae > Rhinatrema > Rhinatrema bivittatum. Next base: position 29,581,791 of record NC_042631.1, read on the forward strand.
AAGGTGTCAGATATGTGATTGCCCAGTTTGACTTGGAATGATCTATCTGTTAGGAGGAAGAGAACCATTTGATAACATTTCTGTCTATTCCAATTTTTCTCAACTGATGGAACAACAGGGTGAGGTCTATGGTGTCGAAGGCTGCTGTAAGATCAATTAGTACCAGGATATAGGATTCTTCATTGTCAAACCCCTGTAGTACAGGGTCGGATAAGGAAATGAGAAGGGTTTCTGTTGAGCGATATTTTCTAAATCCGAATTGGTTTGGGTATAGAATATTGTTGTCTTCTAGGTGGCTTTCTAATTGTGATAGCACTGCTTTTTCTAGGACATTAACAATGAAAGGCAGGTTGGATATTGATCGTTAATTGTCCCAATATTCAATTCTGCCAGTTTTATTTTTCAGGATTGGTTTAATCCAGTGGGGACCATTCCTTCTGAGAGCAAGTGGTTGATTATGCTGCGTACTGTTTTCAGGGAACTTGCGGGGGATTGGATCCAGTGGGTAGATAGCAGGCTTAATTTTTGTAATGATTTGGTTAATTTCAAGTTTAGATATTGTGTCAAATGTGTTCCATTTTGCTTGCCCATGATTTTCTTCATGTTCCTTTATTAGTAAGCAAGTGGCGAATTGTGTTTTTTAACCTATTGATTTTGTCTGGCAAGGAAGTGGCATATTCATTGCAAGAGTTTTTGGAATAGTTGTTATTCGAGATGGAGGAAGATGGGTCTTTGATTAGGTTTTTAACTGTTTCAAAGAGTAATTTGGAATTAAATATTACAATATGAATCTGTTTAGCGTAATTGTCTTTTTTTTTTTTTTTGCTTTATTGATTTGTTCACAGTATTTTGTTAATAGGAATTTGTATTTTGCTAGGGATTCCGTAGATTGGCATTTCTGCCATTGCTTTGCAGTTTTCTCAAGGTTTGTTTAGTGTGTCTTGGCTCTTCACTATACCAAGGTTTCTTGTGTTTTGCGTTCTTTTTGGAAGTGTACGCCCTTTGTTCTCCTCACTGCAAGTGATATGTAGGGCTGTGCAGACAGAGAATCCCGTTACAAGAAATTCAGTACAGCAAATTCAATTCTTGGGACAACACCCAGGTCAATGGACACATTCGCTTGGGTTTTCAAACAGCTTCTTCCTGTGCAACTCCAGAACTACATGAATTCTTAGGCAAAGTTGTGAGAACGTATTTATTGAAAGGTACAAGTTTACTTTCAGCAGTATCTATTGTTCTTTCTTCACGTTTTGAGGCACTTCTCTTTTTAGGAGATAACAAAATAGAACTAGATTGACCACAAAATTTAAATAACCAAAGGCTGAGAGGCCAAAGTTTTGGTACAAAAAGCCACCTATGATTGGTCCGACCGTTCGTGTCAATGGCTGGACTGAAGCACATATCCCCAGCATGGCACCTGGTGAGGAGGACAAAAAAAGAGCACAATGTAAGATCTGGCCACATCCAAATCCCAAGCTGGAGCTTTCCCCTTGCGGAGACTCGTGCACCCAGGATGTACTCTGCCTGCTTTGAAATCTGTGCATACCAACCACAGTGTAAACTGTACAACCACATAGGAACTTGCACTAAAATAACCCAGGAACAGCTTTCCAGAGCAAACAAGGCATAAGCCTTGCCACAGAGCTCAGCCACCTAAGGGCGAGTTCCTTGTAGACGCCTTCCAGGTTCAGCTCTGACCACGGAGTTTTCGTAAACTAGAATTTCCTGCAGTTCCAGCCCTTGGTTCAACTTGACTAGGCCTTTCGTTCTGAGCTACCATGTGACTGCAGGCAAAGGCAAGAGCTCCATGTTGCATCTCAAGCAACCCTCGTGGCAATTATCAAACACACTAATTTGGGAAGGTAATGACTGGTAGGAGACGCTACTTTATTATGACTGAGCCTTACGCAGTCACTGACATAAATCTAAGGGCTTAAGGACAGAAATCAAAGTGACAGAAAGGGCAACTCAGAATCTAACAGAAGGGATTATATGTTTAATGAAAAGTATCCACGGCAGACAGTTCATTATAAGCCAGATTTAAAAATATGTGCAAGGAAAATCATGTGTATGAAGTGCTATGGGGGTTTTGCTAGATCTTTAAATTTAGAGCCCTTAGAGTTTATTGCACATTAGTTTTTTGCTTGTACATTTTATTTTCCATGGAAATTATTTTGGCTTTTCTATAAATTGCAGGAGATTAAAGTCTAGGACAAAAGAAGCACAATTTAAATAATATGCAAGAAGATGAACTTAGTTTTAGTACTAACACAGACACAAAACAGGTACCTTAAACAAGCAGGATGCCCCCACCATTTTTATCATAGAACTAATTACTTCAGTGTGCAAATGCATGCTCAAGTATACATGTCTTTCAATTTATTCTCAGAGCTTAGGTTTGGCATTGCCACTCCGCAGGTTTTCTGTCCCAACACATTCTGGGAGTTGACATGGGAAATTTTGTACACGTGTTTTGCCTGAGGACGCTGCATGCTGTCTCTCTCCACCCTTACCATGGCGCTGCAGAGTCGTCTCTGTGGTTGTTAGTGAAGGGGATGGATCAGCATCCCTAGGAGGAAAGGCTGAAGAGGTTAGGGCTGTTCAGCTTGGAGAAGAGACGGCTGAGGGGGGATATGATAGAGGTCTTTAAGATCATGAGAGGTCTTGAACGAGTAGATGTGTCTCGGTTATTTACACTTTTGAATAATAGAAGGACTAGGGGGTCATTCCATGAAGTTAGCAAGTAGCACATTTAAGACTAATCGGAGAAAATTCTTTTTCACTCAACGCACAATAAAGCTCTGGAATTTGTTGCCAGAGGATGTGATTAGTGCAGTTAGTGTAGCTGGGTTCAAAAAAGGTTTGGTTAAGTTATTGGAGGAGAAGTCCATTAACGGCTATTAATCAAGTTTACTTAGGGAATAGCCACTGCTATTAATTGCATTAGTAGCATGGGATCTTCTTAGTATTTGGGTAATTGCCAGGTTCTTATGGCCTGGTTTGGCCTCTGTTGGTAACAGGATGCTGGGCTTGATAGACCCTTGGTCTAACCCAGTATGGCAATTTCTTATGTTCTTAAGGTATATAGCTCTTTGGAAACAGCCATCAAATATAAACATGATCTGAGTTGTTCCCAGTTCTAAGCTATTTCTGTTATCCTCCCCTGCTTTCTAAAGTCAAATCCCACCTAAAAGCACATTACCTCATGGAGGCCCGTCACTTGTCACCACAAATTCCATTAAATGACTTCTGAAACTGCCTCGTCCTCAAATCTTTCGTATTTGTCTTTTGCCTAAGACTGTAAGCTCTTTGGGACAGGGAGTTAGAACATAAGAACGTAAGAACATAAGAAAATGCCATACTGGGTCAGACATCTTTATCTCTTTAATGATGTTTTTCTTTAGCTAGTACATCTCTAGAGAACAAGAACAAGTAACTAATAAGAATAATCTGTAATGTTTACATAGCAATAAACAGAATGGGGGTAGAATCCAGTCAGATTTCACTGGCTAAATATATTACGCAGGGGAAGATGTATGTAAATAGTTGTATAAGTATATATAATTATTTAATTGATGGAAAAAAGCTAAAACTTATGTACAAATTGTTCTGCACAGTGCTATCCAAACCAGAACCTGCCAAACGCTTCTGCTATGTGCATTAATGACATTTAAACAGAATATAAATTGGTCGTTCATGTGGACCAAGATGGGGCCTGGCTTTTGTTTTTATTTTCCCAGGCTCAAGACTACAGTCTGTTTTTAGAGATGTTTTGGATAAAAATAGGCTTCAGAGGAAGAGAAAACGAAGATGGCTTATTTTTGGATGCAAGCATGTGCTGAAGTGCAGGGATAGGATCAAGAGCTGCAGACGTCAGTTCAGTGTGAGCTTGCTTACATGAGAAATGCATTTGCTCTGTCACTGTTCGCTACCGATCTGAAGTCTCAGATGTTACTACACAATGCAATCATAGCCACATTCCTCATTTCTATGACAAATAGGCTGCTGGCAGTGTGGCTCGGTCTATTTTAAATGTTGGAAGTCAAAATACTCTTGTGTGTCAAAAATTCGAGCTATTTTCTTTACTTGTCAAGTAAAAATAGTGCAAGGAGTCACAAGCTTCTGTTTGGATCAGGGTGAAGGATTTTACAAAACTGTTAAAAACAGGACGCCTACAAAATTACCACATCAGTACAGAAGATATTAGCTGGAAAATCAGTTTATTCCTGGTAGGAGGCATAGCTCTGCTGGGTAGAGTACATAATAAACCTGCATTTCCAGGGTCAAATCCCAACTGATTCATGCTAGCCCTGAGGAGCGACCTGGCTACATCGGGCTTCCAAGGCTGGGGTAGCTGCACGAAGGGGCCATGGTTATTTTCTTACCATCATCAAGTACAGGGCGGCCGAATGTTTTAAACAAGAGCCTCACCAGCTTTGATGACCTTTTGAATGATTACAAAGCTTGGTGGTAAGGGGGTCTTGGTTGTTGGATGCCATACGGGTTTTGTAAGGGTCAAAGAGCGAGATGGTGGGGGTAGGCATTATAAAGAATTGAAACATGCTTGGGGCAGCTATAAAGGGTAGAGTTAGGAAGAGGACAGAGGATATGGGGTAGGAGGGGGCAGTTGTGTAGCTTTAATGATGGGAAAGACAAAAGCCGACTGGATGGGACAACTGGTCTTTATCTGCCATCTCTGACTTTGCTACTAGTAATAATTGTTCACTGCTGCCTATTTTCTGAGAAATTCAGGGGTGTGCGAAGTAGCATGGCTATCCTATTAGTCCCCTTAGATAGGCAGAAATGCTATCAGGACACTCAAAGAGAACGTGAAACTTAAGATATTCATAATTAAGATGACCAAACCCTTTGGCAAGGGCACAAAATGACTTATCAGAGACATTGACGGCCTGACCCACTGAACATCGTAGGAAAAGGTGGTGCATTATCTGGAATGGTGTCCCGGAGGAGACAAAAAACAGTTCATGGCATTCAAAAAGGCATGGAATAAACAAAGACGATCCCTAGTGGCAGGAAAATGGTAATGAACATTGGGTTCATCTATATGGGGCAGAGGTTGAGCCCAAAGCAGCAGTGACATGACGGCACTGTGCTGGGGCAATCTGCACAAAGTGCGGTCAGAACCCTAAGTACCTTGCTGGGTAGCCAGATGGACCAATTTGGTCTTTATCTCCGCCATTTACTATGTTACTACTTCCGAGCCACAGCTCCTGAAGCTTTGCTTCCTGCTGTCTGTCAGTTTACTCTGCCTCTTCCCATCCTCTCTCTTTACATCTCTTCTTTACAGCTCTGAAAACATTGTAATGCAACCTATAAATTAACTTGTAGATTCCAGCAACTTCCTGTCTAGCTCATGCCGCCTGGACCAGATGATGGGAAAGCTGGGCACAAATGTCATAAGCTAGTTCAATTAAAAAAAAAAGTTGTGCTTGACTTCTATTGCCACACGTCAGAGGTGTGAAAATATTGGAACAAATTTTAAAAGGTGCGCGCGGGCGTAGATTTTTCACGCAACCCGGCACAAACAAATCTACGCCTGATTTTATAACATGCGCGCGCTGCCGCGCGCATGTTATAAAATCCAGGGTCGGCGTGCACAAGGGGGTGCACAATTGTGCAACTTGCACATGGCAAGCAGCACAGCCTTCCTCCGTTCCCCCCACCCTCCCTTCCCCTCCCTTCCCCTACCTAAACCGCCCCCCAGTCCTACCTAGAACCCCCCTTACCTTTGTTGGATAAGTTGCGCCTGCCTCCCGGCAGTTGTAGCTTACACGCGCCGGCCAATGGCCGGCCCGCGATCCCGGGCACAGCAGCAAATGGCCGCTGTGGCTGGAGGCTCCGGCCACACCCCTGCCCCCCCAAACCGCCCCGCCCTGCCCCTTTTTGCAAGGCCCAGGACATACGTGCGTCCCGGGGCTTGCTCGGCGCGCGCAGGGGCAGGTTTTCGGGGTTACACTCATAACCCTTTGAAAATCTGCCCCATTATGCACAGTGGTGAACCTCCATGGGCCAAATTCAAGCATTTTCTGAACCCATATATCTTTCTTTCTTTTTTTTTTTTTTTACAGTGTGAAAAAATGGCATCATTACTTCTTCAAACATGAGGCTAATGATCCCTGCATCATCATTAGCCCAAGAAGCAGGAGCTGGCTCTGATCTCCTGCACAATGATGACACACGACAATGAGGCCACCCAAAGAAAAGCTTGTTCTATGGTCTTGCCTGTATCAGACGGAGAAACCGCCTTAGTCAAAATGCTGTCAGTGATGATCCCCAAGGTGCTGAGTGCAAATACCAGCGGAAGAGCAATAATGCAGAATTGAAATGCACTGGTCATAAGAACCTGAAAAATCAGAAACAAATTTGATATAAACCATGAGTAAGACATGAATGCACAGCACATTGGAACTTTATCACACAACCAAGCCACCATGAGGCTGATAATTACCTACCGTTGAGTGACTCAGTTTAGGCATCTAACAGGGTCATTCATCAAAATGCGTTATGGTGTTAAAGCATGTGGTAATGTGTTAACGTCATAACACATGCGATAATAGTACTATAGCACGGTGGGATTAGGGAGGGGTTGGGGTGGGATTAATTAAATCAAGGGGCAGTATCGCACGGTTTTAACACCAGAAATAACTACACCTTTTTTCGATAAATTTTGCAAATTGGATTTCGGCCATTTCTGGCCTTGGGAAGGAGAGAGGGAGAGGAGTGGAGTGTGTGAATGAGAGAGAGAGAGAGTGCACCTCTGGGAGGCCTTCACAGTATTCAACTATTTATATGACTATATAGGAAGGCCAGCTAATAGCTGGAGGTGAGGTGGTGGTTTAGGGGCCAGTTTTACAAGCAGAGTGAGAAGTACGAACAGCACAGTACACCCTAGGTGAAGATTTGAGGTCATTTGGAGTGAGGAAAGTCTAACAAAGATGAGATTTCTACTATGTGCAGAGCCGTGCTGCTGATTATCCCATGTAAGTTAGCTGGATGAGTTTTATCTGACTAACTTGCACAGACATTTTATTTTAAATATTGACCTCTCAGGGCCTAACTTCATTCCCCCGACCTGGCTGTGTCCGCTTGTAAGATTCCTAAGTTAAGGAACCCTGTAAATGCAGGCACTGAGCAGAGGAGATTTTCCATTTAGATACATCTAGGTGCCTAACTCTTCGAGTTACATCATCGATCTTTTGAAAATCAGACTCTGTGAGGTCCATATTCAAATGGTTTGTCTGGCTAACTTTTAGATTTAGCTGGGGAAAAGCTGGGATTTGAAAATTCACCCTACTGCCAACTAAATTTTGTACAAGTAACTCATTACCTGCAAAAAATGTATTTGGATAAAAAGAAAAAAATAGGTGGCAATGGAGGCATTCTGAGGGCGTAGCTACATTTTAGCCAGCGAGCACCAACATTCAGTGCTACGTCCATTCAGGAAAATACCTGTCCTAAAGTTACCGGGGATATTCAGCAGAACACTGAGCATCCGGGTAACTCTCCTGCCCGCCGAGCAGCAACCTCTACGTGACCAATGGTCGTGCTTGGTGACCTGGGAAAGGCAAATCTTCAGATTCAGGACCCCTAAAGGCCACGCAAGCTTTCAACATGAATTTCAGTCACCAGTTGTAATCCAAGAGGGCGATATTCAAAAGCCATTTAGATGGATAACTGAAAAGTTATACGCTTAAATGCCAACCCAGCGATATTTATCACTGTATGGCGGCTAAACCCTAGCTGTACAAGGCGGGGACAGGCAGGAGGCATTTCCAGGAGCAGCAGACTTAGCTGCATATGTTATGTGGCCAACTCTGGTCAGGCCAAAGTTAGCTGGTTCGACATAACCAGCTAACTTTAAGATAGCCCGGTACATTCAGCAGTGGAGTACATAATAAGTACAAATGATAAACCCTGAACAAAACTTTACAAACTAGGCCTCTCTTAGATGGCTGAGAGTTCTTCCTGGTGCTGTGTAATAAATTCTGTCTCAATCTTATGTGGACTTTGCCCCTCATATCTCTATGGTCTAGGGAGGAGAAGTTATACTGTTTATAGCAGCTGTCAATCAAAATCACCCCAAAAAAAACCTTTCCCTTTCATTTGCAGCCACTGTCTAAGAAAAGAAAAAAAAAATCAGTATTGGGGATTTCTGGCTCAGCTCTTCTACTCTCCAGGTGAGCTGGGGGTGCTGCACAGGTAGGGGTGAGAGGGGAAGTCATAGTCATTGTGCAATGCTGTCACCGGGTGGCCACATTCAGGATGCATACTTACAGGGCTCCCCATAGGATCTCTGGTGCACACACCCCAGACAAGGATATAAAATAGAGGGAAAGATCCCTGGGGAGCTGTGAATGAAGATTCGTGGCACTGAACCCCAGCTGGAAAGCCCAAAAGAGGCAGGAGGAAGCTTCCAGCCCAATCTCCTCCCCTCAAATGTATCAGCTTCTCTTTTCATATTTTTGTATGCTCGTCATGATATGGAAAAAAAAAGCCGAGCTCCAAAACGTATGCTCCTAAGTTAGGAGCCTATTTTCAGCCAAATTTCACCTAAATTTAGGAGCCTAAAACATAGATGTCTAAATGTAGGCCTGCTATTCATTTGCCTAGATTTAGGCCCCTAAGTTAGGTGCCTGGTTCTGGAAATCAGCGCTAAGTTCCTAACTTTGCTTCCCTCCCTAACGCCACCCACTTTTTAGGATCCAAAATGTAGGAGCCTAGATCCCTCGAAAATCAGCCATTTAAAATTTTTAGTAGGTGTGGAGAATTCAGAGAATCATCTGCTCCCTACGAGTTGCTGGTTTGAATATCACTTCATCCTACCGAGATTTTGGTAAGAGCAGGTCCAATGGATGCTTAGAGGTGGCGACACTTTGAGAAGCTGCCTAGCGAGCCATCGCTGCCCATTTTTGTACTTCCTCGCCCTGCTCCAACTTCTCAGGTTACATCAAGAGACCGGTTTAAGTGCAGCAGAGGGATCCATTCAGAACCGCTCGATCCTTCAAACAAACTCCCTTCGTCGAGATTCTTCTCAGAAGTGACTGTAGGGAAAATGATAGCAGACGAGAGCCACGTGTCTTCCGAGCACCGCCTTGGAAAAGAGAGCTCCTTACCAACTTCGGCTGCAGTTTTACTAGAAAATCATTTCTCATCCTTGGACTCTCCAGGTTCTTGCTGGCGGATACTGAGCACCAGCCTTCTCGGGTGCGGCCCATTGGCCAGTTCTGAGGCAGAGCACGTGGAGGACGACTTTCAAACAACTCCGCACGGCAGCATGCATGCGTTTATTTGGCCACGCGTAGACCTACAAGAGTGTTTCATAATCCAAACATATCATGTACATGCCTATTATAAAATATGCGTCTCTGATCTCCGCCGCGTACATATGCTTAAGGGCACGGAATGGGAGTATTTCAATGCATCGAATGCGCATACTTTTCCTATCTGTTTTAAAGATAATATGCACGTATATCTTACAGGCGAAAATAAGGCAGGACTTACGTAAAACCCGATTTATGCACCCAAGTCGCTATGTTTTTAAAACACGCACTTGTAACTGACATGGCCAGCTTTGCCATTTACTCCGCCAGCTCACCCAGACCTTCTGCAGGGAATCGAGTCCCTCCTGGCTCTTCAGCCTAAATCCCTCCCCCAGCTCTCCCACCCAGCCAACAGTACTCCATAAACAAGTCTGATATCAATTACATAAGATAATTAGCAGGCGTAAGATTCTGTGCGCTACTTGCCAAATGCACGCTCGCAAGTCTCTTATAAAATCACAACTTACGGGGGAAACTGTCTGCCCTGCCCTGGAACATCCCCTTCTGCATATATGTGCATGTGAAATGGAAAGTTCATGCATACTTTCAGCTTTTATACAATACCAGTTATGCAAACACAGGCTACTTATGCACATATATGCTAATTTTTTTCCACGCAGAACTCTTTGTAAATGATCTCCACAGGCATCACTTTAATTGCCATTGTGAACGTCTTCAGTCTGGAGTCCTTCTAATTAGTAACTAAGTTAAGATGAAGGACCTTATTCACAAAGGACTTTTTCCCATGCGGAAAAAAAAAATATCTTTATTGAAAAAGGCCCTGAATTTAAATGAAGTGCTGGCTGGTTAATTAGGCATTGCTCTATTAACATTGTTATCTGTAGAGCAATAAAATCACTTGGCTTATCCTTTCAGGCAGTCTGCAAGAGAAGGCTAGTGTGGACATTAAAAATCAGAACCGGGCACTTTGAGCACAATACCAAGCACAGGTTTTAAAGCTCCCTGCCCGTGCCTCTGAAATGTCCTTGGTAAGGGTGGAAATTTAACATGCTATAAAAGCACCCTATGTAAATGAGCTGCATAAACTCTCACACACTAAAGCAAGAGACGCTGCCTTACCATGGCCATGCCCACAGCACTGCTGGTCAGCACACTGGATAGGAGCAAAGTGCCCTCTGTATAATGGCTAGTTAATCGTCCGATCAGCACTCCCTGGACAACCTAGAAAACAAGCATGGAACGGATGTTTCAATTTAAATGTCCAACATAATTTGCATTTATAGGGCTCTGATCTACACAGGATCCTTGCAAACTTTACAGATGGCTCCTGGCTTGCATTATAGTTTCCAAAGTGGGGAGAGTGAAGGAAAATGGGCGAACCAATTAAAAGGGCCGATGCAATAAGCTGAGCAAATGCAGCACATGGTTTAAACGCACACGCTAATCTCTTTTTTTCTCAGCTCTCAGTGCAGTAAGCTAATGGTATGCTAGCGCATCGGGGGTTAAAGAATGCACACAAACTGGAAAATGTACGCAACGAAAAGGCAGGGTGGATAAACTTTCAAAACTGCTCGCGGGTGCCCAGCGGCGGGCTCACGATGTCGGAACGGCCCGGGTATTCGCTGCCCAGGCCGGCCCAGGACACGTCACGTGGTCTGCCGTGCACGGCTCGGTCCCGGCCGCACACGGCAGACCACGTGACTGGAGCGATCGGCCCACCGGGGGATACCCGATCCCCCGATAGGCCAATCCACCCCTGCGGGTGCCCATATATGCATGTACAAAGTTGCATTTTCTGCGCAGAAAGGATACGCGCCAGGTTATAAAATATGAGTATGTTCTGTGTTAAATGATTTCCATCTCTGAACGCATGCACCTTTACTGCACCTACACTAGAAATTCAACGTTTTTGGCTCATTCCTGATTTCTTTCTTTTTGTTCATTGTTCTCTAATGGAGCTATGATTAATATTTGAGGGGGGTGGGAGAGGAAGGGGGAAGGTGGGTGTATTGGAGAAGCAGCGCTTTTCAGACTCAGCTGGCTATGTAAGGCCTGCTGCTGCTTATCCAGATAAATCGTGATATAGTCGGATAAGTTCAAATCTGTCAATCTAAGTAGCAGGAAAGGTGCTACTTGGCCGAATAATTTGGAAATTAGGAAGATAAGTGGGTGCAACTCATATACCCACGTGTTTGTACTTCCAGTTTTACAAGGATACGCGTGTAAGTCAGGGAATTTGATAACATGCGCATGGCAATGGAAAAACAGTTTTGCCAATTGGTCTACCAGTTCGCCTAGACCACCTGCAGCTCGTGAAGTCCCCTCCATTGCATCCAGACCCTCTATGCAATCATTTTTTCAATTTAACAATGTTTACGATCACTTACACCAGATGTTGAGCAGAAGTAAATATACACAAGTAAAAGACGTGTGTGTGTGTGTGTGTGTGTGTGGCACCTTTGCATGTAAATACTGGCCCCGCCCTGGCATGCTCCTTCACCCCAATTTACACAAGTTGCAGTTTTGAAATAACTCTTGTGTTCACATATGTGCTGCTCCATTCCCCTTATCATGTTGGTAGCCCTTCTCTTTCCCTTCTCCATCGCAAGCATCTTTGGCCTTTGGGAATATTAGGAGCAGTGCCTTTTGCACTGATTGCAGCCCGGGGGGGGGGGCGGGGTCAGGAGGTGTCTTTGCCCCCAATCTGGGCCGGGGAGGAAAGCGAGACAGCTGCAGGGGGAGGGGAAGAGAGAGAGAGAAGTCAGGAAAGGCTGCAGGGGTGAGAAGGAAGAGAGAAAGGGCTGTACCTGGGCATAGGTGCCAGCTCTGTGGGTGCTTTCGGTACCTGAGTACCCCAAAACTGAGGAGACTCCTTCGCTCTGTCCAGAAAGGGGGTGATAGGCGTTGGGTTTAGCACCCCCCAATCCTTTTCAAAAGTTGGTTCCTATGCACCTGAGGAACCTCTTCGGCCCCCAACCAGGCCTGGGAAGAGAATGAGATGGCTGAGGGACGATCTGGGTGAAGCATAGTGGGGGCGGGAGAGAAGTGAGAAGAGGGGTGACATGGTGGTGGAGGAGGAGGAGGAGAGGGCTGCGCTGGGGTGGAGGGTGTCTGTGCACCGGGGGAAGAAACACCTTCTCATCATGTACTCCTGTTTCCCCTGGGGGAGACGTACCAGGAGTACACAGCAAGCGCATTTCATCTCTGACAAGTAATTCCTGCAGGAACTTTATCGTTCCTGCCCATAGGCTTTGCCTTTGAAGCTCAGAGCCTTTCAATTTTTCTACAGATTTTCATGTTTATCTCCTTTTTATCTCCCCCCCCCCCCCCCCCCCACCAGTGCAAGTGCGGATCCATCTACAAAGAGAGACTGTGAACTTCAAAGCCACCCCCTGCCTCTCTGCAGCAGGCCTGCCACCCAGTGACCACTATCACACAGCCCCAAGCAGGCAGGGATTCCTCCTCCTCTCAGGCCTGCTCAGGGAGGGTCTGTTATTAGCCCCTTTCCTGAACCGAAAGAAGACTTAGGAGAGCGTCCCACCCATAACCTCTCTCTTTCAAGTCCTATCTCTACACAATTTCGAAAGATCTGGCAGGGGTGGGAGAGGGGATGAGGATTTATCCGCGCGTACGTGGAGACTGCGGCTGCACGCCGGATTACTTCTGTTTATTTACACGAGTTTGTCCCGGAGACCGTCAATGGGGGGGGTCCTTTAAAGATTAGCTGGCTTTGGGTTGTGCGGTTCAGTTTATTCAGTTTATTCAGTTTTCACACCCACTGGAAGATGATTCAGTGGCAGGGTACAACATGGTTTCAGCAGGGATAATCAGAAAGCTGGACATGGTCAGTAAAGCTGGGCTCCCTTTAATTAAGAAGGACCTGTGTCTCTGGTATACGAGCCTGCGAGAGGCTGGGTTTACCGCAAGCTCCTTCAAGGTTATTTCACTTTTTAACGTTCCTTCCTTATTCCTTGTCAGCTCTCGGCCTTTTGGCCTCTCATTCAATGTGCAAACACGTGCACAGGTCTGGCTAACCGGGGTCGGGGGTGTCAGGGCCTATAGCTGGGAGACGATGGAGATTAGTTTTAGCCATCGCAATTAAAAAAACACAACTGAGATTCGGAAATGCGAGGGAGCAGCAGATGGAAGAGGTCGGCAGCCACCATCCCTGGGGTGCACCTGGGGGCCTGTGTGTGTGGTTTAGGAAAGCGAGCTCGATCATTCACCGCTAGCTTTCTGCTGTGGTTCCTAACCTGTGACCTCATCGTCATCAATCGGATGGGCGTCAGTCAGTCAGGCTATCAAACTGGGTCGCATGTCCGCCGCCATTAACCTGAGGTACAGCGCCACCACGTGCGACGGAGCACGAAATTAACACGGGGAACTAATGGAGCCGACTCTCTGGAACGCATGCATCTGCGCAAATACAGGATCCGCTTGCACCTTCTGACATGGATTGAAAATTGGGGGATAGATAGGACACAGAACCGAAAAGTTATTAGAGACGCACGCACATACATTGGAAAATAGGGCTAAAATTCAACTACTCAGTTCCACAGTGGGAGCACATATTTTTGTAGCATGCATTAGAGATACATTTTACAATATTGTAAATAAAATATATGCAGGCGTTAAAAAGTTATAGGTGCTTGCTAATTAATTAAGATGTGCATTGCCTTAAAAATCTATTTCCCTTGCTGTGCTGGTCACCCCCCGGCATACAGAAGCATGCAGTGACACTCTTACATAATAAGAGACATCCGCCCTGGCATGTCTTACGTTATCTTACATTGCATGCCAGCTCCTTACATACATTTCTCTGTTCACTCACTCAGAACTCGCATTTCTATTGTGCCTTTCGTTCAGACAGTTCTCCTGTCTTGGAGACCCCTGTTCGAACTCCTCCTCAGTGGGGGAACTCCACTCGCTGGAGATTTTCTTTCCCTTCTTTCATTCACGCACCAGCAGAGAAATTTCTGTGGCATTTAAAAAGAAAAGCCCAAATCATTAAGAGCTTGCAGATGTGACACGTGGGCAGGATGCAGTCCAGTGCCCTGCAGGCAGGTGGAGTTCCCCTCTTTAACGGGACATATAAAATTCCTTTGGTCACCAGAAAAAAAACCACATCTCCAAAATGTCAGGGGGCACTGCAGGAAGCAAGTTTCCCACAGAGCGAAAGTTGTCCCGTGCCATGCAGGTCGGCTGCTGTTACTGTACCAAAACTCACCTCTTTCAGGCAGCGTTTAAAACTTAAACCCGACCAGGGCGTTCTTGATTTTAACCATTTTCTGAGCAAACAAAGCTCCCAGAAGCCCCTTATCTGTACTGACTGTGGGTCTTGACTAGACTGTAAGCTCCTCGGAGCAGGGACTGTCTTGTGTGTGACTGTATGGGGGTGGACCGGGGGGGGGGGGGGGCGCCAGCGCGATGCTGCCCCTGGTGGCAGAAGCCAGCGTTGGCTACGACTTGGTACCGCGTTGGTGCCGCCGCCTGGCCGTGATTTTGTGGGGGGGGGGGAGGGTGCATCCGCCGCTGTGGCTGTACAGTGCTGAGTACATCTTGGAGGGCTACATAAATTATTAACAGCAGCAGTAGTAGGTCCGTGAACGCAATGCATGTTTTACGTTCCCCCCCCGAGATGGGGAAGCTGGACCTTTGCTTTATTTTAACCTTCATCAGTTGGGGCTGCAGTTACTCCTATCTGCGTCTGGCCTGGGGTTTTATAAGGTAGGGAAGACATTTTACTGGTTTTTTTTATGACTCTGTTAGTTCAGTTTAATGAAGTTTTAAAGATGTTCACTACCTGCCAGAATTTGGTAGGCTTTTAACATGTCGTCTGTACCGATATTTGTTAATTGCTTCCCCCTCCCCCCCCATTAGCAAACCTCCCTCCCCATGTGCTAGTCTCGCTCTAATAGTGCATACTGCTACTGTTCCTAGTTATGTTATGTTATATTATCCAAGTTGTTCACTCCCTTGTTCATTGTAAGACATATGTTGTTATTGTTTTCTACTTGTTATAATGTAAACCGGAGTGATAAGTAATTCTGTTACCTGAACTTCGGTATAAAAAAAGTTATAAATAAATAAATAAATAAATGAGGGATAACTGTGCCAAGGATGCACTACACTGATGTAATCCACCTGCTATGTGGAAAATCCTATTAGAAGCAGAAATGCCTATTTAAATTACATTCATTTTCCTCTTTTTTCGTGGAAAGAATTCCGTCCGTATTCCCTCAGAAAGGTTATCATTTTCCCCATCTCCCACCTATTAGCTCCCTTTCCTCAAGGCAGATCTGTATTTTCCACGGAACTGAATCCCCTTAGCCTGACCTCCTTCGCTGCCCTTTTGGTGAGAGACGGGTCCCACGCTATGGATAAATACTAAGCCAATTATTCGTTTCTTTTGCGCTAGAGTCGCACAGGAAGTGCAATGGATGGGCACTTCGTTCAGACTGGAGATGCAGCATTGGTTCTTTTCTTTTTTTTAAACGATGCCTGTATGAAAATTCGGGGGTCACACTCAAAACAGGTAAGAATCAGCCCGCTTAACGTTCAATGGCATTTTCAGATTTTTCCCAGGTTCGCCGGGGGAAATTCCGCAGCCCTTGTTTGGTTGTCAAGTTTGCACATCTCCGTTTGTGCTTAGAAAGATTCATTGCCTTCCTGGTGTCCAGCTGTCGGCATAAATCACCGCGCATTGCTGGGTACTGACACTGGAAGACAGATACGTTTGGTGTTTCCTTCGTCGGGAGTTCTGTTCAGTAGGCAAGAGAACATTCCTACCCTCAGATTCAATTTTAAAATCAAGCTAACCCTGTCGAGGTTTACGATTTAGGGGGGCAATAATCAAAATGATTTTCACAGGCAAACACGTGTTTACCTGCGCAAAAATCAAACTTCGGTTATGGTTCCCACCTCGTCTCGGGCACGTAAAAGTGCGCATGCTCATTAAAACCCTCCTTAAACAGGCAGAGGGGCAATAATCACTTATTCAGTGCTTGTGAACAAGTCTCATTTAATTCAGATTGAGATGTTAGCTTATGGAAGGGAGCTTAATTAACGAAGGAAAGAAATCCAGGGCTCCTGTCAAGCCTTTTCTGCCAATACGTATTCGCCAATTAATGTGCTGGCAAAATTTACAAACCTGATCCCCTATTTTTCGGCACACAAATCATCTGCATGCAGAAAAACATTGCTGATTCTAAATATCTGGCCTGACTATACCGTGAGCTCACTGGCAGCAGAAATCCTCTGTTTTTCCCACTCCAAAGGCCTGGGGTCAGGGGCCGTGCAAGCTTCCTCTCAACGACCTACCAATGTGCCTTATACCCTCTATAATCTTGGGCAAATCATTTAATCTTTCTGTGTATCAAGGACCCAGCTAAGAACAAGACGTTTATCTTATTCTGACTTTCCATGTCAGCAAAGTACTTACAAAAAAACCCCCAAAACTGTAAGAATCCAATGAGTCAGCCTTGAGTTTTCAACTCCCGTTTCAAACGTTTTTATATAAGAGTCGGAGCTGCCACGTAACCCAGCTTCTGAAGGGATGTGTGCGTCGTTGTGTTGGCCGTACGCTGGTTCCTTCTACTTGGCTACACATAAGAGAAGACACCAGAAAAGGGTGTCAGAAAGCCAGAGGCGGCCTGAAGTCTCCCCTCTAGTAACTGAGGGGGGCCGATGCAATAAAAGTGCGTGGTAGAACGGGCGGCTCGCGTCGATTTCCCGTTTTCCTAGCGTGCACGCATCCCCAGCCCCTGGGCCGCCCGATGCAATAGGTAAATGAGCTGCCGCGCTAAAAAGGATGCGCTAGGGAAAATTGTGCGTCCCTGGCACCGGGCGCCCGGGAAAACGTGGCTGTGTGCGGGTCAGGGAAATGGACGCTCAATACGAGCATCCGTTTTATCCCGCTACCAACACAATATACATGGCCTGGAGCGCGCATATTGTGTACACAGAATTTCTCCCCCCCCCCCCCCTTTTCATTTTGTCATGATACAGCTTTCTGTAGTTCCTTCTACTTAGTCTCATCACAACACTAAGTAGGAGGCACTACAGAAAGCAGGGACTTTTCTTTTGTGAGCCCTTGATGTGAGGCTGGTGTTAAATTTGCCGCATTAACAAGGGAACGTCAGGAGAGCGGTAATTTATTGTGTCGCGGGGTAATAGCTAATAGCCTCATCTACGCAGAATTTATATTAGCTACGCGTGAGTCTGGATGTGCCTTTTGGACATGCTGATCCCCTTATTGCATCAGGGGTTATGGACGTGAATCCAAGCGCTCATTAGGTTGGACGTACTTTATTACATTGGCCCGAGTGACTGGGCAGCTCCACTGAGAATTTCCCCAGAATTCTCTGAAAAAAAAAGGAGTTGACCGACTCCACTGCTCCTTATGACCTGGAGTCACATGGCCACCCCAGTGGCCTCCCTTATCAGATTACCATCTTGGGTACTGACTTGTACCAATGGGAATGGTACGTTTTGCAATGCAGATATCTAGATGGAGATCACCAACTCACTTCACACAGGGTGTTGCTGTGATGTTACGGGGGGAGGAGGTGAAAGTCTCTGGGCATTGGCCTGTAAGGGCCACTTGGGGGCCTCTTTTTGTATTGTTTTCGTCTTCATGCAGGTAGAAGGCGAGAAGAGGTTATTTGAAATGTCTGCTGATTCTGTGACCATAAACGTTTCTACAAGGAGGATGGTGGTGCTGGTGGCATAAGGGAGGTACCACAAATGTATTGGCCTCCAGGCACCAGAGACCCTTGCTACGTCACTGGAGCACCGACAGCTATTTAGTCCTTGTTGACCGACTTCAGACAACCAGTTGGGTATTTTTTTCCCCCACAAATTCTCAGGAGTCTCTAAAACTATGGAGTGATCAAAAAGAAAATTCAATATGCTACATGCATTCAGCACTTAAGGACACCAAAGCAACTGTTTTCTGTAAAAATAAACATTTCGACATGCCAGGATTGAGCTTTGTGTTCTGGGCTTATCAATCGTTAATCCTATTGAACTGGTCCTCGGCTTTTGTAATCTGACTCTCTTTGAAGTATTCTACACTGAAGAAAGAATCTCTGCGGCACAGGAATTTGTTCTGTGAGCAGTAAACAAAAAAAGAGGAAGGAAATAGCTTGCGAGTGAAATAACTCAGCCACCCATATTTGTGTACACATTGCCAAACGAGGAGAGATTTCCAAACCAGATAATCCTCCTCTCTCTGCCGCAGGTGGAAATATGTGACTGGACACCGAGATCACCTTCATACTTCACCGGCACGGATGTAGAAAAGCAGATTAACTGTCAAGGTTCAGCGTTTCTGCAATGAGAAACGTTACGAAATCCATTTCTGCAAGTGCTGCTCCCATCCAACATCATGGAATGGAAGGAAGTGTCAATGGACAAAAAAAGTAATCCAAGGTGACAGCTTTTTATTGGACTAACTTAAGACCCTTCTGACAAGCTTTTAAGGGGTCGCACTTCCTTCAAGTCAAGACGAAATGAGCTCTCGAAGTCAATGTATTGTTAGGCCGATAAATAGGCATCACACCTTTATTTATTCAAGATGACAAGCACACCATTCTATCTAATATCATGCAACAAAATCTTTTATTTGTATTTCTATGAATATGCCTTGGTAAAACCGGAAATGTAGATTCAAACCAATTATTAACTAGACTCGTAACACTTTAACGACGCTTCCTCATCACTGATTCCAATCATCCCAAACTCTGATTCATGGCCTGCCGAGTTACACGGAACCTGCTAAAAGCCAAAAGCTTGTATTTATAGACTGTTCCGGACAAAACTTGTATTCTGTTTTTATTTTTTATTTTTTTTTGGGAGGGGGATCTATTAGGAAACAAGCTGAAAATCACCGATGGTCTATCTATAAAGGACTGACGGCTTCCATGCTTCATCCAGTCCTGACCTGTGTCTGAGGAGTTGCAGTCCATCTTGTTTCCATAACCTCTATGCTCTTATGTCTGAGGTCTGCCGACAATGGGTGAATGGACAATGAGGAGGCCTGGTCCTTACTCTGGCACTGACACTCAACAGATTCACTCTGCACCAACCGGCATATGTTAGTTCAAAGAACAAACATCTTGAAAGCAGCCAGAGGGGTAGCTGTGTTAATCTGTAATGGCCAAAACCCCACAGAGGCTGGTGGCACCTCACAAGCCCAACTGATCTATTGAGTCCTAAGCTTGCGAAGGCACAGAGGCTACTTTGTCAGATGCAAGAGACAAGGTAGACTCTGCATTCAAAATTACACCCCCATAAATCTATTTAGTTTATAAGGTGGACCAGCATCTACGTCATTTTTAAACCAAACCTTGAATGACTACAGAAAGGTACAGTTCATGCTTACATTGTGAATTAGAGAGAACAAAATCAGTGCTAACTCTGAAATTCCCAGGAACTTTTTTTTTTTTTTTTGCCAAACAGGATTTTTGTTCTAGCATTTCTCTCACGTGGTCATTTTCTTAATGTGCGATCTTTGCCTACGTTTGTCTTTACAAAGTTCATTTTGTCTGTTTCTTGTTTGCAGATAATGAGGGGTTTTAAAGCTGGGTCTCAGCCAGACTTTGGGATTCATGTCAGCAAAAACAAGGTCCACATTATTCCTTGGAGACTGACCCACGGAAGTCTGTCTCATGTCATATGACAGGCTGCCTGCAATGTGCTACTCTGCACTTTTTCTACCCAGGGTCTCCCTTTTCGGTTGCTTTTTCTCTCTTTTAATTTAGCTATTTTATCATGCGCTCATGTTATTTTTCTTCTTTTGGCTTTGATTTTCTCTGGATACCTTATTGCATGCAGCTATAAGCAGCGACATTTCTATTTAGATAACTTAAGATATCCATTGAAAGCAAACACAATAATTAAGATTCCCCCTTTCTTGATTTGATTTGTATTTCATCCCTAAGTCTTTGAAAACTCCTATTTTACCGCTTCATCAATTTAAGGAAAATGGGAGTGAGGCTGTGCTGCCCCTTCCCATAAATTAACCCCACGCCGGGATCGAGCTGCTGGTGTATAATTTCATGGGTGCAGCGCAAACAGCTGCAGAACGGACTCCGAAAGGGAGATTTTTAAAAACGGAGTGTGTGGCCGCACTAGAAGGTGCTTCCCTTTTATTCGGAGGGAAAGCATAAAAATGCAAGAAAATTGTTTTAAAACAGGACGAGAAATGGATTTTGTTACCCGAATACATCACCGTGAGCCCTGGTAACGTGCACAAGCTCTGGGGCACCTGTTTGTGAGCTGCTGATCCACGAGGCTGTGAAAAACGCCGGAAGTGTTTCGTTTGTTTAAGTTGGCTTAGGAGGTTCTGAATTCATAATCACAAGGAGCGGGGCAGGTCGGCAGTTGATGGCTAGGAGCCGCTTTGCTGGGGTTTTTTCTTTTTCCGAAAGGCTGAAATTAAGAATGGAAGAGATCTGTTCCTGTTTCACGGTTCTTAATTCTGAGTGGACTGATAATAATGTTGGCCATCTTTTATAAATTGCTAAGCCCTCTTTTGGGATCATAGATTTCTAATAGCGAGGTGGGATGCACGTACTGTTCAGGAACACCCACACACGCGCGAGCGCGAGACTGGACGAGTTTATATTTCTTTATCGTTGGATATTAATACAATATTGAAGGGGTCGTTTTCATGCTACCTGAATACCTGCACGGTCTGTGGTTGTTTATCTGCTGGGGGGCAGGGGGGATTTTTATGTTTGTCTTTGCACTTTGTTTACATGTTTGGTTGTGCGTTGCTTTGAATGTTCTTTTTGATCAAGAAGGCGGTATCGATGAATTTTTAAAGAAATAAGTAAATACTTACTGTTTACCTGCGGTCTTTGCACCCTTTTTTAAAGTGCACAGGACTTTCACTTTGAAAACTGCCTAAGGACAAAATATCCACAGAGATGTGCACCTCCTTTTTCGGGGGGAGGGGGGGGGAAGACGGGGGAGTTTTTCCCGCTAAAGACCGCATGTAGTTTAGAAACCCAAAGCGACGCACGTTGCTTCCATCCTTCCCATTACACTGCGGGTATAGGCAGGCGGGCTCTACCCATGTCCTTTTTACCCAGACGGGAAGGGATATTTTCAAAGGGCCCACATCCACGGGGAGAACACAGTTTTACTCATAGAAATGATTTGGAAAATTGCTCTCCCCAACATTAAAAAAAAAAAATAAATAATAATAATAGAAAAGGAACAGGAAGTGAGTAATAAGACTCACAGGGAAAGCTAGAGAATTGAGAAGCAGGATTTTTTTCCCACGATAAAGTGAGCTGCATGCGGGCCTGTCCCTTGCAACCACTGGCCAAATGGGGCTTCAGGGCTTTCGGAAACCCAGAAAGAGTCTGATTGTTCAGAGAGTTTGCAATCAAGGTGACTTCTGGAGCTCTTATCACTGGAACATCTGCACTGGCTGCCTTTGTTTACTGTCGCTGGTGCCTTTCCATCATTCTCTCATGCACAGGAAATCAGTCAAAGACACTGTTACTGCTGATCTCCTGAAGGAACGTCACCTGAGCAGCTCATTCCACCTGCACTCCGAGGAGGGGGGTGGGATTCGGAGCACGCCACTGCCTGACAACTAACGCTCAACCTGCTCATTCTTTTTATTTCATTTCTTGTGGTCCAAAGCAGTGCTTCTCGACCAGGGTGTCACCAAACATTTTCTATAGCAAGCTTATGCTTCCTAAAACATCCACATGTGCCTGCTGCTGCTTGAGGAGAGCGCCTATGTTTTTAGTCCAGAAAAGTACCCAAACAAAACTGTCTGTGCACGGACTTTTCCAACTCATTTTTCAAAACGGAATATTTTTCCCTTTGGAAATTGGCGTAAACTCTGGGTGAAAGCTCTTTGTAGATTTTATACTTCTGCACACAGTTTGAAAGTTGCCCCAGAGAGTCTGGCTCCTCAGGGTTTCAGTATTTGCATATTTCTGTTTTTAATTCATGGCCTTTATTCTGTAATAGGTAAGGGTCAGTCTGTGCTCTGCGTGTGTGACGGAGGTGAGGGATTCTGCTGACTAGCATGTAGGTTCTGCGTAGGGATCTTTAGCAGTCCAGTTTGGTTTGATTTTCCAACAGGAAGTGTATTGTGTTCTATATTTGCAGTGTTGTATTTTCATAGGAAGTGTTGTTGCTGTTTGAGGCCTGGCTGTTAGTGCTGTAATGGTATGGCAGGTTTGCTATATAGATTCTAAGTGTCTTTTATTGCAGGGTTTCATGTTATTTCACAAAGTATCTGGCAGGGGAAGGATTTTGAAGTGCTGATACTGAGGGGATACCAGAATTTGAATATATTCTTTTTGTATGGCAAGTTGAAAAGGGAAACATTTTATGGTCTGGGGTACTGATACGCCGACATTGGGGATAAAACTTCTACAGCCAAGTCCAAAAGCAAAGAATATTCAAACAGCATTGTCTGAAATATCAGGAAAGATGCTCACCATCAGGCCGGCATTTGTTCGCTCGTTTTCGACGTGCTAGTTTTACCCCTTATTCAGTAAGGGGTAATAGCGCGTCCAAAACGCACGTCCAACCCCCCCCGAACCTAATAGCGCCCGCAACATGCAAATGCATGTTGATGGCCCTATTAGGTATTCCCGCGCGATTCAGTGGGTAAAATGTGCAACCATGCCACACATTTTACTTTCAGAAATTTGCGCCTACCCAAAGGTAGGTGCTAATTTCTCCGGGCACCGGGAAAGTGCACAGAAAAGCAGTAAAAACTGCTTTTCTGTGCACCCTCTGACTTAATATCATGGCGATATTAAGTTTAAAAAAGTTAAAAAAAGTAAAACAAAAATTTGAAATAGGCCCGTGGCTCACGGGTTGAAAACCGGATGCTGAATTTTGCCGGCATTCGGTTTCCGAACCCATGGCTGTCAGCGGGCTCGAGAACCGACACCGGCAAAATTGAGCGTCGGCTGTCAAACCCGCTGACAGCCGCCGCTCCTGTCCAAAAGAGGCGCTAGGGACGCGCTAGTGTCCCTAGCGCCTCTTTTTACCGCCGGGCCTAATTTAAATCAATTTTTTTACTGTATCCCGCTCTCCCACGTTTTTTACTGTATCGGCCCGCATGTAAATATGTTGTAGTAATTTTGTTATGGGTTTGACAGTTGCTTGGTTTTGCTTGTAAGTATTATAATCCTTGGGGGTAACCTGCATGAAGCAGCAGTTACTGCCGTGGAAAGCTTGCTGGGCAAACTGGATGGACTATTTAGTCTTTATCTGCCGACAATACTATTTAGAATTTTTAAACGTCAGCTGCAGAATGTAATATGCAGACATGTAAGCATCATCGGTCAGCTGTGTCACGGCAGAAAAAAGGTTGAGAACCACGGCTCTAAAGTTAGGTCTGTGAGCGATGTCTCTCGCTGCAAAAGCAAGGCTTTGGTTTTTAGGCGTTTTTCATTTCCGAGCTTATCTTTTCGGCTTTTTAGGCTTCATTTACTAAATCTTCTTTTCCCCATTGACACATGAGAAAAAGTAAACTGGTGAGATTTTGGGGTATTCCCCCCACTCACACCCAATCAGCTGATATGAAGAACTTGGGCGGCCGAGATGTTGCGGGATGCTGCTGCTCGAGGTTCAAGTGCCACTGGGATGGAGGAGAAGCAGCTCCTTTCAGCCTGACACCCCTCGGCAGCCGTCTGCATTTCTTAGTGGGAAACCTAGGCCTGGACATCACATACTGAAAGAACGTCGAAAATGTGCAGACAGCTCTTAAGAGGGTCATCAAGATACTGCATGGTACATACATAGAGAGGCTGAAGGAGCCGAAGATGTACTCTTTAGAGAGAAGAAGAATGGAAAGGGGAGAAATTGATGCATTGGACATTTTGAACGTTTCTAGTGCATCAATATGATATTAGAAATTTTTACAGAACGAGGACCTCAAGCTGCAGAAATAGAACATCCTTCACTAAAAGCATAGCAGAATCATACCAGTGAAATTGTGAAAGAATTCAGACGTGCATGAGACAGACCCCAAAGGCAGTGCAAGAGACCAGCGTTTGACTAGGGTTTATAGCAATACATTAGGCAGATCTTAATGGACAGAGTGGGTGAACCAAGTGGTTCCTACGTGCCAATATCTTCTATTTCGATGTTTCAGATGAAGTGCAATCAAGTCTTTTCACCTAAATTGCATGACACGTTTATTTTTAACATACAGGGAGGTTAATTTTCAACAACTCGCAAAGGGCTAAAGTCTGCGAGTGTTTTAGCCAGAAATGCATAAGCCCGCTTTGAAGATTTCCAGGTGGTGCCTGCATGAGCGTGGACATATGCGCAGGAAGTTATTTTTGCTCCAGAGCAGGTGTAACTTTCGACTTGCACACTTTTGGAAATATAAAGTATTGGGTAACTTTTCAAAGGAGTTACACATTCACTGACCAGAGTTTCACACAGTATTCAAGGTGAGGTCTCACATGGAGCGATACGGAGGCATTATCACATTTTCTGTTTTATTTCATTATTTATTTATTTGTTTGTTTGTTTGTTGAGTTTTATATACCATCATTCAGTAAAGCCATCATAACGGTTTTCAAAATTTAAATTGTAACTCTCTTAACAACTGTGGAAAAAAATATAACAATGTGCGTATTAAACAGAGGTTAAACATTTCAAGTCCAGAAAGAATCATTAGGTGGGAGAAGGAGGCATTGTTAGTAAGGGAATGTTGAATAAAACGGAAAATGTCATAATGCCTCTGTATCGCTCCATGGTGAGACCGCACCTTGAATACTGTGTACAATTCTGGTCGCCGCATCTCAAAAAAGATATAGTTGCGATGGAGAAGGTACAGAGCAGGGCGACCAAAATGATAAAGGGGATGGAACAGCCATTTACCCTCATAAAGTGCACTTAATGCACTTTATTGACAATTCAATGGCATATACTGTAACAATTTTCAAAAATTCACTTACACAGGTAAAGTGCATTTAAATGTGTAAAACTCAGTTTTAAACATATAATTGTTTTTGAAAATCAGGCCCATTGTGGGTAAATGCTTTTCATTCCTCAAGTACACCTCCTATAATGAACACTACTACGAGTGCAGGGAAAAGTATGCACAAAACCGTATTCCAAGAATAATTTCCTCCCCCCCCTCATTGATTTTAAAAGGCAATTTATGGGCATAAACTAGAGTTTATGCATGTAAATCCATTTAAAAATTAACCACTATCAGGGTTGCACGTAAAAGGTCGGCAAACATACACATAAGTTACACCAGTTTTCAAAGCGGACTAATGTGCAAAAATCCATTTTGAAAATTATCCCAAGTAAACTACCCACACAAAGTTCCACCTGCTAAAAAACCTATACATATAAATTTTTCGTGATAATTTACACATGCACTTTTGAATAGGCAAAAGTATGCACGTGAGTCCAAACCCCTCCCCAACTCCACCTCCAGGAACGCCTCCGCTCAGTCTGGGTGAACTTACGCACGAACAGGATACAGAAATGGAAGTTCACTTGTATAATCGGGCAGGCTATTTTGTAAAAGGCCATTTCAGTGAGTAAAACACTGTTCTACTGACAGAATTCTCTTTGAAAATGACCCTCTAAGAAGCAACTCTAATACAATGTCCTCTGTGATGAAGGTCTCTGAAAATCAGAAGGACCTATAGGGCATCTCTCTTTGAAAGAATGTATGAGCAGTTGGAATTTAACAAGGAGACACTCAAGAAGAAGGTGAGGGAGGACACCAGGCTAGAGAGTCTTCTTTGGAAGGATCCTGACTGTGGTGTTCTATATCCAACAAAGAGCAGGGAGGTAGAAAAGAGAGAAGACCAATGATGTATGGAGTAGAGAAGTGGGTGAAGGTGAGGAGGGATGGAGGGAGGCACATGAGAAGGTGAGGAGAAGAGTGAAGTAGCGAAAGGGGGAGAGAAAACAGGCAGATGAGAAGGGCAGAAATGTGAGGAGGAGGTTGCAGTAACTGGGGAGCACATTATGAGGAAGGGATACATTTTGGCAGCAATATGGAGAAAAATGGGGCAAGAGACAAGAATATTGTTCACTGTGATCAAACCCCCCACTATTATCCACTGATAGCAAAAACAAAATTTGAGAAAATGTGAAAGGGTCTTAAGTGCTTTATTTGCTTCCTTCTGTGGTCAGAGCATAATATCCGGCAGGAGATCGAGTGCAGGAGGTCGTTCAGCGGCGGTCCGGAACCCCCGCTGAACGACCTCCTGCAGTCGATCTGCCGGCGCCATTTTCCGTACGAAAACGATTCGCGGCAAGAAATCGCAGGACTCCCAGGAAACTTTTGGCCAGCTTGGGGGGGCCTCCTGACCCCCACAAGACTTGCCAAAAGTCCAGCGGGGGTCCGGAACGACCTCCTCCGTTGAATCGTTTTTGTCTATGGCCGCCGCCATTTTGCGGCGGCCGTTTTGAAAAATGGCGCTGGCTGAAGACAACACGATTCTATTGAGGGGGCTGTTCCGGACCGCCGCCGTTCTGGACCACCGCCGGATCCCCAGGTAATTTAAAGCATTGGGGGGGGGGTTCGGGAGGGTGGGGGATTTAATTTAAAGGGTCGGGGTGGGTTTTAGGGGGTTTTAGTGTGCCGGTTTTCCTGCCCTCCCCCTTCCCCCGATTTACGATTTTTTAACGATAAATCGGGGGAATTGGTATTGTATCGTGGCCCTAACGATTTTTTGACGATTTAAAATATATCGGACGATATTTTAAATCGTCAAAAAACGATTCACATCCCTATTAACCACCTTTGTATGTTCACTAGATAAAGTCCAACACTCCTGGATGCTAGAGAGTGGACGTCTAAGCAGGGTGGACTCTCCTTATCTCCCTCTCTGATGAAATACAGGACTTCTGATGAAGAAAGTTCCAGAAAGTATAAACATCCATAACCTCGCTCTCCTTAGTGGGCAGGAACTGGTGGCAGAGCTTCCTCGCAGAACAAACAGGAGCAAAACTCTGCAAAAACACTACTTTCTTCTTCTGTGTCAGGTCGCTGCTGGGCGGAGAGGGTCAAAGCACCTTCCTGACCTCCCAAAGCAAGGGTAACAAACCTCCTCAGGCAGGAGCAGGGTCTCAAAAACTAATCAGCTTTTCTCAAAAACTCCCTTCATCATCTTCTCATCCGCTCTGCTCAGTCCCCCCAATTCCAGACCATGGAGGCACTGGACAAGTAAAAATTCCTCTTCCCTGGAACCAGGTTGGATACCCAGAATTGGAAAAATGCCACTATTCCATACTCCCTGCAAAAAATTAACACTCCAGTGTTCTTTCCCCTGGTATCAGCTGGGAGACCAACAACGTGGAGGACGCCAAACAAAATTCCAACCAAAATGCCACACTGCGTGCACATCCTGCTTTTATAATGCACTGCTGACCAATCCAGGCAAAGCTCTGTAGAGGTGCCTGCAGGGATGATCTGCAAACTACAAAAATATTAGCCTAGGAATCTAGCTAGGGTCCAGCTGGACAGAGGAGACCTAAGGATCTCTACATGCGTTAGCAAAGTATCTCACCTTGATCACACGTGCAAAACACAGACAGACCCTCACCAAGCACAAGGTAAGTAATCACAGACTAGAAACTGGCTACAACTGAACAGGAAACCCCAAGAAACAAAACATGGAAATGCGATGGCAGCAAAAATCCATATGGCCAATCTATTTTTTTCTCAAGTAACACACAATTTAACTGTAGAATTTGTTGCTGGAGGACGTGGTGAAGACATCTAGAATAGCTGAGTTTAAAAGGAGTTTGGAGGAGTTTCTGGAGGAAAAAATTCGTAAATAATTATTAACCAAGTGGACTCAAAGAAAGCCACCACTTATCCCTGGCAATAAGGATTTCGATCTGCCGGCACTTCCTAATGACCCAGAGTCAGGGTGGTAAGTTCGCCGGACCCTGGGTCTGACCGCCACGGCACATCTTATGTTCATATGAGGTCAGGAAGAGGAGGGGGCTGGAGCAGGGGACGGCAGTGGCTCTGCTCTGCCCCTGGGATTATGAACTTCATGCTGGCAACCAGCACTGAGGAAGAGGAAGAGGAAGAGGAGGGAACCACCAAGCAACCCGTGAATGATGCAGCCCAGGTGAAGTCCCCTTTCAATGGACCTGGGAGCAGGGAGCAAGAGGAAATCTACTGCACCGAACCTTCTCTCTCTCCTCTCGCCAACCAACAGCAGCTTCTGATGAGATACGAGGCCGAGGGGAAGGGGTCGAGGCCTGCTCGCTCAGCAACTGCAATGCTGCGACTCTCTGCCACACGTGCAAGAGGCACTGCGGCTTTCAGCAAACAAAAGGAACCGGCTCCATCGCTGACCGAGGCTGGCGTCTCACCCTGGCTTTTGCCCCATTTCATGGACGGAGATGTTATTTTTTTTCTTCCAAGAAATCAGCCCTACAAAGCTTAAGCAACGGGGGTCACGGCCAGGACTGGATCTGCTTGTTTGGTTGGAGCCGGGCGAGGTGGCAAAGCCCCTACCGTCGACTCTGAAATAATTCCAAACCTGCTGCTGCCAATAAAGGTCACAGCCGGGGAGTGCTGACAGGCTGCTTTCACAAGAACCTCCCAGGGGTTAATTAAAAAAATAATAATAATAAGTGGTTTTATGTAATATTTCCTTCGGGGCCCCTAGTCTGTAGCAAACACTGTAATTGGTTTTTCAGTTGAAGAAAGGCTGTCTCTGTATATTTTTTCTATTTTTTTGACATCTTAAAAAGTTTCTTCTCTCTAGCTCCGGCACGCTGGCGAAGCACGCACAGGCACGGCAGGGTGTGCTCCGCTCTGCTCTAATTAGGTGCCTGGGGTGGTTTTGTAAGGCTGAAGGCCACCAACCTGGGAGATCCCACAGAGAAGTAACTCGAGCAGAGCCAGGCGTACCCGGGTGCAGCCTAAGCTCTACGAGAAAAGGCCATGGGTGCCCGCTTCGTTTGGCACCGTGTCCTGGCCCGAGAATTTTGTGGTTAAAAAAAAAAAACCAAAACGTTTAAAAGAATGGGTTCCTTAGATATTAGGGAACTGCATATTTTGAAACCGGACGACTGCGGTATTTCCACGCTCAGGCAGGTGCTGTTTTTTTTTTTCTTGGGAGGCAGCGTGAGAGAGAGCAGAGAACGTGGGAGAAGTAGAGTTGCAAAAAAAAAAAAACCAACAACATAGAAATGACAGCAGAAGAAGACCAAATGGCCCATCCAGTCTGCCCAGCAAGCTTTCACACTTTTTTTTTCTCTCACATACTTATCTGTTACTCTTGGCTCTTAGTAACCTTTTTTTTATTCTATTTCCCTTTCACCCCCGCCATTAATGTTGAGAGCAGTGTTGGACCTGCATCTAAGTGAAATAGCTTAATTTAGTTAGGGGTAGTAACCACCGCAATAAGCAAGCTACACCCATGCTTATCTGTTTATCCAGACTATGTAATTCAGTCCTTGTTGATTGTTGCCTGAATAAAGATCCACCTTTCTTCATTCCCCCCTGCCTTTGAAAAAAGGAAGATTGGGGAAGACAGTGACTGAGAGCAACAGGGGGAGTCCCTTAAAAACTTTCCTCTGCTACTAATGTAACAAAACTGGGTTAGATCTAACCCCTAGAAAGGTAAAGCACAAATCCCATTTCCACATCCGGTCCCTTCCTCATCCCTCGCCTACACAGCACTGTACAAAAACAGAGAAGTCAGGACTCATTTGGGGGTTTTATTGTACTATATTTTCCCGGGAATTTATCATGATATATTATGACAAGATCAAAGATGGGAGAAAAATCAGTGGAAAAACCCGTCGTTTATTTTGGTTTGTTTTTTTCTTTTGGCTTTTTCTTACTTTATCCTTTTGTTTCTCTCTCTTCTTCCAGGCACGATCCCAAACTTTTCCTGCTTCTTGCTCTCTCTCCAGGGCCAGGCATTTTCTCCTCCTTCTCTTTCCCTCCCTCCAGGTGCCACTTTGTGAACTCAGCCTTCTCCCCCTCCCTCCCAAAACACCGAGTGACAGGGGAGCCCCAATCATCTCATATCCATCTCCTTCCCCAGACACCCTGGTCGGTTCAGTCATCTTCTCTCCTCCCTCTTTCCCCCAGCGCAATCATCATCTCTCCTCCCCCATTCCCCCCCAGTGCAATCATCTCTCCTCCTCCAGTCCCCTAAGTGCAATCATCTCTCCTCCCTCATTCCCCCCAACACAATCATCATCTCTCCTCCCCCATTCCCCCCCAGTGCAATCATCTCTCCTCCCCCAGTCCCTCCAGCGCAATCATCTCTCCTCCCCCATTCCCCCCAGCGCAATCATCTCTCCTCCCCCATTGGTTGGTACAATCATCATCTCTCCTCCCCCATTCCCCCCAACACAATCATCTCTCCTCCCCCATTGGTTGGTACAATCATCATCTCTCCTCCCCCATTCCCCCCAGCGCAATCATCATCTCTCCTCCCCCATTCCCCCCAACACAATCATCTCTCCTCCCCCATTGGTTGGTACAATCATCATCTCTCCTCTCCCATTGGTTCGTACAATCATCATCTCTCCTCCCCTATTGGTTGGTACAATCATCATCTTTCCTTCACTCCCTCTGCCACACTAATTTTCCCTCCCCCTATCCCTCTGATGGTTGGCGCAATCATTTACTCCCTTACTCTTCCACAGTACACACCCCCTCCCAGTCAGGCCGGTGCAGTTACCTGTGCGTTAAAACACTGGCGCTGGATTTCAACACAGTTTTACAGCTCGAACTAAACATTTTTTAAAACTCCGGATGCTGTAAGCTAATGCTATGCAAACACATTAGGAGTTTAAAAATACAGCACATGAAGTGCAAAATGTGCTTTTGGCAGGGGCCGGACGCATGTTTTTACTCAGGAAGGGGGGACCAGTGCAGTCCCATTAGCTGCGGCCGGCACTTACCTGATAAATATATACTGAAAGTATGGACTTATCTGACGAAGTGGCAGTGTTAAGCACAGTAAGTCCAGACTTCCTTTCTTTTTTTTTTTTTAAGAGTTTTACGCCCCAGCGCAGTAGCGCTGGAAGCTTACCAGCATCTCAAACCCGGGAGTTACGTTTCCAGCGCTAAGACAGCCAGCGTTTGCTCAGCGCACCTCTCTGCACTGGGGAGGGGGTGGAAATCCTGTTCAGGAACCCTTCACCCACAACCCCTGGCTCAGAGGCGTACCTAAAGTATTTGGCACCCGCATTTGTGCGCGCCGGGGAGCGAGCACAAACGTACCCCGCGCGCGCTCCTCTAAAAATCCGCCCCAAAGCCTGTGTGGCTGAATGCACCTTTCTGCATCGACCTTTCTGCAGCCAGCAGGCGTTGGATGAGCAGCGCTTCTTGCACAGGACTGCGGACACCTCCTCTTCGGGGGTTCCCTTCTGCAGTTAGGACCGAGAGGGGCCCCGATGGGTCTCACGTGACCACAGGTGCCTGTATTTCCAGCTGCAGAGGGAAGCCCAAAGAGGAGGAGTCAGCAGCAGCAGCAGCAGCAAGTAAGAAGCGTTGCATGCTGATGAAAATCAGTTTAAACCCATTGTCACCTTTGCAAAAATCCAGGAAATTATTGGTGAAAATGGGTTTAAACAAAAAATGATGGATCCTATATATTAAGAGGCAGTCCCCCCTCAGTACAATGTACAATCTAATGAAGACCAACATACAGTGCAGAGGCCAGGTGCACTGTGAGCTCCTCTCCAACTGGAACCTGCTGCGGCCAGAGGCATCTGTAGAAGGTGACACGACAAGTCCATCTCAGCCATCCTGCTGTATTTAGAGGACTTGTAATTACAGGTCCATGGATGCAAAGGGGCTAAGGACCAAGAACGGACTAGCTTGTCTCTTAGGGCATGGATGGAACTCTGAAATTCCATCCCTCCATAGTAACTTTATTGTTCATGTGATAATGGACGGCACGAACACTGTTCACCTGTGGCATCAGAAACCCCAAGCAGTTCAAGGCCTTGCACGCCACCGGGCTGCCAACAGGTAACATTAGGGCTAGGGGGTGGCATGCGACAGGGGTAAAACCTGGACTGGCCCCACATCCCCGATGACCTGGAGCCGCATGTTTCCATGGAAATTTTGATTTCTTATTAGGCCCACGGGAATGAGTAAACAGTAGGGCTTCTCTGGGTCGAAGCATGTATTGTGCCCTGGTGTGCTCTATCAGGGCAGGGAGTCCTTCTCCAAGGTTACCATATAGCTCCATGTCAGTATGGAAAGAGTGTGCCACTCCTGGTTTTCCCTGCATTACCTGCATGGACTTGTAGCTCCAATTACTTAAGAAACAGGGGCTCTATCATCGCCTGCCTTGGAGGTGGGGAGCATGGGATCTTTTTGTTTGTTTCAATGACCTTAGTAAAATGTAACCGTTCCTGGGGTAGGCAGCAGGTTAGGGAAAGGCCTTGCACTGGCTGTAGCATAACAAAAGCAGGTTTTGCCTTGGCCTTAGCTGCACCCGCTCACCACTCCCCAAACGTGGCACGTCTAACAGAGGTGGACTAACACAGCAGAGGCCTCCACAAGGAGGGAAGAGCTCAGGAGCCGGGGAGAGTGCTCCTTTTGGCACCAGCCGAGCATTCCTCTGGCCTGGATTTCTCCGGCTCTCTGCTTTATTTGTCGTTTAGGCTCCTTCCGTGCTCAGGTGCACTATCAGTGGTTTTCTTTTCCCGATCGGATCCGGATGTTTGACTGCTGGTTTGTAAAACCTCCTTTCTGTGCCTGGCTCTTTTATCAGGGAGCCTTTGTGTTTTTAATGTACACAGAAGCAGTCCTTTCAAAGCAAACAGAGCACCTGTTGTTCTTTTTCTATTAATTACGTGAAGCCCTCAGTGCCCGTCCCGGAGGATTGTGGGTGGTTACTAAGAAGATTAAAGCAGCACTACTAACGAAGGGCCGGATTGATTCATCGAGGCATTTTCCCATAGACACAGAATGGGAGCAATGCCTTAGTGAATCCAGGCCCTAAATTCTTCAAATGATCAACTTCACTTTCTTGGTTTTATTTGCTCTTCTGTGCATCTTATTCATAGGTCTCCTTGCTTTTCTTTGTCCTAATACATTTCGTTTCTCTTGTTTTTATTTTTTCCACAGTTTTGCAATAAACAGTGTGCACCTTTAATTATGTCCCTGCCTCACTTTTTTTTTAACAAATCTCCTTCTCCGGGCTCTCATTTCAGCCTTTTATGCTATTTATATGTTACGTATATCGATGTGTGGACAGCGTGTAGTAGGGATGTGAATCGGGTCTGGAATCATAGCCGGAATCGGAATCGTACACGAATCGTGGGAAATTTTCGTTCCTGCGATTCGTGGCATTTTAATCGGCTGCGCCTGAGCCGAAAAACAAAAAACTCACCCCAACCCTTAAAATAGAATTCTTTAGAATCCCCCCCCCCAAAAAAACTTTCTTTAAGTACCTGGTGGTCCAGCGGCCCTCCAGACCCCCCCCCAAAACTTTCTTAAAAAATGGATGGCCCGCGCCATGTTTAAAGATGGCACCAGCCGTCCATTGCTCCTACCATGTGACAGGGGCCGCCCAATGGCACCGGTAGCCCCTGTCACATGGTAAGGGCAAAGGGCCATCAGCGCCATTTTGTTTACTGGCAGCTGATGGCCCGAGAGCGGGAGATCGCTTCCGGGAACCCCGCTGGACCACCAGGTATTTTAAGAAAGTTTTGGGTGGGGGGTTGGCAGGGTGGGGGATTCTAAAGAATTATATTTAAAGGGTCGGGGTGAGTTTGAGAGGGGGGGGGGGTTTGGATATGTTCCCTTTCTCCCCTACCCCCAAAACGATAAGAAAACCACACGAACCATTCGTGGGGTTTTCCTATCGGTTTCAGGGGGGGCTCTGAAATCTGAAGAATTTTGAAATATCGTACGATATTTCAAATCGTCAGAAAAACGATTCACATCTCTAGCGTGTAGATCCAATGAGAGCCGGCACTGCAGCACTCCAGTTGACTTTCAGTGATAACAGTATCTGCGGTCAATGAAGGGTGGCTCGAGAAATCTTGAAGCGCAGGGCGAGATTGGCCACTCAACACTGCCATTTTATACTGTTGTTCGAAGGACATCACATCGGTTTACATGTAACAGGTGCAGAAGCAATAACGTAAAATGGAAACTGTGCAGTGCATAAATATTTATATTCCGCTTTTCACACTTTTTCAGTGCTTCAAAGTGGATTCCATTCAGGTACTGTAGGTATTTCCCTAACACCAGAGGGCTCACAATCTAAGTTTTTACCTGAGGCAATGGAGGGTAAAGTGACTTGCCCAAGGTCACAAGGAGCGACAGCAGGACTTGAACCCTGGTCTCCTAGTTCATAGCCCACTGCTCTAACCACTGCCCACTGCTCTAACCTCTGTCCACTGCTCTAACCACTGCCCACTGCTCTAACCACTGCCCACTGCTCTAACCTCTGTCCACTGCTCTAACCACTGCCCACTGCTCTAACCACTGCCCACTGCTCTAACCTCTGTCCACTGCTCTAACCACTGCCCACTGCTCTAACCTCTGTCCACTGCTCTAACCACTGCCCACTGCTCTAACCTCTGTCCACTGCTCTAACCACTGCCCACTGCTCTAACCTCTGTCCACTGCTCTAACCACTAGGCTACTCCTCCCCTAAAACAGAACATAAGGCAAACTAATAAAGTAGAACTGGGTAAGGAGAAAATAGAATAAATGTCATATGGAGGACGTTAGGATTGATTCCTGGGCCTGCAGTTTTCTCCCTGGACCAGCTATGGATGCTCCAGCAGCAGCTTACACAGCCGCTGGGACAAGGAAGCCTAGCAATGACACCAGTCACCTACAGTATAATTTATTTATTTATTTATTTCAGATTTTTATATACCGGCATTCGAGACAGCAGTCACATCGTGCTGGTTCACATAAAACAGGGGTGCAAAGTAAACATAACTATAACAATGGTGCGGAAAAGGCAGTTACATATAACAGGGTGATAAGAACTTGGCTGAGAAGGAAGAGAAAGGACAGGTTATAATTCACACAGGTAAACGATAGAATATAAGGTTAACCATGGAGTAGTTGGAGAATAGTTAACCATGTTGGAGATTAATTAACCATGGTGTAGTTGGATATTAGGGGTGGCTTGGGGTTGTTCGATCAATTGGCCTCCGGGAAAGCTTGTGTGAATATCCAGGTCTTTAGTCTTTTTTTGAATAATAAGATAATAATAATAATAAGATGCCTTATCGTATTCATTTTCCAGGCAAGGTTTACATACCATGCACCATACGAGGGTAACTGTATAACAGCCCGCGTAGGTGCAACTCCGCTTTGAACATTAGGGGGTGTACGCGGAACCCAGCGCATCATATACTAACACATTTACGCGTGTACTTTCAAAATGGTTTCTCCGCCCCCTGGGAACACCTCTTTCAAATATGCATAGAAGCATGTGAGACATCGCTTCTGTGCACACTTTTACGTGCAACCTCTGGGAAAATGTCCTGTGCACAAAACCACATCTTGTGTGTGTAAATGCTTCTGCAAAATTGGGCCCAATAGAGGGCAACCACATAGCTCCATGTCCAGGGGACATAATGAGCCGGACCTAGTTTTCCTCTATTGCATGTAGGGAGATGTAGTTCTGATTTTCCTGTTGCGCTCCTTATAAGAAGCAGGGACTACATCTCCCTTCATGCACTGGATACAAGCAGGACTCGCTCAGCCTGTCCCCCTGGACATGAAGCGGTCTGGTAACTCTAGCAATCAATAACATGAATTGAATACAGATAAGCTGCTTATGTTTTTTCTGTTAACAACTAAAGAAGTGTGAACAATTCAATCTCAAACTCATGCCAGGTGGGTTTTCAGTCCAGTTTCAACTTCACAGGATTTTCCCCAGATCCGCTGGAGAAATCTACTGAAATTTTACCCGTGGATCTAAGGAACGTCCAAAAGAAAGTGAAAAATCTGTAGTGGATCTACAACCCGACAAAAACCAAATTATAATTTTTCAAACATCTATAATGAATATTTCAAATCTGCTTTGGATTTCTTGCAAAAGGTTTGCTGAACAAACATTCCTCCGGGTTTGTAGGATCATTCAGCGAATCTGCTTTGAGGCCGTTCACACACCTCTGCAAACAACATTTACGTTCATGATTCATAAACTCTGCAACGGGAACTGAACAAGCCTACTAGCCTTTTTTTTTTCTTACCATTTGAAGGACACCAAGATAAGACATCACATATCCAGCCTCTGCAGCTCCCAGTCCAAAAGAGTTGATGGAAATCACAGCAAACATAATCATGAATAAACCTAGCGAGAAGCAGAGAGAGAGGCATAAAGAGGCCATCCAATTATTGCCCTGGAGACAGCTACTAAATCTCTCTCCCATGCACGCCTTCAACACCAGCTCACTCAGAATTTATTTATTTATTTATTTATTTATTTAAATTTCTTATATACCGGCATTCGCGATGGGAGTCGCATCATGCCGGTTTACAAATAACAAGGTGTGACAACAGAATAAATACTTAATAACTTAAAAACATTAACATGTGATAGAAGAATAAGGTAGCAGTTACAATAAAACAGGGATAGAATGGTCAATGCCACTGCCATCTCTCACAGAGTAAAGTGGTAAGCCGGGAACAAGGACCCTTTACAAAACTGCTTTAAAGAGCCTATTTACTAAAGGTTTTCTTAGCAAATAGGCCCCTGTATAACAGCCCGCATAGGCCCCTGTATAATAATCCGCGTAAGCCCCTGTAAAATAGCTTGCATAGGCATGGTAGCTGTTGCCGGCTCTGTTCCGCTGGATGCAACATTTTAGGCTTCCGTTTAAGGCGAGGACCCCCTTCCACCATATCCCCGGATTTATAGTAAGGTTGAATAGAGTCCTGCCCCATTTGGGAACCAGGGCTGAGATCTTCCACCATGGTCCTCCCTTCATTCTTCACCTCTTTTGAATCTCCTCCCAAGTTACTCCCGTCCAATCACTGCAGCGATGGTTCTCAGCCAGGGGCCTCCCACCAGGGCTCCTTCTGGACCCCTGCAATCATTGACCCTAAACACAGTCACCAGGCGTCACTGCTCCACAAACACTATGACTCCCCCGGTGGGGGCTAGGAGCACTGCCTCTATGCCATTCCCAGCCTCAGCTGGGATGGGGAGCGAAAGATCTGAGCTGGGAATCAAACCTAAGGTCTCCTGCCACGGAGCCACACCATCATTTTACTGAATTTCCAGTCACACACATGCTATTGTCAACCTCATTTCCTAGACCATGCCATAATGGGACCTCTGTGCTCCAAACACCATGGCCCAGCTTTCAACAATGATCTGTGCTGGCTATGCAACTAGGTGATTCCTTATTGAAGAATTTCCTTTCTTTGGGATGTTGTCATCTTTTTACCATCATTACACTTTTTAATGTAATATTTTAAACAGTGCAGAAGGATAATTAGTCAAGGCCCAGTATCCCCATTTAACTCAAGCTCCTAGGGGAACTGGGCATCTACATGGCAGGAGACAGGATACTGGACTCAACAGACATTTGATCCACTGTTTTATTTATTTAAAATTTATTTAAAAGTTTTTTATATACCGCACATGGGGTCACTTACGTGTCCGTCTAGGCGGTTTACAATTTACATACACAATAAAAACAATTTGAACATAAGACACAATAAAACAAAAATAGTTCTTTCTTTACAAGTATCAAGCAGATATGGGTAATTCAGAGTAAACATTTAAATAGTGGTACTGAGATTGTATGCTTCATTAAATAGAAAGGTTTTAACCATCTTTTTGAATTCGTTTCGATTAGATGTCATTCGGATACTGTCTGGTATAGAGTTCCACAAGGAAGGACCAAAAACTGAGAAAGCTCTGTTTCTTGTTAGGGCTAAGCTAGTAGATCTGACTGACGGAATTTCCAGTAAACATTTGTCTGTGGAACGGAGCTGTCTTGTTGGTTTATATATGTGTAGCATAGAGCAGAGCCATATAGAATTGGGGTTATAAAGTAGGTTGTGGATAGTGGTTAAGATTTTGTATTTTATGCGGTGAGTAATGGGAAGCCAGTGTAAATGTTGGAGTACTGGGGAGATATGTTCTCTTTTAGGAAGGTTGAAAATCAGTCTAGCAGTAGCATTCTGGATAAGCTGAAGTGGGCGTAAAGATGATAGTGGGAGTCCAATGTATAGTGCATTACAATAATCCAGATTTGATAATATTAAAGCTTGTGCTACGGTTCGGAAGTCTGATGACAGCAGAAGTGGCTTTAGTTTTTTTAACATGTGTATCTTGAAAAATGATTTTTTGACTGTTTCTGATATGTGTTTTGATAGAGATAACTTAGAATCTACTGTTATGCCAAGGTTTCTAGCACGGTTAGTTATTGATATAGATTGTCCATCAAAAGTGAATGTTTTTGGAGGGCGTTGAGTGGAATC
Source organism: Rhinatrema bivittatum (assembly GCF_901001135.1). NCBI lineage: Eukaryota > Metazoa > Chordata > Amphibia > Gymnophiona > Rhinatrematidae > Rhinatrema > Rhinatrema bivittatum. Next base: position 29,620,530 of record NC_042631.1, read on the forward strand.
AGGAATAGTAGATAAGTAAATTAGTTCTGTTTTCGCTGCGTTCAGTTTGAGTCGATTGTGAGCTAACCAGGTTTTTATTGTTTCTAGATAAATTTGAAGTAGTGAAAGTGTTTTGGGCCATGTTTCAGTGAAAGGTAGGATAAATTGGATATCGTCTGCGTATAGTTTGAAATATAAGTTTAAACCATCTAGAAGTCGACAAAGAGGTAAGAGATAGATATTAAAAAGTAGTTCTTACGTTCTTCCCCAATTGACTTCTTACTGTTAGTATGGAAGACTATAAACGCCCATATTTCCACACCAACACTTTTCCTGGATATTCACCCATTTACACAGCTCAGGAATTTTACTGATTCAAGACAATGGTCTTCAGAATCCTACTGTGGTCCCGGAAGGAAGATCTATTCTATAATTCTTCCATGTAAAGGTTTCTCCCTCTGTGATGAGGTGGACATCACCAGACCCTTCACCAATGCCATTTGTTCTGGGAAACTGCCTTCCACTACTCATGTCACATCAGGTACCTAGGCACCTTAGCTGCAAACTCAAATTCAAATGGCTTCCTTGGCGCCACGTGGCAACCCTAGATACAGCTGTTTCAATTTCATAAGGAAGAGGTGAATGTGGTCTTGGATTTAGCCGACTTCTTAAGGAAAGCAGGCGTGCAGGTCTATTCACGCAGTGGGGTAAAACCAGCATTGCATTCGCCTGTTCCGTGTGACAAGCTGTCAGGCAGCAACCCTAAGCTGCAGTCCACTCACTCCACCTTGGTTGGGGTGAATCAGCAAGCTGAGTGTCGCTGGCCATAAAGAGGTTAAAAGAGCACAGGATCACTTTGACTTTGAAACATAAAAAAAGGTGGAATAATGATTTCAGACAGGGGCCGGACTTAAGACCACAGCACCCACAGGCAGAGGAGCGAGGGTTTTTGCTTCCTGGAAAGTTGAAAGCAGCAGGAGGCGTTGAAGCTTTTTTGGGCACCCTCAAAATTTGATGCCCTAGGCGCATGGGCCCACGTTGCCTATCCCCTAAGTAATGAATGCAAAACAAAACCCTGAAACCGGCCGTGAAAGAGTGTGCATAGGACACTGACTCCCTGCTAAAGCCCTCTGCTTATCCCTGTACCTTCTCTCTCACGCCAGACGACTTACGCGGTCCTACCAGATAACTGTCACCTCTTATAATGCATCGCACCTCCAAACAGCTCGCTGAGCTTTCAAGCTTTTCCCAAACAAATATTGCGTGACTGAGGAAATTACAGGCGTAATTCTATGCATGCTGCAAGGCTGTATTTTACCATGTGAGCAGGAGAAAATCTGTAATTAGTATTTACATATAATTTAGACAAATAACACTGCTGCTTACTTGGGATTTTATCTGAAGAGAACATGAAAGCATTCATTTGGATTGGAAACAGCTGGTGGGTGGTAGCAAAGCCTTCTGCAGAAGGGTTGGTCAGTACTGTGCAGCTGCAGTGAACGGAGGTTGGCAAGGCTTGGGGGGATGGGAAATCCTTAGACTTTATCTGATCAGCAAAAAAAAAAAAAAAAAAAAGGCTTGACCGCCCCCAGAGAACACACACACACACAGATAATAATCCATGCAACAAACACACACCAAACAGTGCCGCAGCATCGACTCAGGGTCCCATCACTTGAACACGTCCAACACACCCGTGCTTACGAGCGAGGTTTGCTCCTGTCATGGGAAGTGTAAAAATCGGAGCCATTTGGAGCCACTTCCCCGGGAAAACAGCCATTACAAAGAAAGCACTTTGGTTACACGCCACGTTCCAGGATTGGTAAAACTGCCTCCAAAATGGCACTTGTTTTTCCTCAGCGTTGGTTGCTGCCATTTTAGTTTTGTGCGTTTCGGCCTTTTAACTCCTTATTTGACCCAGCTAATGATTATGTTGTGCAAAGTATTCTGGTTGCCAAGCTAGTCTCTTGAAGGTCTAGGAATAAGGATCAAGGGACACGTCATAGGCGATACCTTTTACTAGAGTAATGCATTACATCTGTGGCTAGTTTTCAAGAGGTCAGACAAAAGGAAAAAGCTCTTGAAAGCTAGCCACAGACACATTGTGTTAGTCCAGATAAAAGAGATCACCTGTGACATGTTTGTTGATTATTTGAAAGGTTTAAGGCCTTCATGTGCCATGTTGGCATTAGGTACAACCATGGTGCAGCCCCCAAAATATTTAAATATTAATAGTGACCCATTAAAATCCCATGCATACTAAGATGACCCATTAAAATCCCATGCATACTAACAGCTCAGAATTTCATCCAAGCCCTGTACAAGTTTATGTGCTTGCTGGTCAGCTGCCTTCTGGGTCATCTTAAAGTCACCAAATGGCTCCATGTCACACAGTTTTATCCTCATTACAGTTCCTCAGACAAGCAGTGGGGCAAACCCAGGACTAGTTCAACTTATCCCTTCAACTAGGGGTAATCCTGGAGCACCACAAACAGCTCTAGGTTTTAGGACATCCACAGTGAGTATGCATGAGACATGTTTGCATATAATGGAGGCAATGCATGCAGATATACCTCATGCATATTCATTGTGGATATCCTGAAAACCTGTTTATGACACTCCAGGACCAGAGTAGCTTACCCGTGCCTTAAACCACAGAACCATCTGGTTATCATATCTTACATGCATGCAGTTTACTGGGATGTGGCATCTCTGGGGGACTGCCTTCATAGAACAATTAGCAATCATATTAATTGGCATCTCTTGTGGTTTGTGCAGGAAGCAGGCCTTGCAAACCCAGCCATGCTATTTGTTAAACCAGGGCCATGGAACACAGTTTGAGAAGCTTTCTGAAGATCTGCTGCCAGAAACAGAAGGGAAAATTACCTGTAGGAAGTCCAGAAATGACTTTAATTGCAAAAACTGGCATCACTCCTGGAAACTTCATCAGACGCACAATTTCATTGACGTTAAACACGCTGCTGCCTGCAAGGATAAAAAGGGCCATGGCTTTATGTGGGGATGCACTTTATCACAGCAGGTTAAAGACATCGCATTCCTGTGATACGTAAGTAGGGATGTGCATTCGTCGCTCCATTCGTTTCGGCGGTACGCACGTATCTCATGAATGTGCATGCAAATCTATCTCCATTGCATGCAAATTTAACTCATGCATATTCATTGTGGATATCCTGAAAGGCTGATTGGTTAGAGGTCCCCCAGGACAGGCTTGGTATGTGTTTTTGTAAAGCATTCTAGATGGAGCACAAACCTCTCTCGTGAGCTTGTTAGTAGCACGGAGGGGAAGGCAGTTATCCAGCAATTGAACGTATTCTATGACTGCAGAGCTCAGGGTAATTCTCTCAGGATCTGACATAATTCAGAGAATGGCCTGGGCACCATCATAATGATCATTAGATCAAGAAATGATCATCCCTGGCTGTGCAGCAGCTGAGCATGTAATAAAAGTGACAAACTGGGCAGACACAAGTTGGGAAGTCTTTTTAGAAAGTGACTTTTAGTGCCAGAAGGTCCCTTTAACTGCTCAGCAAATTGGGATTAAAAAAAATGAGCCCATCTTTCTAAATAATGCTCAGGACCACTTACAGCATTTTTAGAATTCAGATAAAATAAATCCCTGCCCCCAAAAAGCTTACAATCTACTTGAGGCAATGGGAGATAAGGCCACTTGCACAAAGGTCAAAGGAGTTTGAACCCTGGTCTCAGCCTATTGCTCTAGCCACCAGCCCACTCTTCCTCCAGTGTGCAATGCGCGCCGAGATCTCACAGGAACTGCTGGAAGGTGATGCAGGATGGTTTGCAGTCTGTAATGGTAGCATGATCAAATTTTTAAAAAAATTAAAAGCCCAGAGTATTTTAATTAAAATGTTATTCTTGTGCTTGACAGCTCCTCGAGCTTATTTTAATATTCACATGCTACCTGGGACCATTCAATCATTATTTATCACAACAGCCAGAAATTCCCCAAGGTTTGCTTTAATCGGTGTGATAGCACGACATGAAAGCAGCTTCCCGCTGTTGGGGGAAACCCGCCTGAAACACTCACCCTGTGAAGGGTCCAGGCCTCCTGACCTCGGTTTGGTTTGTGAGGGTATGCAAGTCATGGCAAGCATAGAGCCAAGCAGGTTTCCCGCCAGTGCAACATACAACGGACAGTACAGCCTGTGAAAGGAAGGCATGGTTACAAAAAAGTCAAGCCAGAGGCTCATCTGCTTCCGAAAAGTTTCTCCCACTCTGTCTCTAATGAATTGTCTTTGAAAGCAGGAGGGGATCCGCTCTCAGCACAGGAGGAAACATCTGTAAATGCCATAGAAAGGCCTCAGAGGCTGAAATAACTTCAATGCATCTGTATCTTGGTTTGGCACTGGTTGCAGCCAGGAAACAAGCTCAGCAGAGAGCAGCTGACCTTCACTATCTTAACTAAAGAAAACGGCCCCATTCCATGGATGACCTCAGCATTCTCCCCTCTATACCCAAGCCTGGCTCCAGCACACCCTCATTCTCCTCCCTCCCTTATCCCAGAACTGTCGACCCTGGCTAGGCATGTGCCCACAGGGCTAATGCAAGCACATCACTCAACAGAGAACAGCCCTCTGCCTTCCTATGCAGCCCTGCAAGGTGGCAAGCAGTCCAGGGCCCGGAGCAAGTCAATGTGAGGCCTCAAGTGGGAGAATGGGGCTGAACAGCAGAGTGAAGGGGGGGGGGGGGGCTGGCAGCAATAGCTGAAGAGTATGAGGTTCTCCTTCCCAATCTTCCAGTCGATCGGACACTTGCCAGCTGGTGTGAGAAAACTGATGGTGCCAATAGGAAAACATCTGATTGGCTGGCAGTGCAGGGCAACCTAACATGAAGTCAGTAGACATGGGGGCCTCTTTGAGTGTAAAACCAGAGGCCACCCCTATAAAGCCCACAAGGCCCATCTAAAGTCTGTCCATTTTCCTTTCCTGCAGACCCTATGATCTCTGGTTTTCCCTTCACTTCCTCGCAACTAAGGATCTTGTGTGTGTGGAGATCCTATTAGATCTCTACCAGGTAGCTGCCCCCCCTGTGGGAGAGTGCACATGGTCAGCTCCTTCAATATAAATACTCTGACCATTATTTTATGCTGTGGATTTTCAATTTTTCTTTTTCAGGGGCAGCAGGCCATGGTTGTCCTGATTTTTCTGTTTTGGGTCTTGATGCCTTCATGGAACCTTTTATTTTGATGCTGATTTCTTTGACTTCTGAGTTCCCATTAACTAGGGGACTCAGTTACTTTCTTTTCTCTGCCCTAACTACAGCGGGAGAAGCTCCCTTTACCGAAGAGGAATCTGAGGTCATTGGGCTCTGTGGAGAGGGATGATTTACAGCCTTCCAAAGCAGAAGGAGAGAAGGGAGAAACAGGGCTGGTGCTTCCATTAGGTGAACAAGGCGATTGCCTAGAGCTGCAAGTCTTGGGGGGAGGCCTAGAGGAGTGCTGTGCCAGATCAAATACTGCCAAAGAAGGGAGGGAGGTGTATGATCGAAAGTTTGCCTAGGGTGCCAAACACTCTTGCACTGGCCCTGGGGAGAAAGGAGTTGGGATGGACCTCATGAACATCTCCTGGAGATTTTGAGAGACGAAGAGCAACAGCAGTATCGTTCCGGTACTAGAAAGGGAGAAGAGGAGAATAACAGGTGCCATTCAGGTACTGCAAGGAGACTGTGGAGCATGAGAAAGCAGCATGGAGAGGTAGGAGATAAAGGACTGTATCTAAAATTGGATTTCATCTTTAAATGTTACCTTCACTGGGAGGGAAGCTTTGAACTTGCCCTACACCAGTAGGACGGGGAATACATCAAATTAAAGACTGAATCAACTGCCTTTACCATCTTAAACTTTAAACAAGACTAGGGGACGGCACACATTTATTGCGGAGCATCACTTGTGCCATCGTTAAGTGAATCAACCAGCTGTAAAGATCATTTCATTCCTGCACATCATCTCAGTAAAAGTAATGTTGGCAACCGAGTTAGCTTCCCGTGTGTCTTCTTATTGCTTAGCGACTCTAACACTCATCCGTGCTGTTATCATCACTGCTATATACAATCACTTTGAACTGGGAGGTAAGTGTTGACAATGCTAAGGGCCTTGAAAGTTATCTTCCCTCACCCCCACTCAGGGAATCCTGGAAGGAAGTGCACCACCTAATACTGTGATTTGAGATATGGTCTCTGAAAACACTATCTGGACAAACTAGCCTAGGGTTTACATGTGCTTCTCTCATGCCTTCCTGAATTTTGAAACTGCACTTGTATCAACCACCTCCATGTCACCGGTATCATTTCGTGAAGAAGTATTTCCTAGTTGCTCCTCAGACTATCCCTCTCTGAGCCTCATCTCATCACCTTCTTGCTCCAAAACTTCCTCTTCACTGAAAAATGTTTGCCTCGCGTGCATTATGATGCATTGTGAAGTTCGCTCTGTTGCTTTGGAAATAATTGATCTCTCACCCCATCTCTCTCTTTAACCACATTCAGCTGCTTGGGAGTCATTCCACAGTCTCGATCCATCCTTCCTGGATGCTCTTCGCTGTGTCGGGGCTTGCCCCTAACTTGGCAAGGAGAGGCCCTGCACAGCTGTGCGATCACTACACGAGATTAGTCACAACTAAGGGGGAAAAGCAATTCCTCTTGTAAGGAAATTTCACCATGCGAACGAACAGAAACAGTTTCGCTCCCAGTGCTCCAAGAATGTGACTCATATCGCAACAAGAGAGAGAGGGTTTCACTATGAAAGCAAACGAGGGCGTCTGAATCATTTGCACTCATCCTCCAAGCAGAGGTTACGTGGGATTTTGGAAAGAGCGGCTTCCTCAGCTAATCCTCCAGGTTAAGGGGCTGCTTTCAGGCCCGAATGGGTGGCCCAGGGTTGTCTGCTTGTAGGGAAAGGGAGGTGCCCGACGTGGCGCAGTGAGTGATGAGGTAACACACACACTGCAAGTGAACTGCTTTATCTGAGACATCTGCTTATTAATATCTATTACATTACAAATTACATCTCAGAGTAAAAGACAGACTAGCAGAGCTACACTTCTTGGATCCTAAGAGCATTTGCTGCTTCTGGAGAGATATAAAGAAGATGACACTTCCTGGTTCTCAATGTCCAATAGATGAGGGGGGTTCACACAACAAATATTTTTTGGCTTAGGGTGTGGCTATGAACTCTTGATGGTGGCTGAATTGATAATTATTACCTAAAATGCTCTCCCCATCCCCTCACTCCCCTCCCTCGCTTAATGCTCCCCTGCCATTTCTAAGACCCTGCAATGTACTTCTGCAGGGAATGGCTCTGTCTCACAGACTCTCTCCAGCCAGGCAGTGACAGGCCTGAAGCCGCAGTGAGTGCACAATGCATTGCCCTATGGCATTTCTGGAAGTGAGAAAGGGGAGTTCTGGGCTTTCAGGGACTGGTGAAGGAGTGGGTAGTGTCAGGACGGTGTGGAAGGAGGAGAAAAGCACAGGCTTGGGGCACTAAAAGATGAAAGAAAGCCGAGGCAGTAGCACAACTGCAGATACCCCCAGTGGTGCATGGAAATGAAGGTTAACAAATAGAATTAAATAAACAAAAAAAAATAAGATAATATCGTCTTCTTGGACTAACTTAATACATTTCTTGATGAGCGTTTAGGCCCCAATACTCCCCTTCCTCAGGTCAGGACAGAATGAGCAAAAGATGACATTACCAGAAAATAAGTGAACCATGGCAGGCATTTCAATAACAGTGTGACGGGGAAGGGGGTTTGGGGATCAGAAGGCAGGATAATTTTATGGCTCATAATGAGTTAAGAAACCTAGGTCTTTGTCTAGGCCTTTCTTGTCAGTTCCGAAGTGTCGGATCATCACTCCGGGTTTTTGCCATGTGGGGGTGGGCGGTATCCGAGTCGGAGTTGGGGGGAGAGATGTTGGCAGTGAGAACGCCGCTGCCGGTATAGCTGTGCCGGGCATTAAGCCCCCTGGACAAGCAGCACAGCCCCAGAGAGGGAGGAACCGATAGGAAAAAAAAAATGTATTGGTCTAAGTTTGCCCCTTCTCCTCACTCTCACACCCCTCCTCCTCCTCCTCTTGCTGGCCTGTGTGAATTTGTTGTTTTTTTTTTATTCCGGTTCCTCCTCTTCCTTCTCCTGTGGACCCATCGCATGTCAGACCTTGCTGCAGCTGATCATGCTGGCGGCCCGTGCCAAGGACCAGCGCCTTCCTTCAGCTGTCAGTCCGCAGCAGTGGTGAACACAAAACAATGCGCTGGCTGCTGCACATGAGAAATATTGCTGTAGGCCGGGCTGAAGCACGGGGGGTGTGGGGATAGGGAGGCCGGGGCAGGGACATCCCAGGGGGGCCTGCCCCGTGCAGTAATTGTTACTGCCATGAGGAAAACAATCTGCCTTAGAACAGTCTTAAAATATGTTACGCCAGAGCCTGTGGAACCAGAAAAAGCTTCAGGTAACGAGCACGCAGGCACCCGTATAAGCGTGTATGCAGGAACTGTGTGCGCATGATTTAAAATATGCCAACTGCGTGCATGTGTGCTCCTAATTTTAAGCGGTTATACGAGCAGAGGTACTTCACGTAGCTTCTGAAAATCCAGAGACACTGCAGGTGTAAAATGTGACAAAACGAGTCTATTTTCAGTTCGGTTCATCGCCATTAAATCGCAAAACAGCCTCATTCCGAAAAATCTGAAGATTCTTTGGATTTTTCAGTTCAGTAAATGGCGGGCACTATTTACTCCTGCACCTGACTCACCCGTTGACTCCCCGGTCCCTTTTTATTAACCCCTTCCACGGGGATCTCCTTCCTAGACAAGGGTAGGAGTGAACCCCCATGGCTTCCACCCTGACAGATCCAGTCCTACGATGGCACTGGCCAGAGCTTGGAGCAGACTCAAGGAAGGGGCACGAAGGGACCAGGGGAGGCCATGGGCAGGGGTATGGAGGGCATTTCTTTTTGGGTTGGTTTTTTTTTTTTTTTTTATAGTTTAATGTTTATTTTGGTTCAGCAAACAAACTGAGCTGAAACAAATGTTAAATGAACCAAAACCCAAAGGATAAAATAACGAAATGAAAAATGTGCACATTCTGACACTGTATCGACCTATTCAGTCTTATTCACATTAATTCACGCTTTCACAAACATCCAGTAGATTGGTGAGGCAAGACTTCCCTTTGCTAAATCCATGTTGGCTCTTCCCCCATTAAGCCATTTCTAGCCCTAAGGCTAGTAATTTTGTTTTTAAGAATAGCTGACTTGTTCTCCTTGATGTGCAGTCTGGCGTTGGTTAAACCCAAAAATACCGAAGCTGGGATCCCTAACTGCCTTCTAGCTACATGAATACAAATTTTAAAAAGTAATTAAACAGCAAAGGAAATCATCATTCTAGAAAGGACAAATTACCCCAATATTAAGGCAGAATTAAAATACTGTGATCTGTGCCATCGGAGCTGACAAAGTAACACAGAAAAGGTCCCGCTCTCAGCCTGGCCCTCCACGGACGTATCACAGCCCTACAAACCCTTCTGCACCATCGATGGTCCCCTGTGGATGGGAATTACAGGACTGGAATAGGAGGGAGTGCAGGGCAAGCGCGAAGCGCGGCGGGAGAAATCTGAAAAAGTGCCTGAACAGAATCAGCAAGACATCTAGCAAATATCAGTCCCCCACTATCCTGGGGTTCTTACTGAGTGATTTCATTTTTCTTACTACTCTCCTCTTCCAGAAGACAGAGGATTCCTAGCAAAGTCTGTGACTTCCTGCAACATGGCGCTATTTAATTCACAGGGAGTATGGCGGTACGATCTGCAGGCCGAGGCCCTGATGACTCCTTGAGAACTCCAGGGGCCCAGGTGCTGCTGTGACGTCTGACCTGGATGCGCAGTATCTGCCGGGGTCGAGGCCTGCGGCACCATGCCCACACTGGGTACCAAAGCAGTGCCTCTTATTAACGGCAACGTGCAAGGCTGTCCTCGCTGAGAACCGTCTCCGCGGAAGCCAAATTAACATCGGTGAAAAGTGGAAGCAGTAAATCCTTTGGGGGTGTGAACTACTGCCTGATAAAACTGAGGTCCAAATCATATTTAGTGTCGTCACTGGACAGTGGGCTACTAGAATCTGCTCTTCAATCTTTCCCAGCAGCGTAACACTATCATGTCTATCCAGAGCCTCTGAACGGGTTTCAGAGCTTTCAGCGGAATCAATGATCCTGTTGTCCTTCAGGAAAGCAAGGAAGTGGTCTGTAATATTTTCGTGGTGGTGAGTCTGTGAATTAAGATTAAGACAGGAAGGCTCATTGCCCCCAAGGCTCCTGCTTACCACAGCAGAAAAGTCTGAAATAACAGTAAATGGGAGCGCTAATAGAATTAACGCAATCAGAATTAGCATTACGTTTCTGGAAGCATGCCGCTGTAAAGCATACAGGGGACTCATTTTCAATAGCATTTCCACCAATTAAATAGTGCGGTGTTTGACCATCGCCCACCCGATGTGCGGGCAAACTTTATGCATGCATGCAATGTTCGCCCATAATTTTACCGGGACTCCTGTGGGTAGGGCTGGGGAGGAATTTTGCATTTAAACATTTTCAGAAGTATTTGTATACGTTTACATAGGAGATTTGTGCACGCATTTTAGCAGGGATAAGCGTCTGTGGTTTCGATTTAGGCCTGAGAAGAAACTGTGCAAAGTAGCATAGTCGTCAACCGCAGCACGTTTGATATTATTGTGTTTTAGTTGTTCTTATAGTTATTTTATTTGTTTTTATTTTTAGTTGTGCATTTTTTTTTGTGAGTTATGTTATTATTGCTTTTATTTTATAGATGATGTTAAATTTTATGTTGTGTTTTTTTGTAATCAAGCAGGCTGTAATTCTTGCAAATACATACTTCTCCTATGCAGAATGCTCGAAGAGATTTTGATGCTCATATCTGAATTTTCAGCCAGGCTTTCATGGTTTTACTTGGGTCTGAAGTAACATCACGCTGTTAACTAGTTAAAGTGTTTGATGCTACTTAGCAATTGTAACTGATTTCAACTAAAAAAAAAAGTAACAACTTTTGCAACACTTGTTTACCACGCTGCGTGAAAATCGCAGTTATTTGCTATGCTCACGTGGTCCCTTTTGCTAACTTTGTGACTGACTTCATATCAGGAGCTTCCTAAATGATGATGGACCATGCAGGTAACCGGTGTTCCCTATGTCCATTTTTGTTTTTTTTAATTCCCATTGTAAGGTGCAGGGAAAGTCATGGTGCAAGAACTCAAAAGGCGGAAGTGTCTGCTCTTGCTTTTTCAGCACTCAAAAGAGAAATGACGTTAATGAATCCGACACTAGGAACAGTCCTTTCTCTAGGTTCTAGGAACAAGATCCATGCTAGGAAGAGAGGATCAGTTTGTTATTGTTTGTATGGTTTTGGGTGGACCCTTGGACACTGTGGCTGCTGACCACGCCCACAGGGAGAAGTCCCGTGAGGGGCCACAGGTCAGGCTCAGCTTTAGGACACACAACACAGATAGATCTTTTATTAACAGTATTGAGGAGCCACCAGAGGTGGCAGTAGTGAGCAGAGATGGAGCCCAGCTGGGTTTGTAGTCCCTCAGGGCTCTAGAACAGCGATCCCTCAATGACTGTGCTGTAGTGAAGAGAAACTGAGATAGTGAGTACCATGAAGTATATGCAGGGTTCTGGAATAGAGCCTCATTGGTTGAGTACTCACACAGCGGTTTCTCTGGGTAGGAAACACAGGAGTTGGAGTAGAGGCAGGCCCTCGAGGAGCGAGTACCTGGTTCCAGGGAACAGCTCTGAGTAACTCACTGATGGTGTAGGCAGCGGTATCTTCCAGGTAGAAGTAGTGTTCAGGCAGCGAGTCCAGGAACATGGGCCCTCGAGGAACGAGTACCGGTTCCAGACAGCGACCTGAAAGAGAAGAGAGAGGCCCCCGAGGAGCGGGTACCCCGAATAGAGTAAGTCCAATAATGGAGAGGCAGAGTAGCTAGGTACGGAGATGAATCCCATCCGTAAAGAATCCCTTTACCGATTACCCATATCCTTATCCTTGCTAACTCGATTAGCTAGCAGTAGCGTAGGCTATTTGTATCCGGGATGAGTGATGTCATCACAGGGGGACGCCCCTGAGGTTCGCGCCAAAGAAAGTATTTGGAGCAGGGCCGCATGGTGCGCGCGCCCTAAGGCAGCTGGACAGCATGGCGGGAGGCAGCGTCCAAGCCGGACTGGGGATGACAGGCAGATGCCGCGGCATCCAAACGTCCGTCAACCACGGGAGGAATCGCCAGAGAGGTAAGGAAAGCGGAGTGGAGACGTCGGGCAGCGACAGTCGTAACACAGTTAGACTTCCTGAGAAATGCACACCAATGCACTTAATACCCTTCCGAATATTTTTCTCATCCCGTGTATTGTAGAGTTATTGGGTTCTTTCTGAGATAGTATGCTCATGGTTTCTAAAGGAGGCATGTGACTAGGAGATGGCCAAGATCTTCAAGAGCTACGTTTTAAAAAGTTCCTGCAAGTTTCTACAAGATCCTGTTCTCAACAAGACGTAGAGGTGGCTGGGGGTAATACACAGGGAAAACAACTCAAAAGGGCACCAGCAGCAACCCTACAGGGGTTACTTAGCACAGATGTAGGCAGACCATGTACACTAGAGAGTCATGACACAGGATGGAAGAAGGCAGGGGATTAGAGGCCTCAGGAAGGAACTGGTGGTGAAGAGAATCACAAAGATGACTAAACGTATCCTTTGCATCCAAGACCATAAAAAAACAGATGTGTAGTGTACGTCTGAGGCAGCCTGCAGAGCTGGGTTACAGCTCTTTTGTGTCCATACATGCCTTCTGGGTCATCCAGTGACGTTCCTAATGTCTGCAATTCATAAGCTACAGAAAATTGCAAAAGAGAAAAGAGCTCCATGTGATGTAAGGGCAGAGGCAGGAGGTCCCAGCGGCCACTAAATGTTGACAGGGAGAGTGCTGATAATGCATGTGAAATATTTTGTTTATGTCATCTGCGTAAACCATGGAAATGAAAGCGGCCCAGTGTAAACATCTGGGTAATGAAATGTACCTCCACAGGGTTCGCCTGACTAAGAATAAAACATCTTTTCTCGCCAACACAACCCGTGCCATCTCCACGGATGTGGGCAATCACAGCTGACAGCAGGATGGGACTGGTGGGGGGGTGGGGGGTGGGGTCAGGGCATGTTTGTCGAGTTTAAAATAAATGGAAACTGAAAAAAAAAAAAGTACCACTGCCGAAGGTCGAATTAGGCAAGGATGAATCTTTTCTTCCATTGCAGCCGCTAACAGAAGCTGTAAACTGTTTACAGTAAACCCCCACGAGATACGTCTTGCTTCGTGTAGCGATGAGAGAGACATGCCATGCCCACAAGAGATTCAACGTAATTTTAAACTCAAGAGAGTAGCGCTTCCCACCGCTGCCCCCATGACCCGACACTTGTAAACGCAGAAGATACGAGGCAGATCCAGAACTGCAGCCACAACATTGCGAGACGCGTGGGAGGTTGTTCCGTTACGGAGGCCTCACTTACTGGAACTTTCTGGGCTGCGCCTGCAGACCTGAGGTCAGGGAAATGAAGCTATGTAAGGATGATCTGATCCCAAGGCCTCTGTGATGGCCTCAGCTTTCTCTTGTCGACGTTTTTTTCACAGTTGGTTCTGAAGATTTATTTCTGTGTGTGCGGAGGCTGGGGTCAGCTGTGTGAGCTGCTCTGTCTCTCTCTGTGACTTTATCTTTTTTTTTTTTTTTATATACAAAGTTTGCTTCCTGTTGGGGCTTTTATCTGCAGCAGAATTACTGTTTACCAGTGTGCCAGATTTTCTGATTTCATTTGAAGAAGGGATCTATATGCTCTCAACAAAAGCTACATTTTGGGATTTTTCTTAGGTTGATCCAATAAACAGTATCATAACCTTCAAAAGATCCAATTTCCCTCAGTTGGCCGTTTTTCTTTTTCCTTCTCAATGATAATGGAAAAACGACTCTGTCCTTACATTTAATGATACGTTATAGATTACGACATACACACATACATGCGTAGATTCTCAATAAGCAAGCAAACTAATTCAATCTGATCTTCGAAACACAAGCTAGTCATCTTCTTGTCTCTGAAGATCAAATGGTTAAGCGGACAAAGATTGCACACAATGCTTATAGTCATCTCCAATGGAAGCACAAAGCGCATGTGTAAGCTACACACGTGCACGGCCATTTTGTAAAAAATGTATTCGGCTAATTGACCAAGTTAAGCCTCCAGAAATTCCACTTTTAATTGGCCAAAAATCCACTTTGCTTCAGCCATTCTACTCATGGAATCCCTGTGTAGCTCCTGACTGAGCACTTGAAAATTTACCACATAAAGAGCGAGGTTCTTGATACTTCTCAGTTTTCACAGATCATTTCTGAGCCGTGCTCACCGACTCCTTTTTACAGTCTGATGGGTAGCGTGCGTGGGAACTACTACACGGCACCCGATTGTCACTGAAAGCCGAACCAGTAGGAGGTAAGAGAGCCTCCTCCTGCTAGCTCTGCATAGGGAAGTTTGGAGGGGGGTGTCCGAGGTGGGCTGGAGGGGAACTGTTTATGTACAGGAGGGATGGGGCAGGGGATGCCATGCTGTTGGGGCCTCCTCTCATACTGGCAAATCAATATGCTAGCGTTGCACTTCACATGTTAAATTTAGTCCCAGGCACTAGGGTCTTAATACACATTTCCCAATGACTGAGATCATTAGCATTTCATTTAATTATTTAGCTCATAAGGGGGCACTAAAATTTAAAGCCCCTGCATATGTGCTAAATAGTACACATCTTCTCCATGTCAGTGTACAGCACATTATCATATATGCTAAAGGTCCCTAACATGCACATTAAGTGCATAGGGGTAGGACTTACCCAGGTACAAATGCGAAAACAAATAAATAATGTTGTATTCGTTTTGCATTTCTGACCTGTCAGAGCACTTGCTCTTCTGAGCCGAAGGAATTGCTATTGCGCTCTAACCTGAGCAATAATCACAGCTTGCACTGGCTTGAGAAACAGACAAACACCCTAAGAACATAAGAAATTGCCATGCTGAGTCAGACCAAGGGTCCATCAAGCCCAGCATCCTGTTTCCAACAGTGGCCAATCCAGGCCATAAGAACCTGGCAATTACCCAAACACTAAGAAGATCCCATGCTACTGATGCAATTAATAGCAGTGGCTATTTTCTAAGTCAACTTGATTAATAGCCATTAATGGACTTCTCCTCCAAGAACTTATCCAAACCTTTTTTGAACCCAGCTACACTAACTGCACTAACCACATCCTCTGGCAACAAATTCCAGAGCTTTATTGTGCGTTGAGTGAAAAAGAATTTTCTCCGATTAGTCTTAAATGTGCTACTTGCTAACTTCATGGAATGCCCCCTAGTCCTTCTATTATTCGAAAGTGTAAATAACCGAGTCACATGTACTCTTTCAAGACCTCTCATGATCTTAAAGACCTCTATCATATCCCCCCTTAGCCGTCTCTTCTCCAAACTGAACAGCCCTAACCTCGTCAGCCTTTCCTCATAGGGGAGCTGTTCCATCCCCTTTATTATTTTGGTTGCCCTTCTCTGTACCTTCTCCATCGCAACTATATCTTTTTTGAGATGCGGCGACCAGATAAGCATTCTGAACATGGATGTCAGACAGAAAATTTGAGTGCTAGTAAAATACCTTTAATCCATTATGGATCCTGTGCTCTAATTATGTGGCACAAGTTCCTTGTCTGTTGTAGACTGGGGTGATCACTGCCACACCACAGTCACTGTGACATTCTTGGCGGGATAATGCAGACATTTGCCAATGCCTTATATAGCCCAAACGACTCCTGGCTTTCCCTGGTCTCTTATCAAAGGAGGAGCCAGGCATAGCCCTGCCTCCAAGATGTAACTAATTGGGGCTTTCTCAGGGTAATGCTGCTGGAGGATCTTGTAAGTAACACCCTAAATTCCCAAGAAGAGGCATGTGGTGATGACGTATTTTATGTTGTTGCTGTTGATTGTGGTGATAGCAAAATCTCAATTGTTGGTGTTGATGGGGGCAGAACTGTCAGTAAGTCCTGATATTTGAAGGCTTGCTTTTTTTTTTTTTTAAATAGACATTAAGTGTTATGAATCAACTCAGAACATATACATCTTTAAACACAAGGGAGCTGATTCAAATTGCTATAGCCAACAAAATATCATAATCGTCCACACAGAGGGGAGAAAGCATGCAGGTAAAGATGAAGCTAGCCAATCAGAATAGGTATTTTGACTTTTTATTTCTTTAAGTTTCAGTTCCATTTTTACAGATGCTTATGATGGTACTAAATCTCTATGGGTAATTCGGTTTGTGTGCATCCCCTCCTAATAATTTTTTAATGGATAGACTGAAGAGAACCAAATTTTGTGTGGAAGTAGGATTTTGGGAGGACATAAGGGTTGCCAACTGGCTCCAGATTTTCAGCACAGGTTGATCCAGTCCTGGTTTTACCCCATTGCATGCTGGAATTTATTCTGATTTCCCTATTGCGTTCCCTAAGAAAAGCGAGACTACAAGTACCTGCATGCAGGGAGGTAAAAGCAGGACTGGATCAACCTGTCCTGAAAATCTAGAGCCAGGTGGCAACCCTAGAGAACATCTAACCTTTCTGGTTTTCAGTCTGGGTGGTTTTTTGGGGGGTTTTGTTTTTTAAGAGATTTGGGTCATAATTGGCAGTTTTTTCTTAAGATATGTGCGTGTGGGGGCGTTATAACCAAGACTCAGAATGTCACAGTTTCTGTTGGCTCTTGCATACAGTGTAGTACATATACAATAGTCTCAGTGAGTTAAATCAATCCCACAGGCCTCTATGCTATGAAATACAGAGGTGTGAAAAACACCATGCATTGGAGTAAACCTCCACAGGACCGAGCTGAATGTTCCCCACACTGAACAACGTCACGAAAAGTCAGACCCGGGACCTAATCTTTGTGGATATTGATGCTTTTGACACACAGGAATTTTGCCAAATAGAGGCCATGGCTACAGACTTTTCATTAATTCTCAGGATGAATCTATAACTTCTTATAAATTGTACTTTTCAAGGGAAAAAAATTGCACGCTTCCACAGAAAGAGGATCATTTCATTTTTTTTCCACATTCCATTTGCTCGCCATGTATTAATATGAGCTACCAGCTGGTTTTCATGATTCCTCCAGAATCTGCTCAGACTCGCTCAGTCTTCTGCTGTAGGTGAAGACAGAAGACAGGGCTTGAATGCATAGAAGAGATTGTTGGGCTCTCTTGCTAAATGAACATTACAGCAGCATCCAGCCTTGTTAATTTCTTGAAAAGGAGGCAGCCACTGTCGGCACTGCCCCATACTTCAGAAAGAAGGGTTACCATCACTGAAAGAGATGTGTTTATATTTCCCCCCCCCCCCCCCTTTTCCAGAGAATCCAGAAAGTGCAGATTTACTGTTCAGTGACTCATCCTCTTACTTCAAACCGGCCGTGCATAAAGCCAGCATTCATTAGAAATCCAGAGTCCCTGGAGAGCTTGCTGAAGACTTCCAGTCATTTCTTTGAATGCGTTCCAGTATTATCTCTGTTCCAATATTTCAGGCTTAAGAATCAGTGCTGTTATAGGTGAAAGCTCTCTACTGAGCACCAGACCGGTTGAGTAACTGAAAATCTGAGCTAACCCGAGGCATACTGACCTCACGGGAACCTGGCTCTCACCATTAACAGACCACAGGCACCCTATAATTCGGTTGGATTACCTGATAGGGAATGCTTCTTTACCCAGGCAGGGCCAAACCAGTGGCTGGGCAAGAAGGTCAATCACCCTGGGTGCCATGCCAATTTTTTGAGTCAATCTGAGAATACGCTAGCCTAGATGGGAAGGAGAAGTACCGGAAGTAACCCCTGGCCAAGGTGCCATTTTCTCAGTGACGGTCCTGTGAAGAAGCTGACCCGGTCCGGGTTTTGCCAGCACTGCGTACACGATTGCGACGGAGCAAAAGCAGGATTGAAGCAGTCTCTTTGGGGTTACCTGGGTGAGGTGGCAATCCTAAGTGGGCACCTTCCAGTCTGCTAGTGATCGGGAAGGTGGGGAGCGGGGAGGACAATTAAAGGTCGCTCTCCCAGTCTAGAAGGTAATGCTGCACAATTGATATCACAGAAGCAATCAGAAATCCCTCCTGTGATCAGTCAAGCAAGCTTTTCACGATCTCCTGCCCATCAGGCATTTCCTGGACCCATTAACGCCGACTGCAGAGACGTGTAATAGACTGTATCTTGGTTCATGTCAAACTTGTTGAAGCCAGTGATAAATGGAAGACCAGTGCTCACGGTAGGGACGGAATACATGTACAAACTTGTATGCGCTACAGCCTGAAAAGAAAAAAAATCATCACAGAATGTAACTTGCCTTGAGCTACTAACGAAAAGGCGTGAGCTAAATATAAATAAATAAATGTAAGAACATAAGATCTATTTCTCGTTCCTCACTATGGGCGATGGCAATGGCCTTTTCTAGTCTACCTCGTTAGTAATGGAAGAAGTTGCTATTGGCAGCACTGCTGCTTATAAAGGTTACAGAAAGGTTGCTCACCGGTTCCCCTGTCACATGCATTCACTGGTTGTTTTGCCGAGCCTGCATTCCTTTTCCCATCAAGCGCCTCTGCCAGTCTTTTCACTGACGGATCGTTAGTGGGGCTTGAATTGTGGGGAAAGACAGATTGGTGGTGATTGAATAAACCATTGGTGGATCTGCACATTTGGACTGAGGTCGAGCCACAAAGTTTGAATGGGAAGAGTTTTCTTGTCGTTGAACATTCATAAGCACCACTGGGGAAAGGGAAAAAGCCATAACCCTCCCCCCCTCCCCCCCAAAAACAAGCCAAATCCTGAACTCCGCATAGGAATGGTTTTACAATAAATGAAAAAAATATAGGAATCTTTGGCCATGGATCTGCTCACAGTAAAACAGAATTTCTAACAGCTCCTTTCTGTTGGAATGCACTTGAAAGAAAAATCTCAGGAAAGCACAATTTTTAAAAGCCCGTCAGAGGGAACAAAGGCAATATCCTAATCTAAGGGAAACTGGTACAATATTTCCGAGATCTGGATGCACATTTTGGACCTTGACGCCCATTATACCCAAGGACAGACCTGTTATTGTAAACAAGGTGAAATTTCCATGGATGTGTATTTTTTAGGATATTTTAGGCCCAATAAAAGTTACCCAGACTCGTTTCTTTTTTTTTTTTTTTTTAATACCAGCAGAAAAACCGGAAAGCAATGCTGTAGTTCAGGAAAACAATTTCTATTGTTATGTATCGCCCTCTTCCAAAACAAAAAAGGACCCAGGGTAGCTTACAATATAACAGCATAAACATCAAGCAACAACAGCATCAAAACAATACTACCTGCAAATCCATAACATACACATCAAACAGCAAAGCACAAAAACGAGAGCATAAATATCAATTACAACATGCCAGAACTAGCTCTTCCCCACCCCTCCCTCTCACATGGGCCCACTCAATCTACCCGATCTGCCCTTTGTGCCTTCTTACTGAGCTGTCACAGCTCACACTCATCACTTCTGCTTTAGAAAAAGCACAAAGGGGAATCACTTCCTTCTCAGTCAATTTCCACACTGGCATCACAGTAGATCCAGTCCTAGGCTCAACTTCTGCTTCCTCTCATAACTCACGATGACTTTGGTGTGGGAGGAATTTATTTATAAGCATTTGATAGTCCATGTTTTTATACAGGTAGGCCCGCAGCAGATTAAATAAGAAGGCATTGTATATGTAAGTAATGGATGCATACAGAGGTGATATATGA
Source organism: Rhinatrema bivittatum (assembly GCF_901001135.1). Taxonomy (NCBI): domain Eukaryota; kingdom Metazoa; phylum Chordata; class Amphibia; order Gymnophiona; family Rhinatrematidae; genus Rhinatrema; species Rhinatrema bivittatum. The sequence continues at coordinate 29,640,418 of NC_042631.1, forward strand.
ATGGAGGTAGCTATCTAGCCAATATGTACAAGAAGCGGGTACATTAGGTAGGAGTAAGGAAGTGGGTGATTGGGTGTAAATTCCATATATATAGCTAAGAAGTTATTTGCACATCATTTAGACAGAGATAGCTCAGAACTGGATGAACCTTGCAGGATTCATGGTCAGGAAGACTTCCACATTACTAGGATGAATCTGTGTTGTGCAGTAGTTCCCATTTAAGGTTCATGGACCCCTAGGGGTCTGTGAGACCAACACTGGGGAAGCGGAAGGCTCCCAAAATGCAACTGTAGACCAAAAAAAAAAAAGAAGGCTGAGCTCACCTCTAAGGAGCTCTGGTTTACGGCTGCTGCTGCTTGAGGAAGGGGGAGGGGGAGAGTGCGGCTGATTGCCACCTTGACGAGGAGGGGAAGCGCACTGCCAACAGCATCTTCAGCAGCCACTGCGCCACGTGACCAGAGGTGGCAGGGGGCTACGGGGTCTCCAGCTGCAACGCTGGCCCGAGAGAAAGGGAGAGAAGCTACAGGGAGGAGAGGGCAAGATAAAAAGCAGAGGAGGGAGAGAACTTTGAAAGGAGGCCTTAAGAGAGAGGGGAATAGGAGGGGGAGGACCAGAGAAAAGGCTGCGAGGGAAGGCACTTAAGAAGAGACCAGGGAAGTCACATGGGAAGGGGCCATGAAGGGGCTGTAGAGGACGGACAGGAAGGTGAACAGGAGGGAAAGCACTTGGAAAGGGCCTTGAGGGGAAGGACTGGGGAAGGGGGCCACATGAGGGAGAGGATGGGGAAAAAAAGGCATTAGAGAAGGGACCATGGGTGAGGGTAAGCAGGGCAGAAGGTTAAGTATTTAGGAAAGGGAGGGGCAGGAGGGTGAGCACTCAGGGAAGGACCGTGGGTGGAGGGAAACAGGGTAGGAGAGAAGATCTGAGAAGGGGCCATGGTGGTGGGTCCCACTCGAAGGAGCCACAGGGTGAGGGGGCAGGAGTGAGAGTGCAGTTTATGTCAGAAACCATTCCTTATTTAATATTCAGATGTATACGTTACAAATGATTCTGGAATACTTATTGTTTATGACATTAATCAGCTTTCCGTATGGCATCTGACATTCAGAGTAGTTAAATCACAGGCAGACTGTGATACATTACAGGAGGACCTTGCAAGACTGGAAGATTGGGCATCCAAATGGCAGATGAAATTTAATGTGGACAAGTGCAAGGTGATGCACATAGGGAAAAATAACCCATGCTTTAGTTACATGTAAGGTTTCATATTAGGAGCCACCACCCAGGAAAAAGATCTAGGCATCATAGTGGATAATACTTTAAAATAGTCAGCTCAGTGTGCTGCAGCAGTCAAAAAAGCAAATAGAATGTTAGGAATTATTAGGAAGGGAATGGTTAATAGAACAGAAAATGTCATAATGCCTCTGTATCGCTCCATGGTGAGACCGCACCTTGAATACTGTGTACAATTCTGGTCGCCGCATCTCAAAAAAGATATAGTTGCGATGGAGAAGGTACAGAGAAGGGCAACCAAAATGATAAAGGGGATGGAACAGCTTCCCTATGAGGATAGGCTGAAGAGATTAGGGCTGTTCAGCTTGGAGAAGAGATGGCTGAGGGGGGATATGATAGAGGTCTTTAAGATCATGAGAGGTCTTGAACGAGTAGATGTGAATCGGTTATTTACACTTTCGAATAATAGAAGGACTAGGGGCCATTCCATGAAGTTAGCAAGTAACACATTTAAGACTAATCAGAGAAAATTCTTTTTCACTCAACGCACAATAAAGCTCTGGAATTTGTTGCCAGAGGATGTGGTTAGTGCAGTTAGTGTAGCTGGGTTCAAAAAAGGATTGGATAAGTTCTTGGAGGAGAAGTCCATTAACAGCTATTAAACAAGTTTACTTAGGGAATAGCCACTGCTATTAATTGCATCAGTAGCATGGGATCTTCTTAGTGTTTGGGTAATTGCCAGGTTCTCGTGGCCTGGTTTTGCCTCTGTTGGAAACAGGATGCTGGGCTTGATGGACCCTTGGTCTGACCCAGTATGGCAATGTCTTATGTTCTTATGACTGCATGGAAAATTTAAAGCGAATCATGTGGGGGGGGGGGGGGAATCAACAAAATATCTGGAGACTGAAAAGTGATCCACGCTCCCCGAAAGTGGGGGGAACCCTGGTCTCGGGAAGGCTTGGTTAGACGGACAAGCTTTGACTTTTCTTTTCCTGGAGGCGAGGCGAGGCATAAGAGATAACGTCTTCCACAATTTCAGGGGCAGAGCAGCTGCATGCGTGGTCCAGCTGAAGCCAGCGGAGGGGAGGGCAGAATGAGAGGTCCCCGGGTGCCACGTGCCAGCCACGCCGGGATGTGGATTTGTGCCAAACCGCAGAGGAAGCCACGGCCCGCGTGATCGCTGGTGAGATGGGCGCGGACGGCCGAAGGAGGACAAAAACAGCCAGCAGCAGCACACATGGCGACGCCATGCTAAACGGGGCTGCGAGTAAGGCTGAAGCGGGTTGAAACTGACCCGGTAGCCCGGAGGGTCAGAAGAGATGGAAATGGGGAGGTGGGGAGATAAGATCATGGCACACACAGGACCTACCTCGCCCTCTGATATGGGAGGGCGGGGATTGGAAAAATGCTGAAGCTTCTGATTTATTATACCTGACAAAACGGATTTATTGTCCTCCCCTGTCGAGTTCATAATACAACATACCGCGCTCTTATTATCCCATCACATGCTGCTCCATAGAGGTTGCAAGGCTGCTAAACTGACTGCAAATATATTCTCCTCCTTAAGAACAGCCGTTGAAAGACGTTTGTGAGAATAAAAGTTAGCTGATATCACATAATATGCAAAGCATATGCACTTATTCACCAATGCATGACACTGTAAATGCTGTTAAAGGTTTTTTTTTTTAAGCATTCGTCAATAGTGGTTTGCCAGTAATCCTTCAACCAGCACTGTCCAAACATCTCATGATGTTTGCAAAAAGATCAGCTTCAAGTTCAGGTGACGGCTTTTGATCCTGCAGGGCCTGTAAACAAATAGAAGTGGACGACAAACTCTAGCTTGCAGGAGGGCAGGTTTGCTCCGCTTTCCTCCTGCCCACCGCAGGGAATAGATAAGAGGATCCGTGGCAGGAGAGTGGGTGGATGGGGAGAGGAGGCGTGATCAGGGGAGGGTGAGTGCAATGGTACAGAAGAATGCTCCACAGGGAAGGGGACGCATGCACGCGTGTTAAGCATTTATATCTATAATACTACCTTATATAACTATTATTTGTACCTAGCTAGTTATCTAATTAAGCTGTTATACTGTATCAGGTCATCACAAGGCTTGCCTTAGACCACCCGTTATATGTAAACCGATGTGATACTGCAAATCGAATGTCGGTATAGAAAAATAAATAAATAAAATAAATAAATCTCAGGCACCCCCCCCCCCCCCCCATGTCAGCTCTAGGTGCTGTGGCAACCCTGAGGAAATCACTTTTTCCTCTCTTGCCCTGCAGGACAAGGTGCACGTGTTATGCATTCACCTTTGTATTTCAACGTTAGGTCCATGGTACAGTGCTGATGCTAGTTCCAGCCAGGAGAACCCGTCGCTCATTTCCTGCCCGCCTCGCTGGCTCAGCAGCCGCCTTCTAACTCCGCGTCTGTGTAAGCAACAGGGGCAGGCTTTAAATTCTCACTGAATCTGTGGGATCGGACCTTCTGGCCTCTCCTCACTGGCGTAACGTGACGAGGCGGCAGGTTTGCTCCTCCTGGCTTACCCGCTCACCAGCAGCCGACCTGATGGAAAGTCTGATGCAGGCACCGTAAGACACGCTAACATGGAGAAGAGAAAAAAAAAAGGGGGGAATACCAGTTGGTCAGAGCAGGCCACCGCTTACTGCCACTTCTAGAAGCTTCAGTGAGAAAAACCGTCCTGTTTATTCCAGCTAATAACCAGAAGATTTAGGGGGGGCCTATTTGCTGAAATGCATTAACATGTTAACACATGCGAGAGGGAGTTAGCTTGCGGATACCTTTGCAAAAATTAACATGCTTGTCAATGTCCCTGCCAGGTCCTTCTCCATGCATTTAAAGGGCCAGAGCAGGCAAGGGGCCCTCCTCCATATCTCCTTCAGGCTGATTCTCCTGCCTTCCACCCCCCCCCCCCCCCCCCCCCGTTCAGAAAGGGCACCTTTGCCCGACCTCCTCCCTACCCACACCTTTCTCTTGTGAAGACTTCCAAGTGATGTGAGAGGCAGGAGTGACGCCTGATGACCTCATGGCCCCAATATATATTTCGTTTTCTCAACTATTTAACTGACTCACAGAGCCCAAGTACTAAGCAATTTTACCAGAACCACAAAATGGGACAACCCTTTTGTACTCCTGGCCCGAAGCAAGCGTCATCATTCCTCATCTTAGTCGCGGGGCTCTCCCTCCCCGACAAGCCATATGAGATCACGCTTTTGACAGTAAGTGCAGTTCATGGATGTTCCTAACCATACGTTGTAAAAACAGAAATCCATAAACCCTATTCAAGAGTTTCGCATGGTCATAGCGAGCTAGCCAGCAGTGTTAGGGAAGCTGACCAGAGCTTGGGCCCTTTTGATTCCATTGTGCACTCACTAGCCAACTGGCAAGGATGCCCCTCCCCCCCCTATCCTTATTGTTCAACTCTTCCCTTTGGTAGCGAAGCACAGCACGGGATCCCTTTGCAAATATCCGCCGCCTCTTACGAGCGTCCGCCTGCACCGCTCACTGACGAGGCCTTCGCCGGGTCTGGAACATATGCAAACCAGAGGACTGGTCCTGCCCACGGCTAAGGGCTGCTCACCGCTCGGTTTGGCTAACGGTGCCTGTGAGGTCCCACGGTGCGCCTACGTTTAGCCGGATTCCCAGAGGGAGAGGAGAGAGAGAGGAGCTGGAAAGCAAAGCACGTAGCCGGGATTTTCTCATCCTCGCTTGCTGCTTTTCTTGCAAAAACAAATATTTATTTATTTATTTTTACTTTTTATATACCGATGTTCTTGTGTGAAATACAAATCACTCTGGTTTACATAAAACAGTGGAATGCCCAAAAAAGGGGGAGGGGCTTTACATAGAACAATAGAACAAAGTACCAATTAAACATAGTATAGTATAATATAGTATAAATACAAGATAAATAAATAAAATAAATAAAGTAAGCAAGTAAAATAAATAAAAAAATAAAAAAAATGAATAAGATAAATAAATAAATAAATAAAATAAAAACAAAACATCTTCTTGTAGAAAAAGCAGGTGCAAAGTCCACACGTGGGGCCTTTGTACCTGTGGGCAATTTTCAAAGGGAAAGCACGCGCGCACTTTTCCTTTGAAAATGAGGTCTAAAATCTGTGGGTACAAAGTACCCGCAGGTTTTCCTCCAGTCAGGTTGCTCCCAACAGTATTCTACGACCCCCTGGGCGTGTTTAATAACTGAACGTTCAGGAGAGCGCAGAACCTTCTCTTCTACGATGCTTTGGGCAGCAGTTCAAAAGCCGCTTGGCTAGAAGTGAGTAAGTGCCTTCTCCCTCCACACAAAAGCACGGCAAAGATCCCTGGCTCTTATTCGTAAGTGGGCGCAATCTAATTGCAAATGAGCTATTTTGTTGTCCTAACGAGAATGCATTAATTTATTCTACTGACTACAAGCACAAGAACCTGATGGAGTCAGACAAGCTGGGGCTCATTGTGCTTTTCTCACGTTTCCTCCGAGTCTCCCTCCTGTCTGCACATCACGACTCCTTTCTCCTTTCTCCTTGATTTGTTGTTTTAAATCTAAGGTTTATACTACCCTTCTTGTACCTGTTTGAAGCCTGTTAGATACTGTAATGTTTCTACCATACCCCCTCTGCTCCACTGATTTCCTCTAGAAAGTACATTTTAGGTTCCTGAAATCTCTGTCTAGGAATACTTTTTTTTTTTTTTTTTAAGCAGGAGGTTTAATTTTCCTGCTTTGGCAATGGTCATAATGTAATCTGCATCCTCAATGGCGTCGAGTGGCAGAGGGTTAAGCTCACCCCAATATCACACATATTTTTACTCTCAGCCTAAAAGCCAGCAAGGGGGACTCACCTCAGCTTATGGCTCAGAGCCTGTGCCTGATCTGACGGGATCGGTGGAGGAGCCATTTCAGAGGGAGCTGGGCTGATTAGGAATTGCATCACCGGCCCCGCACTGAACTCCAGCACCGTGGGTCCAGGCCGAGATCCTTTCATGCCACGAGAAGTAGCAAGAATTTATCCACAGCGGGAATTTTGGGGTTTGGCTTTTCTGCAGAATCTGCATTAGGGGGAAGGCAATTTTCAAAGCCTTTTAGGCGGCCAAATAATATTTTATCTGTGTATATCAACTGCCTGAGAGCTGCCCTTCCCCAAAAACGACTGAAAAGCCTGCGCCATCCGGGCTGGATTAAGGCGTGAGCAACATCGGCACCTGCCGGGGGCGCCCAAATTCTGAAGGTGCCCAAAAACCGCGAATACCCCCCTGCTTTCCAGGGAGAGAGGAAGGAGGGAGCCCCCTTATCTTAAGTCCTCTGCCTAAGGGCGACGTCATCTGAAATCCGGCCCCGTGTGCCGTTTATTCCACCACGCGCAGGCTGTGAGGAGGTGGAAAGGTACGCACGCGGATCGCATGTTCAACTCTTCACCCTGACTTTTACAGCAAAATTCAACCCGCAGCAGAAGCAGGCACAGCTAATCTGTGGATACTTTCTACCCGCGGTAAGTTTCAGAGCAAAAGAACATGCAATTCGTGAGCAAAATATTCATTCGTAATATTATTAGCAGTATTTTGGGTAATTGTACTGTATTGGTTGAGTCTTTCCAAAGATATGGAGGTCTATATTCAGCCACAGTCCGGATAGCAAAATTAGCTATCGTCGGCGGTTGAAAAGCGCCTCACCACCAGGCGCCGCACACCGTGCATCGCACGATGAAGGGGAGCAACAAAGGGGTGCACCCCTTTGTGCACTCCTTAGTGCCTCATGTAATATTCTTTTGTTGGTACATTTTCTGTTATCTAACCCTTTTTTTCCATGTTATTTACCCTTTTGGCTTATTAACAATTTCAATTTTAATTGTTCATTGTATCAGACTATGGAATTATTTTCCTGCTGTTTTTGTTTTATGTAAACCGGTATGATTTACATTTAATGTAAGAATGTCGGTATATAAAAATTAAAAATAAATAAATAAATAAATATTCAATAGTGCAGCTGCACAGCTCAATATAGCCAGCTGTCGTAAGTACCTTAGGACAACTGTAATCCTCCCAGTTACATCCTTGGACCGCCCCTAACTTAGCCGACTAAATTCTAGCCTCCTAATTTATTAGCTGGCGAGAATTTAGCTTGATAAAGGCTGAATTTAGCCAGGTAAGCTATTTAGATGGCTAAGTATTACATTATCCATGTCAATGGCTTTTGAATATGGACCTTCACTGTTTTATCTGTTTATGCTGATTGTTCTAATAATGTTTCCCTAATTCCCACTAAAATACATTACATAGGCAGGGAAATATTTCAAAGGCTCTTTCTTTTACACAGATAGAGGGCAGCTGTTTACCCACAGAAAAAGCCCCTTTCAGTATCCCACCGCTCCCCATGGGCAAAAGGGGCGGTGTCAGAGATTTTGTTATTGTGGAACTCTCTCCCGTTATCACTATCTGGGCAAATTAATCTTTTCAAAATGGTCTCATGGCCACAATGGCTGTATGACTTGCAAGCATTACCGATTTGTTTACAAAAAAGAGATGTTAAATTAAGCCTTGCTGTGCTGTCTAGATTTCTTTGGAGGACGGTGTGCTAGAATTAATGTGCTCCGGATGCAGGGGACCTGGGTATCTGAAAGACTGGCTTTTTTGATACTTTGATTCCACCTCTCTCTGTCTTCGGTATATTTTGCATGCGGAGGGGCACTGCTCTCCATGCATATCTAAGAAGAAACTGGATAATAAGAACTATGCGTCTAGCTTGGCGATATCTCTGTGGTCAGTTACAATAGCTCCACAATATCAGTTTTCCTGCCATTACAGGAAAATCCATCTTTTTCACCTGGGATGCACACTAAAGCTTTTTTTTTTTTTTTTGAGTGGGCATGTCAGGGAGTAAGTCACGTGGCACATGTGGTAGACGCTGATGGGCTATTTCCCGTGAGAAAATGGGAAAACCAATATGGGATGGATTTGGGGCAATGTTTTGCTTATAACCAACCTGTACATTATCTACGGTCCCTGACTAGCACAAACTTAACTAGAGAGCTTCAAATTGCAGGTGGAAGATTTTTTTTCAAACCGAGATGCAGAGGAAAATAGGGCACTCGAGAATCTCTGAAGCTTTGCAGGCTCTCCGCAGTGTTCAAAGCTATGGGAACTCGTCGGCTCAGTGGTAAAATGATGCGGAGGGACGTATAAAATCTCATTTGTCTGGTGGGCAATGCGGTTTTGGGGGAGATACAATACAAATGTATGATGCGTGCATGTGTATTCCCGGTCTGGTTCTTTAAGGCAGGGATTCTGCCATCTGAGCTGTGTCCCAAGTGGGACACTATTTTCGGCCTTGTTTGGCAATACAAGATTTTTGGGCCAATGTAGAACGGTACCCTCCAGGGGATTCTTAAACGCCGCTTTTCTTTTATTTCGGAGGGAGGGCTTTTTGATTATCAGGACGCTTTCCCCGACAGTGGGTAAGGGGGACCATTTATTCCTCTGGAAATCTGGTCTTTTGGGGAAAAGCATTATATTGTGGGTGTGGTGCCACAATGCTGCTCCAGCAGCATTGTGCATGGAGGAATAGCCGCACTGCACCGATGCAGTCGGAAAATGTGGATGTTAACAGGTCCTTTATGGCAGTTTAGGGCAAATACCTAAAGATCCCTCTCTCCTAGAGCAGGAAATGTCATGCTTGAGGTTTTTTTCTTTGTTTTCTGTAATTCTTCTGACTGAGGAAGAGCACCTATGACACTTTGTGCTGGTTCATGGGTTAGATGGGGGTGGGAACTCTGCAGAAGACTTTGCAACCCTTATATATGACTTTTATTGTTCCCTGGTGGGCATAGGAGCCACTGCTCACCAGGAGTTGGTTGTTTGCGTAAGGTTTACTCTTAACAAAAAGTTTTAAATATAAAAACAGCAGATGAAAGAAACAATCCAATGATCTGCGTGACAGAATGATGCAGGTCAGAGCAAAGGGCATGTACAAACTAGCTGTGAGGAGACAAAATACCAACCGGAGAGGAGAAAAGAAACAAAAGAGCAATGTCATTGAAATGCTTCTGTAAAAAGAAGGGTTTTTAATAATTTCTTAAACTGCTTGAATGCTGCACGAGCCGCAGAGAATTCCACAGAGTAGGACCACACGTAGAAAATCTCGCCTGGGGAGCGCCCATCGCCAGATTTGCCAAAGCATCAATTTTAAACATTGCCAATGAACTGCTCCACACACTGTATTTTCCTTTAAAATTACCCCACCAAAGCTACCCAGCCTTTTACCTCTGCTAATTCGCGGGGGTTGATTTTTTCATGGAAAAAAACCCGCACGTTTTTGAAAATCTAAAAGTGGGTGCACGAGGGCTTAGCCCCTCTCCAACCCCACCACGGGGAACCCCTCCTGCTCACTCGGCATGGCATAAGCAATGCCCGTCAGGCAGCACCCTCTGAATTTTCAAGAAGGCTCATCACCCAGTAAAAATGTTGCCAGCTGCAATTTATTTATGGATTATCAGAAGGTTTGGGAGGCAACCTGCATGGAGTGGCAGATACTGGGCAGACTGGATGGAGCATTTGGTCCTTTTCTGCCATCATTACTATGTTGCTATATGGGACATACGTTCATAAGTTTTCCTGCACATGGGAAGACAATTTTGAAAAAGGGCCATTTCTGTGGGTAAAGCACTGTTTTACCTCTGGCAATGGCTTTGAAATTAGGGCCTGATTTTCAAAAGCATTTAAATGCTTAAAATTGGGCTTTTACACATGTACATTTCCCAAATGGGCTTTTGAAAATTGCTACAATATGTGCCACTGAATTGCCCATAGGATATTCAGGTGTAAGTGCATTTTATGCACGTAAATGGCTTTTGAAAATTGCTACGATAGTATGTTACATTTACACGTGAAACTCCTTTGAAAATCAACTCCTTTGTCTCTAAGAGGGGTAATTTTGTAACAGCCGACATAAGAAAGTCAGGAAATTGGCACATGAACTGCACCTGTTTTCAAAGAGAACTTAATCCCACCAAAACGTATCCACTCGCAATGGGTCTTGCTCGTTTTTACGCGGGAAATTTTCTGGAAAGTTTAAAAAGGAGACTTTTGAAAATCCAAAAGTTCGGGCCCCTTCCCAACTCTGCCCCCGAGGATGCCTCAGCTCCGGCTGGGTAAACTTAGGTGCATAACAGCACTCATACGACGATGCCTCTGAAAACTGCCCTCCCTGTGCCTACCCCACTGCAGAGAAATCCCAAAACAGGTGTTTGCGTGACAACTCTCTTCACCTCCCACCAGCATTCGCCCGATTTCTCCCACTCTCAAATTTCGCCTCCGCTGCAGCATTTTCCTGACAGCTCCCTTGCCTGATTTGCATTTCTGCAGTAATCACAGCAAACCAGTTCTCTATTATGGTGTGTGTGTGCGTGAGAGCAAAGATTCCCTGCAGGTTTTTATGAATCTTATTCCAATTTCCGTGCGATGCTGTTGCCCAGGGTACCTTATAGCAGTAAACTAACAAACAGAGTTGAGTACAGTCTTGCCCAGCCAATGAGGAAGATGAGGCTGTGACAACTTTTACTGGACCAAAAGTAAGAGTTATCCAAAGAGAAAGACAGAAAAAAAAAACCCACTACAATTGCTCCTAAGTTTCACTAGGAAACATTCCCCAAGAGTTAAAATGCAGAACGGTATAACACAATGCATCCTTTTCAGGAGAAAATAACTTCTTAATAAAAACACTGTAAATTTCCGATTGCCCTAGAATGCTCTGCTAGGCCTGCAAAGGGACAGCTCAGACAGATTACGTGACTTTCTCAAGGGCATCCAATGACCGATGGAAGGAAGACTCAAATCAAGGTCTCCAGTTCACTGTAATCACCACTGGCCTTAGGCTCTACCTTAGAGTGCAAAGGGGCAGCTGTTTGTTGGAGTGGACGCATCTTCAGCGAGGAGGGATTAACCATTGAATGGGGAGGCACCACAGACCGAAAAAAAACTATTTATTCTTTGTACATAAATGCAGAAGAAACACCTCTGAATTGTATGTTGGAAATATACAAAATTGCTTTGACAGTGACCCAAGACAGACACTGGTCGCCAAATAAAGAGGCTGATGCACTACATCGAGCTAACCTTAGCATAGGTTTTAACCCACATTTAGTGAAGTTTTTTTTGGGGGGGGCGGTTTACACATTTTTCTGTGCCAAGTTAACCCTAGTATTTTATTTTTTTTGCATGGTTACAACCCACGCTAGGATTAGCACCTGTAAATGCAAACAGCAGAGTAATGAGCTTATCAGCCATTTCCCTGCAGACTTTGCCTGTATACTTTTATCACGGGAAGTTTAACTCCTGGGTCACAGCAGAGGCCGAACTTCCCACGGTAGAGAAGCAGTATTTAGGGAACGGCGGCTCTTCGATGCCAAGGTAAGAGGCTAAGCTCCATTCTTGCTACAGCACACAGCATACGCATTATCTTATCAGGAACAGGTACAATGAATCGGGACAAACAGTGATGTTTTCTCTGCCGTGTGCGTCCCAAAGAAATTACAAAAAAAACCTTCAAAAGACTGAAATGACAGACTACTTCCCAAATACTCTTTGCTGTTTGTTTGTTAATTTTCAAAATGCAAAATTAAAAAACTTAGGTACAATACGATTCCATTTTCAAGGTAATGCAATTTCCTATCACCGCCTCTAAAATCCGCCGTCACCTAAAACTAGGACAAAGGGGAGCTCTCTAAAAATTCAACTTCATCTATATGTGGATGTTTATCTTCCTGCTTTAGCTTATTGCAGTTAATAATATAACATTTAAAATAATAATTATTATTGAAATCCTGGCAATGTGAAAGATGCAGCCGATACCTCAGCTGCAGGTCCCTCCTTCCAGCACCCCTCCGACCCTGCCCTCCTGCTCCCCGTTACCATGGAGACGGGATGCTGAATGTCCCCGTTACCACGGAGACGGGATGCTGAATTTCCCCATTACCATGGAGACGGGATGCTGAATGTCCCCGTTACCATGGAGACGGGATGCTGAATTTCCCAGCTTGCGCCGCTCAGCGGCTTCCTTTCCAGGCTGCGAGCTGCAGGGACAGAGCTGGCTGTCTGGGAAAGCCCAGGGCCTGGGCTTCAGAAAGGGGGGGGGGGGAGGGGCACGCTACTGGGCCTGGCGCCGGGCTCCCTCAAGCGGGAGACTCCCAATGCAAGCTCTCTTGGCTGCTGATTTACACGTGAGAGGAGGAGCAGCAGCCGAGTGGTTGGAGCGGTGGTCGTGGGTCACGAACCAGGGAAGCCAGGGTTCAAATCCCACCGCCCCTCTCCCTGTGAACTTGGGGGAAGTCACTAGCAGAGGTAGGTTTTAAAAGCCCAGCTCATCACCAGTTGATGATGCTGATGATAAAGGGCTGGGGGGGTTACTTTTCCTTCCACGTCATTAGGAGGACTGCTCGGGCCGCGGCATTCTTCTATCACCTCCCGAAGCGGAAATGGCCTTTCATAGGAAAGAGCAAGAAACAGAGGCAAGGCTTCCCAAACCCAGCTGGGCTTGCAGTTCAATGGCATGCATCTGGCCCATGAGTTTAAAAAGAGTCTGCTTCTTCCATTTAGCGTGTTTTGGTTTTGTTTTTTTTTTTTTTTTTTTATTTTATTTTTATGCATTTTCAACTACATTTAAGTAAACATTATTACTTCCAGAAAAACTGGGAATTCACATAGTATATATCTTTTAAACAAATTACAGAAAGAAAAAAGAAAGTAAATGTAATATCATAAATTAACTCAAATTTTCATTATTCCATATAAATTCTTAAACTATGTGTCCCCTCTATACAGGTACTTAAGAATGAGGTGAGACAAAGGAAAATAAATGGGAGTTAAAATTAAAGAAAATATCTCAATCTACTGCGTGTCCGAGTTTTACTAAATTATGCACCTTCAGGGTTGGATGTTAATTACAGAGGGTATAGTTATATTCCTGGCATTAATAAAGGATTTTAACTGCTCTGGGATGAAAAAGATGAAGGATTCATCCTTCGATTTAACCATGCACTTGCATGGATATCTTAATTGAAAAACATAACCCAGTGATATAACCTGTATTTTCAACTTTAAAAATTCTCTCCGTCTCTCCTGAGTGACTCGGGTAAAGTCAGGATAAATCCTGACTTGTTGGGACAGGAAACTACCTGAGATATTTTTGAAATATCTCTGCATAATCTGGCTTAAATCAGCCTCCTTAAAGTAAGTTACTACTAAGGTTCCACGTTCGAGGATCTCTTCAGTTGAATTTTCAAGGAACTGTGTTAAGTTTTCTAAGGCCTCGGACTGTATTTGATTATTTCTGGAGTTAATCATTACTGGTAGGAAATTCAACTTATTTACTACAGGAATATTACATTCATCAAATTTTAAAACTTCCATCATATACTTTCTCAAAGTTACAAGGAAATCCTGTCCTAAGACATTGGGGAAATTGAGCATTCGTAAATTCAATCTCCTATTATAGTTTTCAAGATATTCTATCCTCCTGTTCATGTAATTATAGTCCTTAATAATTCTCAAAACACAGTCCGAATTCTTAGCCACCGTGGTTTCCACTTTTTCAATCTGTTGTTTCATTTCGATAGGTTGACTTTCCATCTTTTCCTCCAGAAAATTAACTTTTTCTTTTAGGCTTTTTAACTCTGCCCCCTGTTTCTTATGGCATTGACCGAGGTCCACCATTAAGTCCCACAACGCATCGAGCGTTACCACATTAGGTTTTGAAGGTATGTGGCAAGACTCACCCAATTCCATTTGGGCCAAATCTTCTCTCTCCGTTGCTGTCCCTTGGGTTCCGGCAGCCCCAGCCTGCGCTCCACGGTCGCCGTCTGGTGTCGAAGTCAGGAAGGCAACCCCTGCTCTTTCCCCGTTCAGCTCCTCCGAGCGCGGCTGCTCGCTGCTTGACCCGGGCAAGTCCTCTCTCTGGCCCCCACCAACCGGGATCGCACGACCGACGTCATCTTTCGGCGTCCCAGGCAAGGGAGAGGAGCCAGTCAATCCCGGGGCCTGGTGTGGTTGAAGGCACGGAGGGCTCAGAGTAACCTCCCCAGGTAATTCCCTCGCTCCCTCGGGGGAAATAACAACGGGGATTTCGCTCTCCTCTTGACTCGGAGTCGATCGGTAGGCAGTTATCAGTGTCTGATTTGAGGGCATGGCGGCTTCGGAGGGGTACAGGCGCACCCTGCCCTTCCTTTTTGCAGGCATCTTAGAAGAAATTTTCCCCTTACACTGAGAGCGTTCCTCCGATCGACCTCACGCAGCGGCCATCTTGCTCACCCTTGGTTTTTTTTTAATACTCCCGGGGCATTTGCATGCCTATAGCTTACTGCATCCCACACAGGGCTGCCTGCGTTAGCAGCAAAACCAAGCACTGAAACTTCGCTCTGATGTTAGCATGGGTTTTATTGCATTGTCCCGGTCATGCTCAAGGGATATGCCTGCATGTTGGTTTACATACGAAGGTGAAGCTCAGGACAGTATCCAAGTTATAAGGAAATTCAAAGCCTCACTTGGCCTCCCGAGTCTATGCCTATACCCCCTTCGGTCTCTAATCAAATGAACACACTCAAATTAATTCTGCGCTAAACGACCGACAGTCTACTGAAATTTCTAGCAGATGCTCGGCTCTAGTGCGTGGCAAGTTTAGCACTTTTTTTTTTGGAACGAGACCACCTTCGAACCTCTCCTGCAGAACAGGAGGAAAAAGTCCGACTCCAGTGGCTAAAGGGAAAAGACCTGGGCCGATGTTTGGAAATAATGCAGTACGGCCTCCGTGGAGCTGGATCCTGTCACTGCGACCCGAACGTCAGCACAGCCTCTAACCTTAGCTTGCATGGGGGAGGGGGAGGTTCAGCAGATGAGTCACTGGTTGGAGACCTGGATCTGGGTCTCTGAGGCAGACAGATTTCACAAAATGAGGGGAGTAGCTGGATGAGAAGAAAGCACAACCACTAATTAGAGTGCCGGTTTACCTGTTTGGACAAGCCTTGGATGGCCTTTTTTTTTTTTTCCATTACTATATTTACAGAAACCAAGATCATCCTGTTTGATGTTTTGTTTTGGATTACATGGTAACGCGGAGTTGTTTCGACAGGCCTAAAAAAAAAAAAACAAACCCCAAAAAAACAGAACCATATCTTTGAAATTTTGAGCGTTTTACATTCCCTCTTTCACTAGGTTCTGCGGTGTTTTGTTTCTATTTATTTCAGTACTTAGGGGACCCCTTATCCAAGGCAACTTACCAAATATAAGAGAGAGTCCACCCGGGGCCTCAGCTTGGCCATGAATGAGTGGCTACCACAAGAAATCAAACAGTGCTCACAGTCTTCGCCGCTCACATCCGAGGCAAGCATCCAAGAGCGTGTGCTGAACTTTGCATCGTCTGATTCATGGGAAAATCTGGCAACCTTTTGTGCATAAAAGTTGGGCTTGGGCACCAGCCTGCTAAATGTGTTTGCTTTGCACATAGTACACGTACACATGTATTTGCTCCTGGGAAATTTTATGCAAAAATCAAAGTTCATGACCTGCTTTGATGCAAATTCATGCAAAACAGCACTTGCCGCAGGAAAATACTTGAGAAAAGGCCGTTACAGGCCAGTTTTTTGGCTGAAAAGGTAGCTCCACCTCAGTCAGGTAGCGTTATCTTTTTTTTAGCAAAAGTTGTTGGGAGGAAACATTCGCTTCCCAAGTTTTCCACTGGGCTTATTTTCATGCGAGTCCCAGTAAAAAAAAAACAAAAAAAAAAACAAAAAACACTCACGTGCAGAAATTTGCAACCTCTGCAGGGAATCTGACGCACTTTAGTACATCGGCCCCAAACATTGTACAAAGTTGGTGGAACTTTGCTAGATTCTTAAATGTAACCCCTTTGGAGTAAGAAGCTGGCAATGGTGCTTCTTAACAAATGTTTCTGCTGCACAATTTTTTTTTTATTTTTTTTTAAAGGGAAATTTTTTCCCTTCCAGAAGTACAGAAAACTAAAGCCTTGGACAAAAGATGTGATATTTCAAAAAAATGTACAAGAGGCATACGTACGCATATATTGGAGATAGGGTAACACATCAGTAAAGGCTAGATAAGGAGAGGAGACAAATCGGCACGACTGCTCATAAGTTCCATCCTTCCACTGGCCTCTGAAGGTATCACCAAGTTACCGCGTGCCGGCTTTGTCAAACTATGCAGCTAATAAATAACTGCATGTACTAACTTGCAAGAGATAATGCTCTTATCCCATCTCCATTCATTATATTGAACACAGAGCACCCGGGTCAATGTTTTGTCACACCTGTCGACTGTCTCTTTATTTTTTTTTTTACATGCTATTTTTTTCAGCTGGACTGCATCTTTTTAAAAATGTAGCTATTCAACAAAATAATAAGACTCAATACGGAAATAAAAATGACAGGTGGCCTTTGGCATACTCTTCAACTTACTCCCTTCCATCAAGAACTCCTGAAATTCCAGTCCTTGCAATTCCGGGATTTGCCATATTGCTTTGGTAGAAACAATTGCTGGACTACACATCCCAGAACGGAAGCTGAAACACTAGAATGGGATCTGAGCTTCGCTGGTGGTGGATGGGAGTTAGCTGTGAGGTACATCAGGCTGTCACGTGTCCTCAGCTTCTCGAGAGCTAGTCCTGATTCTCCAGTCCTGCTTCTTCCATTTGATAACATCACAAGAGGAATTAAGGAGCAGGGGCAGTTCTACCATCAGGCAAGGTGCAAGGTGAGGCGGCCTCTTTGGGTAGGAAAATTTTTTTTGGGGGGGGGGCAGCAAAAAAAGTGCTCCCCCCAAAATAGTCCTGCGGTGGCTGCCTCACCTTGCCACAGCCATATAATTATTGAAGTGCTCGCGGGGTTGTGATGGACCGCATCCCACCACAGCCAAAGAGAGGCCTGACGGGATGACCAAAAAAAAGAGGCCCATGGGGACTGCAATGGGGCCCATCTTGCCATGGCCCAGAGAAAGCTGTGTTGGGAGGGGAGGCCCTGAGATCTGTGTGCGTGTGTGACTGTGTGCGTATCTGAGTGAGAGCCTGTATGTGTGCCTGAAGGCATGCATGTGTGTTTGAGAGTCTGTATGCACGTCCAAGTATGTGTGCTAGCCTATGTGTGTGTGTGTGAGCCTGTATGCATGTGTGAAGTGTATGAGAGAGCCTGTGTGCATGCATGTGAGAGAGGGTATGCAAAAGAGCCTGTGTGTGAGGGAGAAAAAGGTTGTAGATGGTTGTGTGTATGTAATTGTGTATGAGAGAGAGGATAGAATTTGTGTAACCCCCTTCCCCCAATCCACAACAATCTCAGGGTGACTAGAAATCAAAAGATCACAGGCATGGAGAGTGGGGAATATTTTTATTCTTACTAGATTTAACTGTTGGGTGTTATTTGATGTGTCTGTTTTGAAATATTTTATTGGTTAGGGTAAACTTTTCAAAAATGTTTTTTTGAGTACAATTACTGGGGAACTTTTAAATCCCAGCGCACAGAAATCCCAGGAGATATGTGTGTGTGGCTGGGCACGCGCCGAGCGCATTTTCAGACTGGCCCCGGTACGCGCAGAAGTGCCAGGCCTTTAAAAGGGGGCAGGGTCTGGGCGGGGCCTGGGGGGGTGTCGGCCGGGACAGCAGCATTAGGCACTGTCCTGGGGAAACGCGTGCTGGCAGCTGGCCGGCGTGCGGAAATTACTACTGCTCAGGAGAGCAGGTAAGTTCTGCAACAACAAAAAATAGGGTAGGTAGGTCGGGTTTAGGGATCGGGGAGGAGAGCGAGAAAAAAGGGAGAAAGATTAGGTAGGGGAATAGGGAACTGGGCAAAGGCCCGATCACGTCGCCGTGCGTGTTTTAAAAAATTCCCCACCTGTGCGCACATACGCAGGCTGATACAAAATCGGCAGGCGCATGTGCGTGCAGGTATGCGATTTTATAACATGCATGCGGCGACGCACACATGTTAAAAATAGTGCATCCATGTGCGCGTGCCAGGAACCACGGTGCCCTTTAAAAATGTACCTCTTAGTGAATGATGTCCTGTTCGTTAGTCATTTTGATTCTACTAGTATAGTTTTACTATTATGACTGATGTATTATATTTCTTGATTTAGGAGGAATGATGGTATTTCTGTTTTTCCATTGGTGTACTGCATACAGAGTCTGGCTTCTTGTGGTTACCAGTTCAGTTTTTGTTTGCTGATTTCTGTATTTGGAGTTGGTCAGACTGTATTCTGCATGTGTGAGCGAGATGAGGTATTCTGCTGGCATAGAGTTTCTGTGTAGAGACCTATAGTAACCTGGGTTATTCTGTTTTCCTAATAGGAGGCATATTGGGGTTTTAGGGCCTGGTGTAATATTTGTAGTGTTGCTTTTTCGTAAGTAGGTTTGTTACTGTTTGAGTGCTGGCAATTAGTGCTGTTTTGGTATGGAAAATTTACTACATGGTCAGTTTACTCTTGGCTTTCTGAAGGCCAAGCTCACATCAAATGTTCTTTACAATAAGCCTAACACCATACGGGTTCCAAGTGCCTTTTTGCAGTGTTTTCTGATTGGTAGCAGAGCAGAGCATGTAAAAATAATATACTTGCTGCTGTAAGTACTATTTTTTACCTCAGTAGACTATAAATGTCCTTTCTCATGTAAAATCTATTATAAATGCATAATTTGTAATTGTGTGTGGTGAGGACTTGGATGGAGGGGGCACAAAGCTCTGCCTTATGCATCTAATACTCTTGTAGTGACCTAAAGGGAGTCCTCCACACACAGATCCACACCATGCACCCATCTCCCACTTCTCCAGGGGGCAGATTCTGAGGAAACGTAGGAGGCAAGTGGTAGGGTTCCTGGGAGTGTGGATTATAAGACACTTTGAAAGGCACTGAAAACCTATTTGTTCTCTGAAGCTTTTAATTAATGTCTGTTAAATGGTGTTTGATTATTTGTTTTAATGTGTATTTTATTGTGTATCTTGGTTGTAATCCGAATTGATGCTCTGAAAATGACAGACTATCAATCTATGAAATACATAAATAAATAAGGGTTGCCAGCTTCCTACAAGTATTATTATTGGCACTATCTGCCACTCCTCTGGGAACTCTGACCCCTGCTTTCCCCCATCTGAAGCATTTCAAATCACCAAAAGGGCCTGATTCCAAGAGGAACCCCTTCCCTCCCCCTCTCTCTCGCTTGGCCCTCGCTATGATTTAATCTGTGCTGTGCCTTAGGGGAGAGGACTCTCTCATCCCTTGAGCTGCTTCTGCCATGAAGGCAGGTATTTGAGTGTATATGGCCAAAAGTTTCGCCCCAAGGACCTGTGGTTATTGGGCAGCTCTGACCTTCCAGGGGACAAGTTTCACATACTTTGTACTTGGATTTTGCAAGGATATGAAGTTTCATGGCTGCATCTGGACCATGGTGTCAAAGACGTTAAGAATGCTACACAAACTCCTGCATTGATATATGATACAGCGTTTGCCTTTTGGGACAAAGGTAAACAGACTCTGTAGTGGGCTGTAAATGAATTTCACTCAGTGCCTGGCAGATGGCAGGCATAATAAGATCAGCTCACCAAATCACTTAACATAATTAGTGTCTTCTTAAAAAGAAAGGTCTTGCCAGGTTACACCGGAGTCTAAGCCTAAATAATGACAGAAACCTTCACCACTAATTGACCTTCAGGCTTAAATTGTTTCTCTTGCTCAATTCTTTGGTATAAGGACACCTCTCAACTATAATTCTATCGATTTCATCAGGATATGTAAAAGGGGGAATACAGGACTTTCATAAGATTATACAAAATTATGCAATGCAGCACGACAGGATACATGGTCATAAAATCACATGCACTGAGTTTTGCAACATTCTCATTAGTTCCATAATGCATGTGTTTCAATAGTTCTTATATATTCGTAAGATCACTGTAAACTTGTTGAGGTTTCCCCAAAAAAAGAAACAAAAAAACCCTTTTTTTACAAAATTATTATTGTGCAGTCAGATGCTGCACAATAATAATCCTTGGGTAGCTGTCAATCACAGATGAAGTGGGCCCTGATTTCCAGCTATTTCCAGTTTCCTCCAGTGCTAATGGAGCAACGCTGGTAGGCACAGAACCGAGACATGCAATATTAGAAGCCGAATCATGAACTGGTAGATGCAGTGTATTTGTATTTTCAGAAGCATTTGACAAAGTCCCTCATGAGAGGCTTCTAAGAAAACTAAAAAGTCATGGGATAGGAGGCGATGTCCTTTCATGGATTACAAACTGGCTAAAAGACAAGAAACAGAGAGTACATAAGAACATAAGAAATTGCCATGCTGGGTCAGACCAAGGGTCCATCAAGCCCAGCATCCTGTTTCCAACAGAGGCCAAACCAGGCCACAAGAACCTGGCAATTATCCAAACACTAAGAAGATCCCATGCTACTGATGCAATTAACAGCAGTGGCTATTCCCTAAGTAAACTTGATTAATAGCCGTTAATGGACTTCTCCTCCAAGAACTTATCCAAACCTGGTCAATTTTCTCAGTGGAAAAGGGTAAACAGTGGAGTGCCTCAGGGATCTGTACTTGGACCGGTGCTTTTCAATATATATATATAAATGATCTGGAAAGGAATACGACGAGTGAGGTTATCAAATTTGCAGACGATACAAAATTATTCAGAGTAGTTAAATCACAAGCGGATTGTGATACATTAAAGGAGGACCTTGCAAGACTGAATGATTGGGCATCCAAATGGCAGATGAAATTTAATGTGGACAAGTGCAAGGTGTTGCATATAGGGAAAAATAACCCTTGCTGTAGTTACACGATGTTAGGTTCCATATTAGGAGCTACCAACCAAGAAAGAGATCTAGGTGTCATAGTGGATAATACTTTAAAATCATCAGCTCAGTGTGCTGAGGCAGTCAAAAAAGCAAACAGAATGTTAGGAATTATTAGGAAGGGAATGGTTAATAAAATGGTAAATGTCATAATGCCTCTTTTTCACTCCATGGTGAGACCACACCTTGAATTGTGTGTACAATTCTGGTCACCGCATCTCAAAAAAGATATAGTTGCGATGGAGAAGCTACAGAGAAGGGCAACCAAAATGATAAAAGGGATGGAACACCTCCCCTATGAGGAAAGGCTGAAGAGGTTAGGGCTGTTCAGCTTGGAGATGAGACGGCTGAGGGGGGATATGATAGAGGTCTTTAAGATCATAAGAGGTCTTCAATGAGTAGATGTGACTCTGTTATTTACACTTTCGAATAATAGAAGGACTAGGGAGCATTCCATGAAATTAGCAAGTAGCACATTTAAGACAAATCGGAGAAAATGCTTTTTCATTCAACGCACAATAAAGCTCTGGAATTTGTTGCCAGAAGATGTGGTTAGTGCAGTTAGGGTAGCTGGGTTCAAAAAAGGTTTGGATAAGTTTTTGGAGGAGAAGTCCATTAACTGCTATTAATCAAGTTTACTTAAGGAATAGCCACTGCTATTAATTGCATCAGTAGCATGGGATCTTCTTAGTGTTTGGGTAATTGCCAGGTTCTTGCCTGGTTTGGCCTCTGTTGGAAACAGGATGCTGGGCTTGATGGACTCTTGGTCTGACCCAGCATGGCAATTTCTTATGTTCTTATGAAGCCGGCAGCAATTGTGATTGAGTTCTCCAAGACACAGAGACCATGTGGCAGATGTTTTAAATTATAAATTTCAGTCAGTTTAAGTTATTGTTCCACAGGACTCCAACTACATAAAAGCTTGAACAAACTACCAGACTCTTTTTTTTTTTTTTAATTCCGTAACAGCTCACAAAAGAAAGCTGGCAAATATGTGAAGAAGTTAGATCAATTTTCTAAGTGAACATACGTGCCTCTGTTTGTTTTACAAGGTACATTTTCAAAAGGTTTCCGCATGTAAAATTGGAATGGACGCCTGTAAGCAGCCTGTAATCGCACAAGCAGCATTTTGAAACAGCCTGGAGTAAACGGGTCCCAGCAGTGCTGCATGGAAAGGGGCGGGGTTCAGAGTTTCACATACACCAGGGACTACATTGTGAGCGCTACTTGCGAACACATTACTGCACTTGTTCATACACTTTTCCACCTGCTGACTGAGTCGTGCAACCAAAATCGCACTTGTATTTTGTCTGTAGTTTCTGGATGGGAGGAGTGAGTGAACTGATGGAGGTATCAGTAGACTGGCGAGCTCAAGCATGCACCCAAGCAAATATTTTCAGAAGCGGAGTGTGCGCATACTCTGTAAAGTACCCGTGTTTAATTCTGGGTTATTATGCATGCATCGTTATAAATTGTGTGCATAAAATACAGGTGGATAATTTTATAAAATGGGCAGAAAAGTATGCATGTTCCTGTATTACAAATATGCCTGCAGACTACAACATATCCGTTTACTTTCAGGGCAGAAATATGCAGCATTTTCTAAACTGTACAGTTCCCGCCACATAATTTATAAAATCTCTACAGGTCTATTTACGGATGCAAATGGTATCCCACGGACAGCTTTGAAAGTTGGGCTCTAAAAAAATACCCCACTAAAACCTTCCACACATAATTACTCCTGCTAAATTTTGTACGCAGGGAGCTTTTCACAAAAACGTACGCGCGTATATTTGAAAATCCATAGGATATGCCTGCAAGTCTAAGTCCTTCCCCCCAACTCCGCTCCCAGTAAGGCTGCTGCTCCGCCCAAGATACAGGCAGAGAAGTTTATCTGCATGTGCTGTACATCGCTTCAGAGCCTGGGTAGAAACGAGGTGACTTGGACATGGGATTAAATAAATGAATGAAATGGCAGGTGGACAATTTTATAATAAAGCCATTTCCATGGGCAAAGCAAGGTTTTACCTGTAAAAACGCCTTTGAAAATTGCCTTTCCTGAGGAGAATTTTCAAAAAAACATTTACCTGGGTGAACAAACCATCTGAAAATGACCCTCCTTATACCTGGGTAAAAGCACATGCGATGCATGCACTTTTTACCCCCGGGGGAGGGAAAAGACAGTTGGGAGCAGAGATGAGGCTAGGTGAGGAGAGGCACCAACCCTCATAGCTTTAATTGTCACAAATGTTTTTCAGGGGAAAATTATCCACAGAAAAAAGCAGGTGCTAATTTTTGTGGGCATTTTCTTCCAAGGGCAATTTTCAGAAAAGAAAGCACATTAGTGCCTTCCCACTAAGAACTGCAGTAAAGCCTGCTGGGACATGCCCAGGGACTTTGCAAAATAATGTGGGCACTTTTTAAAAATTGCCCTCTTAGTGGTCTGCAATACACAGTTTTGATTACATATACAAATTAATTGCAGGTAGTTTTAGAGTCAAATTGCTTTAGCTTTGGTCACACCAGTATACAGTCCTTTATTTATTTAGATATTTTGTATACTGTCACTCCATATCAAGATCACAACTGTTTTCAGAGGTAACATTCATTACTATAAATCAACAAATATTGGTGGCTACAGAGGTAGTTTTCATAAACCAGAATTTGCTTGTATCAAAGGAAATGCTCCAATAGGGGTGTGCATTCGTTCCCTACGAATTGGCAATCCGCAACGTATAGGGACATATTCATTGTATTCGTGGGGAAGTGAAACGTATCGCGATTCCCCACGAATACAACGAATCTTTGCCGAATTATTCGGCCGTCTAAAGGAGCCAATTTAAGCAAACCCCCCCACCCTCCTGACCACCCCAAGACTTACGAAAACTCCCTGGTGGTCCAGCAGGGGGTCCGGGAGCCATCTCCTGCACTCACACCCTCGGTTGCCAGTATTCAAAATGGCGCCGATAGCCTTTGACCTACTATGTCACAGGGGCTACTGGTACCATGGTATCGGTTTTCCTAAACACTTGTCAGCTGAGCGTCCATTTCCTGCACCCGACTGCCAGCGTTTTGTTTTTTTTTTTAACTTTACTTTATTATTTACGATATTAAGTAGGAGGCAGGACAGAAAAGCAGTTTTTTCTGCTTTTCTGTACTGGTTTAAGGAGCGCTCAGCAATTAATGCCTGCTCCAGGCATCCTAGACGCACATTTTTTTTTTTTGCATCGGGAGTGAATAGCTAACAGCCTCATTCACATGTCTTTGCATGTGATGAGCGCTATTAGACTCACTCTGCGTTGGACACGGATTGTAGAGGCGCTAATCCCTCATTGCATCAGGGGATTAATTAGTGCCTATACAACTCGCATCCAACTGTGGGTTATACAGTGCGCTCGGCTGAGCGCACTGTATTGCATCGGCCCTATAACGTCTCAGGCAGAGAATTCCAACGCTTTGGACCCGCTATGGAAAACCCACCATCTCTTTCTTGAGTCAGATACGTACTCCATATTGTTGGAACAGACAATAGTCCTTTATTTTGAGATCTTGGTGTTCACTGAGGTGTGTACGGTTGTGTGGTCATGCTGATCAGACCAGAATGATTTTTGTATATTATCGTTAATACTCTGCAATAGATTCGGGATTGTACTGGCAGCCAGTGCAGTGAAATCAGCGCGGGTGTGATGTGATCAAATCTCATAGTTCTAGCTGAGGCATTTTATGAGATATGCTGGAAGACCGAGTAATAGAGAGTTACAGTAGTCTAGGTTTGAGAAAATAAGAGTCTGCAATACAGTACAGAAGTCCTTGAAAGGGGTGGGGCTACTATTCAATCCTTGCTTCGTCTCCTGGCCCCACCTTCCACATTATAACTGAAAGAGAAGCAATGCACAACAAAGGAGGTTTGCAATCTGGAATGCACGACACACCTAGCAGAACACTGCTAATCCTTCATGTCTCGGCACAGTTCCCAGGGCCTTGAGAACTCTCCGTGGCTGGTTTACGCATCCAGCCCTAGTGCCGTGGGAAAGTTATGGAGCTGGGAGCTTTGCACGCTGTACAGCTGGAAGGACCAGCTAGTGCAGTCTGGAGGAGAGGACAGAATCTTTCCCCTAACCACTCCCACGTACAAGAAAAAAACCTCACCTAGGGAGGTGCTCGCAGCAGCTTTGGGGCCGACGCATTACAGTGCGCTCAGCCGAGTGCACTGTATGACCCGCACTCAGACGTGGGTTAAATAGGCACTAATCCACCCCCTAATGCAATAGGGAGATTAGCACCTATTTAACCCGCGTCCAGCGCAGAGTGAATGTGATAGCGCTCAATACATGCAAATGCATATGAATGAGGCTATTACTCATTCACTCCGCATCATAAAAAAAAAAAAAGTGTGCGTCTCAGACACACATTTAGTTCTCAGATATTAACGCCTGCCTGCAGCAGGCGTTAATAGCTGAGCACAGGTAAAAGAAGTACAAAAAAAGCAGAAAAAACTGCAGATCGCCGAGTTATGAAGATGGTAGCCGCGGCGGGGTCACGTTAGCAAGGAGGCGTTAAGGTTACGCAAGCGACCCTAGCTCCTCCTTGCTAGCGCGACCCCCTAATTTGCGGGAGCCATGCACACATTAAGAAAGCGGGCGCTGAAAAGTCAGCGCCTGCTTTCCGCGTGTGATATAGCATCGACCCCCTTTGCCAGATGTTTCTGGACATCATGCAGACCCAAGGTGCCTGCGCTGCACAGGCAGGGTAGGGACCTCTGCGAGTAAAACAGTGGTTTTTGCGCAGAAGTGGCCCGGGCATTATGCAGGTAAACTTCCACATGCAACGTTTGCGTGTAGGTTTCGTCACCCAGAAGAAAATCTGTGCTCGTTTTAGCAGTGTATGTGTGGGTGGGTAGATCTAGCGGGATAATTCTCAAGGTGGACTTACACCAGTTTGCAAACTGGATTTATCTTATACCTAATGTTGCAAAGTTACCCCATCATTTTTAAAATCTTATTTCTGATTTTAAACAACGTCCTGTACAGAGAAAACCAAGCTTCCACTAAGAACCAGCGTCTTTATGACCTGTCTGACAAGCTACAACGTTAATGAGAGGATGCTAATAAATAATGCTTCTTGCACAGATGCTGTCCACTTGAATACTATCCTACAGAGACCAAGAACTAATCTGGACACCCGTACTTCTCTTCTGCTACACTGTGCTGACATCTTTGGGATGATTTGCTCCCTGGTCCTGTTTCTTACGAGGAACATCATAAAATAACAGCATGAAAACATTTTTAAAACATTATTTACCGATGAATCCCACAGCAGCTGGACCTGCAGAAATGCACTGCAAAGTTACAGCAACATCTGGGCAGGTGTGCTGGGAAGGCAGTGCACGCCATGCACGAGCATTACCAGTCCAACCATCTGGTGCAAGAAAAGCCACACCCAGAGGTAAAGGTGGCAAAGCTCAGGATTGCAGTTCTCAGGTTGCCGGGTGAGGAAAAAAAAATAAAATAACCGACTTGAAAAGGCCATTGGACGTTTGCGGGGGGAAATTTTCAAAACTTTTTATACACAGGCCCTTTGAAAATTGCCCCTTCTCTGGCCCTCAGGTGGGTAAAAGTACCTGTGTGAAAAAAGGGGGGGATTAATTAGCACCTATACAACCTGCGTCCATCTCCGTGCATAACTTTACACCTTCTCCCATGCAGGATCAGAGTATGGAGGTACACGCCGGCTGGATTTTCAGAAGGGAGGCTCCGCGGGGAGGTTTCCTTTTGAAAATACATGGGCGTGCAAGCCCATGAGTACTTTCTGTAAGCTCCATGGGGAAACTGAAAATGACCCTTCCTATTAGCAAGTGGCACAGAAAGAAGCAGGGTCCTTGCTGTCAATCTACAGTCATTTCTGCAAGAAATATTAAAACTACTGGACTGGGATAAGTCTAGGCATGTCTTCCCTCACAATCCACTTCCTTTCTGTGACCGATCAGCAGTATCTAATCTGCCTGTGCTCCTACTATGCCAAGTGAGATAAAGTTCAAGAAGATAATAATGGTCTTTATAGCATTCAACAATAATATCTTTGAAAGCTCCAGTATACTTTGAGGGCAAGGCTACAACGATACTAATGACAATACAGATTTGTGTTTTATGCAACTGGGTATTCTGTAGCTAGAAGAGTGAAATTTTGATACAATGCTGTAACTACCTTGGCTATTCTCAATAGTCTCGTTGTGTTAAAACTGGACTTGATTTAATTGCAGGTTTGTTGAAGGTAATTCCAATTGCAACCGCACAGCACTGGGTTACTCATACACTCTGCCACAGGCTGGTTGCCTTCGGCCACTCTCTGGGCAGGCGGCTGCAGACCCCCTCTCACTGCAGGGCACGACGCGATAACGATGCAGCTTATTCAATCCAGATGGGACATGAGCTGCCGAGGTTTGCTCTTCTCCTGGGATAGCAATCCAGGATGAGCATTTGTAACCTCGCACACTTTAATTCCTCTGCAACGGGCAAAAACAAGACCAAGGAGATTCACCGGAAGGAACTGTGAAAAGCTTCAGCTGCACAAAGCTCCCATTCATCAAAAAGAGCTTAAGAATCTCATTTCACAACACGCAGAGCCACATCTGGGACACGCCATTCTGTGGGCATTGCCGGTATGGGGCGACTCGAACTACTAAACCCTGAGACATTTTTTAAGAGGCAAAAGATTTTCTTGTGGCGGGGGAAGCCAGATCATTTGAATTCCGATTTGTGAATAAGGCAAGTGCGGTTATACTGGGCTGGTCCACAGATTCTCATCTGGCAAACTGGGGATTCAGGTTGCACACAGGGTTTGGGTGGATGCCACGTTTCTCTTTATTTAAAGAAGAACTCACATGCTTTTTGCTTTCCATACGTCTAGGCACCCCCACTACAGTTGCTGAAGCATGCTTTACGGCTGAGCAAAGTCAGATTCGCTTCCTGCACGCCCCTAAGCACAGGAGTGGGGAGAGGGAGGAAGATTCCCCCCTCCTAAGCTTCCTGATCTGTTGGGAGCAGGAGGACACCCTCCAAAGATAAATGCACTCGACACTTGCCGCTGTGATGGTTCTGTCTCCCCCCTCAGGCCCGCCCATGGTAAATGCCCATGACCCCCCCTTCTGAACAGCAGCTATCCCTAGCCAACTACCTATCCGGCCCTGCATTTGAGGCTCGTACTGTTGCCGGAACAGCAAATTTTAGGCTCAAAAAAAGAAAAAGAACCATCCCTCGGCTGATGACATTCACAGTTTGCGCAAATATATAAAAACCCATGGCAGAAAAGCAAGAACTGATGTCGTGTCCTTCAATGGGCAAAAGTGCGTGTAATACAAGTTTGTCTCGGATCTGTTCTTTTCCGCTCACTTGGAGCTAATATTCTCCTTGACACAAACTGGTGATGCACTGGGGATTACAGTTAGGAGAAAATCCTCTGTTTCCCCTCATGACACACAGATTGGTCTATAGAGGAGAAGTGCTCTCAGCTTAATCTGCAGTCATGCGGGTTGTGGAAAACACCAGGAACACAACCATACAATTACATTAAAACTATTTTTTCAGATCACATAGAATTCTGCTGATGTCAGCTTCCCGCCCTCCAGTACTTGCAGACTCGGGCAAGGTTAAATCCCAGGCAATAGGTGCTTGGGCCGGACTTAGGACAGGCCGAAATGTGGAACAAGTTCGCTCAGACGCAGGCTTGAGCAGGAAGCTGGACTTACAGGCCGGGAGCTGGAGCCAGGAAAAGGTTGCATTCTTGGACGTAGTGGGTTCCGTAGGAAGGGGGCAGATTTAGGGTCACTGCGATCAGCTTCCTGCTTCCCAGCCACCTCTTTTGGCCAAGCCCCAGCCAATTCCCGATGCCCGAGGGGGTGTGGCCTGAAGGGCTTCCTGAGCCAGTCTCCTTTCCTGTTGCTTCTGCTTGGTCCAAGATCAGGCTTCTGTCAGGAGTCCTAAACTGTAGAAACATTCTTGAAATCTGGGGTTGACACTGGTTCAAGACCCCCATCGAGGTCTTGCCCTGACATTCTTCCCCCACCCGTCCCCCAGGGGCAACGTTTTGTGGCCTGGCTTGTGAGGATATTTCCTGTGGAAGTCATGTAACTTTGCTGGGGCACTGAGATGTTCCCCGCCGGTTCTCTTCAGGGCCATAATCTTCCCAATCAATCAGGTACATCAACTTATCCTGAACAATTCTGGAATGCAATATATCTTTCAGTGGGTGCTCCTCATGCCTCTGGACTTGGATTGGAGAAGGAGGTTTCTGAATTTGGTCTAGGAAAGGATTTTCTGGTGTTTTATGGAAAACCTGATGTATTTGGAGGGCCCAGAGGAGCCCTAATTCACAGGTAATTGGGGTAATGTGACATGTGATAGATAGTCTATGGTCCAAGATGGTGTAGTTTGCAACATGGGCGTAGAAACTTCAGATTCTTTGCCGCTAACCATAATTTCTGGCCAATAGCGTGAGCTTAGTAGGCCCTCTTGATTCCTCCTGGATCTGCTGAGGAGCCCGAGTGTCAGGTTCCCTCCCCTCTGGTTACGTACAGGGCTCAGGAGGCGCTGGGAGTGAGGTGCCTGGGCCGCGCCTGGAACAAACGGGGAACAGCTCAGGAATCTGGCTGCTTGCAGGCAGGAACCGCAGCGGACTTGTGCAGTAAAGCGGCAGCTGCTGGTCGAGGGCTGAAGTCAGGAACAGATTCACACAGAAGCAGGGCCCGAATAGGAACTGGGGCTGCAGGCCAGGGACTCGCCTCAGGAACAAGGGTCTCCCCAGGTGCAGGTCTCGGCAGGAAGCTGGACTTCTAAGGCCAGGCGCTGGAGTCGGGAAGGAGTTGCCCTCCTGGAAATAGTGGGTTGTATAGGGAGGGGCAGGTCAGCCTTTGGGTTACTGTGAACAGCTTCCTGCTTCCCAGCAGGGCCCTTTAAGCTGAGCCCCAGCCAATCCCTGATGGCCTGAAGGGTTTCCCACCAGACGTCTTTCCTACCTGCTCCGGCTGGTTTGCAGGCTAGGACTCCTGTCCTGCGCGCCGGATGATAGGAGAAGAGCCATTTTCTTTATTAGGGAGCTCCCTGATAGTGCACTGATCCGATACAAAACTTGTTGCACATGCTTTTGTCCAAATAATGGCACGGGGGCTTGCGGCCTTTTAAAGGGGGGCGGGCTGCACAGGGCACGGCTGCCAGTGCTTGCAAGAAAGGGCTGCCAGGAGATGCCATCTTGCGGGGCAGCGCATGTTTGGAGCCCCCGCCCCAATCCTTTCTGGGGACCACCCTCCGCATTCTTGGAAAGGGGCATCCCAACCCCCTCCATCTCCCCTTCCCCCTGTTCCTGCGCCTAGCGGGCATTTAAAAAGACGTACAAATGCACCTTAAAGTGTGTACACCGCGAAGCCAGCAACGTTTACACCAGAAGCGTTTTGCAGCTCTAACATAACCTAAAACCGTTTACCTACAACGCAGCATTATATCGACAAAGTACCAAGCTCCACCGCCACTCCTCCCGACCTGGTCCTGGCAGCGAGATGTAAACCCTCCAGGCTATCGTTGGCATCGCTATTAATCCTGAAGGCTCCCTCCTCGCTGGACTGGTTGCGCATCCGAGTGTCATGTAAAACGATGAGATGGGGTTTTTTTCATTTGATTGCGGAGTCATGTTTTTGTCGTCTTCCCCCACCCCATGGAGGTCTCCTGGAAGGAACGGGGTACCAGAAACACAGCCTCCAGGGCGGCAGGAGCAGTGTCCAAAAGCTGTGCCAGCCATCACGCTTAAAATACCTCATGATCCCAAAGCCCTGGTTGAATACCACAAATCAGACATTGCTTCTACTTATAGCCCAGATGCAATTATGCTTTGACTCTTATCGCCAGCCTGCCTGTTAGATATCCGGCACCGCTCGGGATTTGGAGACTCGGGGGGGGGGGCCTTTCTTCTTCCCCTTCCATAGCACCTGAGGAAAAAAAATGCCTGGGGGCCGAGGCAGCTGCCAGCCCTGACAATGTGCAAACGGCGGGGGACGGTCCGGACAGGACCATTTCTTCTGTCTCTCCTTACAGGGGTGAAGACCTTCGGAGGGCCGCTACGAAACGGGAACCTTTAGCTCACGCTCTTTTCTCGCATGTTTTTTTTTTTTTTTTTTTTTTTTTTCAATATATTTTTTATTGAGCGATTGTACACACAAATCACAATGCAACAGGAAAAAATAAAACCAATACACCAGATATGCACATTAAATTGCCATGAAAACTGGAACACTCTTTTCAGGGATAACCCACCCAATCCCTACTGTTCTCCCACCCCCTCCCCCCGCCCTACTCAAACACCGCCCCCTTCCCCCAAACCCCCCACCGAAGACCAGAAACCCATGCAGATACCGTCCAGACAATTCCACTAAAGCACAGTTAATCATTCAGGGCCAAGCTGCGAGCCCTATGAGGCAAAGATTGCAAATATGGTTCCCACGTGTGCAAGAAAAGTTTCCGTCGCTTGGGTGAAGTCCGAGCATGAATCGCCTCCAACTGCATCAGTCTATGAAAGTGAATCCTCCACAACCAAAAGGTCGGCGGGTCCGGGTCACACCAGTGCAGTAGAATGATCTTCTTCCCCACTAGACCCGCCTTTTGAAGCAATATCCGGGGGCCAGACTCCGCCACCAGGAAGCGAGTTACGCAATGTAGTAACCAGAGGTAAGGAGACATTGGTAACTGAACCCCAACCAGCCCTCCCAAATACAAAGCAATGCGCCGCCAATAGTTCACCATTGAGGGACATCCCCAGAAAACATGCGCCAAGGTCCCCAGCCCCACCCGACAGCGCGGACACTGAGCTGAGCTAATAACACCCGCCTTATATGCCAATTGTGGTGCCAAATACGCCCGGCTTAAAAATTTAAGATGCATCTCCCGAAAGTACATGTTCCCAGTAATTTGAAGAACATTTCGTAAACTATGCAAGTAAATACGGGAGGTCAGCAAAAATATACCCTCGCGGTTCCAACGATCAACTGGAATGACACCAGCCTCCTTCTGTGAGTGCCTGATCAGCTGCCTGTAATAACTGGACATAGAGGGCTCCTTAGTATGATCAAATTGAAAAAAACCATTCAAAGCTTTAAACACTGTCATATGTTGAGCTGAAGGACCCAGGCTGCGCAGATAATGTCCCAATTGCACATATCCAAAAAAATGCTGCTTAGGCAGCCCATACAGTTCACACATTCTGGTAAAAGATAGCAGCTGCCCAGTGTCATCTAAAGCGTGTCCCAGGTATATTACCCCTTTCTGCTCCCAAATCCTAAAGTAAGAAGTGGTGGACCCTGGGGTAAAGTCCAAATTCCCCCTAATGGGGGTAAAGCACGTGCAATGATTTGGCAGCCCTAAAAGGTTAGTGATAAGCCTCCACGTTTTCCGCACAGGCTGTACCAACGGGTGAGTCACCAACGTTGGTGGAAGCCTGGTAGAAGGAGTCATAAGAATGTAACTCAAAGCAATCGGTCTTGTAAACGTGGCCTCGGCAGTGATATTTAAAAAAGGTGACTTCCCCAATAACCAGCCCCTAATCAAACGAGAGTTAGCTGCCATCCCATATTTCAACAAATTGGGGAGACCCATACCCCCCCAACGCCAAGGGTGTTGTAACTGGCGCAATGGCAATCTGGCCTTTTTCCCATGCCAAATAAACCGGCGCAATAATTTGTCCACCCGAGCCAGATCCCTGGCCAGCAGGAGCAGGGGAAAGTTTTGCATAACATATAGCCATTTGGGTAAGACCACCATTTTGAACAAGTTGATCCTGCCCCCCAGAGAGAGCGGCAAATCATGCCATGCCATTAATTTGTCTTGAGTGGCTTTTAGTAAGCGGGACACATTACTACGATACATTTGATGGATGTCTGCGGTAAGAATGATCCCCAAGTACGTGAGAGAGTCTCCAGCCCAGTGCAGAGGAAATACACCGTCCCAGCGCTCCCGAAGGGAGGCGGGGAAAGCCAAGGCCTCCGACTTATTCCAATTAATACGCATCCCC
The DNA here is from genome assembly GCF_901001135.1 of Rhinatrema bivittatum. NCBI lineage: Eukaryota > Metazoa > Chordata > Amphibia > Gymnophiona > Rhinatrematidae > Rhinatrema > Rhinatrema bivittatum. The sequence goes on from NC_042631.1 coordinate 29,673,553, forward strand.
GAAAAGGTAGCGTATTGTTGGAACAAATCTAGTAAGGTAGACAGGGACCGAGACGGGAAAGTAAGAAAAAGCAAAATATCGTCAGCAAATGCTGCATACTTAAATATTTCACGAGTCTGCCCCTCCTGGAAAAGAATGCCCCGTATGGAAGCAGTGGACTGAATGGCTAGTAAAAAGGGTTCCAAGCTTAAAACAAAGAGGAGGGGTGACAACGGGCAGCCCTGGCGTGTGCCACGCTCCACCACAAACAGATCCGTCAAACCCCCATTAACCCATAGACAGGCCTGCGGGAGCCTATACAAGAGCTGGATCGCTTGTAAAAAAAAATCCCCAATCCCCACCTGTCGTAACAGCTGAAACAAATATCCCCATTCCACCCTATCGAACGCTTTTTCAGCGTCTAAGCTCGCCACCAAATAGGGATCATTTATTCTCTGACAAAGTGCCATGGCCGTAACCACCTGTCGAACATTCCGTAGGGCATATCTCTGTTTAACAAAGCCTACTTGCCCCGGCTGTATCAAAGAGGGCAAAAAATGCCCCAGGCGGTCTGCCAATATTTTGGCCAAAATTTTATGATCCACATTTAATAGGGAGATAGGTCTATAAGACTCTGGTAACAGAGGGTCTTTACCCGGTTTCGGGATAAGGGTAACATGCGCCAGATTCCCCCCTGATGGGAAGGCTCCCCTGCCAATTAAGGAGTGAAAAACCTGGGGAAGGATAGGGGCAACCGAATCTGCCATAGCTTTATAAAATTCGGAGCTGAACCCATCAGGTCCTGGTGCTTTCAATTTGCTCATCTGCTGTATAACCCGACGAACCTCATCCTCGGATATGGGTGCGTCTAAACACTGACTTTGCGCCACCGTTAGGCAAGGCAACTGGATCCTGTCACAAAATGCCTCCCATTGGGACTCATCCCATCCCTCGGACCGGTATAATCCAGAGTAGTATGTCTGAAAAACCGACCTAATGGCCCCTTCCTCCGTCACTATCTGCTGCCGGTGGTTTTTTATGGCCGGGATGTATCTCGTCCCTCTAGCTGACTGTACCAATCTGGACATCAGCTTCCCCGACTTCTGCCCAAACTGAAACAATTTATATTGATAAAACAACAGGCTTTTTTTTGTCCGTTGATGAATGAGTGAATTAATAGTCGTTTGCAACGAGAGATAGTATTCCCTATTAACCGTGGTATTACCCCGCAGCAAAGTCCTCCTAGCTTTATGTAATTGGGCACTCAAAGTAAGGATTCGTTTATCTATAACTTTTTTCCTATGGGAGACATACGATATTATGTCCCCTCGGAGGACAGCCTTGGCAGTCTGCCAAAAGAGAACAGGGTCATTTCTATGCTGCCCATTAGATAAGGCAAAAGCATCCCAACAATCCTTCAAATATTTTTGAAAGGCGACATCATCCGCTAAAAAGAAGGGGTACCTCCATACTTTGGTAGCATGCTTTGCCAAGGGATTAGTAAATTCAATCCAGATCTGCGCATGATCAGAGATCACAATGTCCTCTATCCCCGCCCCTCCCACCATAGAGAAACCATGTGTGCTTACCAAAAAATAATCCAGTCTGGAGTGCGTGGCATGGGCCCTAGAAATGTGAGTAAATTCCCTTTCTTGAGGATGTAATGTGCGCCACACATCCGTCAGATGCAATGTTTTCTCAAACAATGAAATCCCCTTACTAGGAGGGCTAGGAGTGTGGGTCGCTGAGGACTTGTCAAGAGCGGGGTCTCTGACGGCGTTAAAATCCCCGCCCACAATAATCAAATCCTCAATGTGTGGCAGTAAGAGAGCACAGAGCTCCTGGTAAAAAGAAGCCCGATACACATTAGGGGCATAAAGGTTACATAGTATTATGGGAGCGTGGTTAAACTCTCCCACCAGAATAATGTATCTGCCCTTTGGATCTTTAAGTTCCTTGAGGACCTTAAAAGGAAAGGACTTCCGAATTAAAATGGCCACTCCCGCCGATTTGGAACTAGCGGAGGCATAGTGCACGGAACCCACCCAGCGCTGCCGCAGCTTAGCATGCTCTGCGTCCAACAAGTGGGTTTCCTGCAGGAAGGCTACCGCGGCCCCTCTCCGCTGCAAAGCCTGCAAAATCTTGGTGTGTTTCATAGGGGAGTTGATACCCCCTACATTCCAGGAATAATAGCGAAATATGTTACTGCTCATGGAGGGTCGAAGTTAATGAAATGCTTGAAACAGATTACAATGCCAAATGCATGGAGATAGGGACCCTCCCAGCTGAGCCCCCTCCCCCTGAGACAAAGCACTGAAGTGCCTGGAGAAAAATACAGGGTCCCCCGTGAACCCAAAACAGGTCTCTGGTCCCCTGCCCTCCCCCCTCCCCCAATCCCCCATCCCCTCCCTTTCCCAAACCCTCTCCCCCCAACCCCTCTGACCGAACCCCCTAGAACTCACCATCCGAGGACAGTGAGTGGAGCTCACAGTGAACTAAGCTCAGTCCCCCTTCCCCCCCCATCCCACAGTAAACAAAGCTGAACAGTAGAATACATGTTGAACTGTAATATAGGCAACCAGCCAAACCCCAAATGAAACACACAGTGGGAATGCACACAACGAGAGCGCTTCTGCGATCCCTGTTAGGTTATCCCCTGCCACCGGGTTCTATGGCCCGAACAGCAAGGCACAAAGCAAGCCAAAACACCATGACAGTACACACGGTAGTGTCCATTCCATATGATTGACTGAAACACCCCCCGAAGCTTCAGGGGAGAGACGAAGGGAGTCCAACAAAACTGAGGTCCTCGCCGAAGAATCGACCCCTCCAGATGCAAGGTTAATACCACACCCAGCAGAGTCAGGTGGTGGGGACACCCGGCGGTGGCAATGCCTGCAAATAGCGCCGTGCTGCCTCCACCTCAGTAAACCAACGGACTCCTTCTGCAGTTTGCACTCTCATCTTCGCCGGATAAACCAGCACGGCACGGATACCCCGCTGGTAAAGCTGTGTACAAAATGGCGCCAAAAGCTTGCGTTGCTGGGACACCACATAAGAGAAATCCTGAAAGATGAGAACCGGTTGATTTTCATAACTAGGCTTAGTCCCCCTCTGAAAGGCTCTGATGATCGCCGCCTTATGTGAAAAATTAAGAATTTTGGCTATGATTACTCTGGGTTTTGTCTGGCCTTCTCTTTTAGGGCCCAGGCGATGCGCTCGCTCCACGCGGAGTGGGCCCGGCAATCCAGTAAGTTTCAAGGCCTGCGGCAGCCACTCTTCCAAAAAACTAGGCAGCTGAGCCTCCTGTAAACTCTCCAGTAGCCCCACTAAGCGTATATTAGCACGCCTGGACCGGTTTTCCAGGTCCTCTATCCGTAGGGCCTGCTTTTCCAGTGCAGCTTTTAAGTGGGCCACATCCGCCTGCGCCGCGTTGAGGCCATCTTGATTTGCAGACACCCGCGTTTCCATTTCAACGAACCGGCGGTCAAACGCCCCCATGCCGGTAGTTATTTCTTGTAGCTGTTCGGAGATTTTCTTCAGTTCCGGCGTTATCGCCGCGAGGACTGCTGCTGTTAGCTCGGCCGCGGTGCTGTTGGCGGGCATACCGCTCTCAATCGACTCCCCTCCCACCTCCGGGTTAGGCTCGGGCGCACGGGCCCGCTCCTTGTCCCTGTCTTTTTCTTTCTCTTTTTTCCCGGCTCGAGTCGCCATCTGAGGCGTAGATGACGGAGAGTAGGTTCGGCCAGGCAGGCAGCCGTCTCCCAAGGGCCAACGAGGTCGCAAATGCAGGGGGATGAATCAAGGAGCGAAGGCCCGAGTTTCGCGACGGGGGAGCACAGCCCCTCAAGATGTCCCGCGGTCTTCCCCTTCACATTAGATCAGGGTGCAGGAGAGGAGAAAAAAAAAAAAAAAAAAAAACGTTGAGGTGCAGCAAACACTGTGTGGCATGCAGGATTCAATTCATTAGGTGACTCACTCTGCCGGGCGCCATCTTGGCCATGCTGCAGCTGGGTCTTCACTGCTTGTCGGGCCCGCAGCTCCCTGACCTCGGCGATTTTCGGCGGGTAAGCCTCACAAACTGTGCCTCTTCACAGCACAGCCACCCGGGGCACAGGATTGGGGCTGCAGGGTGAGCAAGCTCTGTGAGCAGGGTCTCGTGGCAGCCGCCATTTTGACAGGCTGGGAAGGCAGCCTGCCGCGGGCACCTCCGCCCCCGGCTCCTCACAGACACCGGCAGGAACAAAACCGCGGGCCACAGGGAACCCCCGGCATCCTCCCCCAGCGAACCGGAACAAAATCGCCACGTTTTTCGGGGGCTAGAGGGGGAAGGACGGAGGTGAAGCCGCGGAGCTCAATCGCCCGGCTTCCTCGCTGGTGACGTCATCACCGGAAGTCTTCTCGCATGCTCTTAAGTTCAGTGCCACTCGAGCATCTTCTAGCGTGTTATAAAAGACTGCACCACTACTGATGAGGCTGAATGCCAGGCCGATTTACCTCTCCTCATCTACTTATTGGCAGAGACTTCGCCAAACATGGCCTCCCTCCACCCCCTTCCCACACAGGGTGTCATGGAGAGGATGCCTTTTGCCTTACATCACCCCCTCAGTTTGCCTCGAGCTAGTTCAAGCTGCCTGGGCAAGGGGAATACAAATCTGGAGAATAATATGACTCCGGCTCTCTCTTTTTTGAATCAACGTAGACTGGAATGCAGTGTGCAATCCTGGGGCAATCAGTCAGGTCCTGGCTCCTAATACTGCGTGGAAAACACTCCGGGATACTATTCCTAGTTTTATGCAAGTTATACAAACTTTGGCAATCCGCTCACCCGCCGGGCAACTCACTTTTCAGTCAACTGCCTTTCCTACTGTCTTCTAAATTCCTCCAGTTAATCAAAAAGAAAATTAGCATACAATTTTCAGAAATATCAAATGCGGGCCAACTGGGTGGCTAGTAGCACCGCGTGCCCTGGCACGGGGCTTTGAGCACCAGGCGCAGCTTCCTATGGTACCCGGGTTGGCATTGGGAGCCTCTGGTAATGGAGGGGTGGTAGGGAGCCTCAGCCGCTGCTCGAACAGTGGCTCCTACTAGCTGCATTTAGGACTCCCTCGTACTGGGTCCATAGCACTGCCGGGCTGGTCATAAAACAGAGGGGGAAAGCCCCGGGTGTTTGTTAACGAAGGCTCGTGGCACAGGAAACCCAAGAGGAGGAAGAAATCGCTGAACAAAAAAAAAAAAGTGAATATTACAGCTGTCTCTTACGTTTTCCAAATATTATTCAGTGTACAGATATGTGCCATGTTTTCACCAAACAAGGTCACCCAGCTGCCATGTGTATATCTTATCCTGTTCCTATCACTTTCTCTCCTTCCCACTACCGTCCTTCTCTCTCCTCTTTCTTCGCTGCTCCCTCTCCCCCTTCCTGTTAATTGTATTTCTCTCTTTTGTTAAACAGTTACAATGTAAACCGGCATGATGTCCCCCTCGAATGTTGGTATAAAAAAAAATCAATAAATAAATCATAGCGAACACATCAACACTTGCACTGAGCTAAAGACGCAGCATCTTATTTATTTAATGGGCCTGATTGAGCTCGCACTATATAAGTCTGCGCTGTTCCATGGGAAATTAGCCACCCCCTCATGTTGACATTGCTAGTGCACCGCTTCGAATGAGGGCTCTGCCAACCATTATATTCTATTTGATTTCAGGGCTAGCAACAACTTTTCGCTATCACATGTGAAAACGAAGGTAAACAGTGAAACAAAACCTCGTCCTGACCTCAGCCACCTGCAGAATATGGTAACAGGTTTATTTTCGTTTCATTTCACTTAATATTTATATTCCATTTTATCAGACCACCAAGGTGGTGAACAGCAATTCAAATACAAAAGATATACATTGTTTAAACCAGTGGTTCTCAACCCTTTCCTCTGCCGGGACACACCTGATAGACGGTTCTCACATGCGTGACTCCCTGAACACATGACAGTCACAAGGCTAAATGTAAATGTACACTTTGCATCCAGAGGAACCCGCCGCCCCCGACCCTCAGCAATGGGAATAAAGCAGAACGTTCCCTGTACAACTCATCATACAAAAAAAGATATTAAGGTGTTATCTCAGTAACAGCAATACAAACTTCCTCTACTACCAAGCGCAATGGCCCTGCTTATAAATAGACAGCAGTTCACCACCAATGCATGTCCTAATGAGAAAACACAACAAATAAGGTGAGGTATTTTACTATCCATGCTAGTTAAATACCTCACCTCGGTCACACACCCAGAACTGACCTTTACCAAGCACAGAAAGAAGACAGGTTACAAATATAGAGACAGAAACTGAAATGGAAACCCAAAAGAGCCACTCTGCATGCAGTGCAAACCTGGAGAAATGGAAATAGAAATATAGCACCTAACGTAGTCCCAGGATCTGCAATAATGCACACATACTAACCCGCACAAAGTTATACCTCCATTATGGAACATCTCTACCTATGAAAAGGCAATACTACAAATATTAAATCAGGTCCTAAACACCAATGCACCTCCAGTTAGGGAAACAGAACAAGCCAAGCTGCTACAGATCCCCACATAGAAATAATTGTAAAACTATACTAATAAATGTTTAAAACAGCTGATGAAGCAAACAATGTCTAACAATTAAAAACTCTTAAAATTATTTTAAAAATTCTCCAAACACTAATAAAATATTTAAAAACAGCAGACACATCACATAATACCCAATAATTAAAATGGCAGTCAATCAAGAAAAATAAACAGAAAAAGCCACCTTTACTTACCTTCTCCAGTAACTCTCCTACTCCTTTCCCTTGCAGGCCAATAGCACTCACCAGAAGCAGCAAGGGCTGCTGAAGCTCTGTCCTCACGGTCCTCTTCCTTAGGGACCACCAGTCTCTGTCTCACACACACACGTCGTACCCTCAGGACCAGTTTCTGAATCTCATAGACCAATCATCTCCCCGACCAGTGTCTCTCTCTCTCTCACACACACACACACACAGTTTCTGAATCTCACAGACCAATCATCTCTCTGACCAGTCTCTCTCTCTCACTCACACCCAGTTTCTGAATCTCGCAGACCAATCATCTCCCCGACCAGTCTCTCTCTCTCACACACACACACACACACACACACACACACAGAGTTTCTGAATCTCACAGACCAATCATCTCTCTGACCAGTCTCTCTCACACACACATATACATACATGTCACCTTCCTGTCCAGTCTCTCAATCACATGCATGTTCTCTCTCTCTCAATTACACACAGGCTCTCTCTCTCTCTCTCACTTATACACTGGCTGGCTAGCTCACTCCCACTCCTTCCCTCCCCCAGAACACAAATGGTAGCTGCAACAGCCTCCTCCAACCCCCATGGCCCAAGAAAGAAGAATCCCATTTAACGTCGGGGCTAACGCTGCTGTCTCCCTTGCTGATGTATTCTACACATTAAGAAAGGAGGGAGGAAGGCAAAACGACTGGTTAAAAGGTGAGGTGAAAGAGGCTATTTTAGCCAAAAAAATATCCTTCAAAAATTGGAAGAAGGATCCATCTGAAGAAAATAGTAAAATGCATAAGCATTGTCAAGTTAAGTATAAAACATTGACAAGGCAAGTTAAGAGAGAATTTGAAATGAAGTTGGCCAAGGAGGCAAAAACTCATAATAAAAACTTTAAAAAATATATCTGAATCAAGAAACCTGCGAGGGAGTCGGTTGGACAGTTAGATGATTGAGGGGTTAAAGGGGCTCTTAGGGAAGAAAAGGCCATTGCAGAAAGACTAAATGAATTCTTTGTTTCTGTGTTTACTCTTGAGGATGTTGGGGAGATACCGGTTCCAGAGATGGTTTTCAAGGGTGATGAGTCAGATGAACTGAACCAAGGCGCTCCTAGGAGAGGTGCCTGCGTGCGCTGAATACTGAGCATCCGCTTTTGGCACACTTTTATTGCACTGGCCCCATTGTGTTTCTACTCAACATATTCCAACCAAAGAGAACTCGTCTACTATAAACATTATAGTGGTCACTAATGACGTTCATTTTCAATGTGTTATTTAAGGGCATAATATTTTGGCTAACATTAGGCATGTGCTGAAATGATCAATGCTTGGAAAACAAAGGATTGACACACTGACTCCCCCCCCCCCCCCCCCCATGACTCAGGTTCTAGAGCTGCAGACTTGGGCTCAGGTCCTGCTATCCATCAGGGCCATCTGGGTGTCAGTGCACCATGCGGGAGACATGCTCAGTCTTAGGAAGATGGCTACTGTAGCGGTCCCTGCCAGCCATGATGCCGAGGGATCCATCTTAGAGGTGGCGATCCGCCAGGCCTCAAGGCAGGTGAGGGATTCTGGTGCTGCCCAGGCATACTGTCTGGGGTGGAGAGGTTTACAAAAACGAGGGAACTATGGGAAGAAGGTTATGATTACAATGGATCAGGATTATATAAAACAGAGGCTTAATCACCACTGAAGTTAGCTAATGAACTCGAATAGTAATATAAACCTGAAGGTATAGAAGCTAATAATAATCTTCTAAAACTACATTTCATGAAAACCACAGCAGTTTCTCAATATAGCTGTCCGCAACATTCTTCTATAATTAATTATAATTAATACCTTTGCTATAGACTGCCCCCATGACTCATCAGTGGTTTGAGGACCTACATAAAGGAGCATCGCAGATTACGTATTACCCTATATTATCCTGAAGAGACATTCCACCTGTGGGCGAGAACATTTCTAATCACACTTTGGTATCCCTAGAACTTGATATATGAAGTCCTTAGAAGACATTCAATATCCTGGCTTTCTAGCTTCACTGGGAGATTTCGATAACAAATACCTAGAAAAAGTTAACCCAAAAATGTAGAACATGAGAGAAAACTTCTGATCTTTCAAGGGATGTGCAGGGGGGGGGGGCAATTTTGGTTTTGGTTGAGGTTTGTTTTTTTTTAATTTGTGTTTCAGTTTGTTTAATGTTTAATTCAGTCTGGTTCATTTTAAATAAATAAATAAAATAAAAAACCTCAGAACAAAAAAAAAAACCAGAATCAAAATGGGGCCACCTCCACTGCTGACTTAAGTGACTGGGGCATCTCCAGGCCCCTCCACTCCCTCCCACCTCAGCAAGTGAGCCGGGGCCTCCCCAGGACCTTCTCACTCCCACAAAAAAAAACTGGGTCCATGGGGTCTCTCTGGCCCTCAGCCCAACAGGACAGCACCGGCCTCAGTGCCGGCCAGCGCCGTTTGCAGTCAGGAGTCGGTGAGGTCGGAGCAACTGAAGATCCCTGCAGCCCCCTTTCTACAGAGAAGCCAAGGCCTGGGGAAGCCTTTTTAAACATTTTCTTTTATATAAGACAATAATATCTGAAAATTTTGGGATCAAAGTCCATTTGCAATGAACCAAAAATCAACTTTTTTGCTACAAAATATGCATTCTTTTCAAACAACTACAATTTCCTATGATCGTCTTCAAATCGATTCAGATCTATTTGTACAGATCAACGCTGTGATCTGTGATCTATTTGTACAGATCAACGCTGGTGATAAGCAGCTTTTGCTTATCAAGTCCTTTACCACTAAGGAGTAAAAAAAAGATCAGTAATCTGGTAAACCTGACAACTACCAGGCCGGAAGGGGACCTAGGAGAGGTCACCTTTAATACCCTTAAGGCTGCTAGTCAATGTGATCAAGCACTGGGGAAACCTTTGCAAGACACTGGTTAGATCCCACCTGGAGCGCTATGTTAAATTCTGAGGGGGAGGGCCACACTTTTGGAAGTACCAGTGGCATACTAAGGGGAGGGCTGAGGGGAAACGATCCACCCCAGGTGAGAGCCAGGAGGCCCTCACCTGGGGCCACCAGCAGAGCCTATCATGCCAGTGGCCAAAAAGTGCTCCTAGAGCTAAAAAGAAGAAAGTGACTGCCAGCTGAGATCAGGGTCATCCTTGGAGAGTAGAGGGGGGGGGGGGGGGGAGGCGGTGAATTGGGACAATTATGCTGGGATCCATGCTTTTGCAGTCCCCACACAGGCATCTTGCTGCACTGCAGGAAGGAGCAGTGCCTGCTGCACGTCAGCAGGAGGTGTCATCAGAGTGCATCTGCCAGCACAGAGGAAGGGGCGGTGCCATTTGCTTGTCTCTTCCCGCACGGTGCAGAGGAATCACGGCAAACAGGATGCCTAAGAGGGTTAGGGAGAGAGTGGAGAGTGATTGATGGGATTTTGGATGGAAGGGAAAGTGCTTCATGGACTCTTTAGGGGATGTGGAGAGATTACTTGAGACAGGGTCTTGCAGGGAGGCTGCTTAAGGTGTTTTGGGGGTAGGGTACCAAGTGCAATCTTAATCTTGAGGAAGGGAACCCCTCGTCCTTCAATCATAGGTTAGAGGGCCCCACTCTGGCTGATTCTCCCTTGGCCCTGTATCCCTCTAAGGTCATCTCTGGTGGAACCTATCTCACTGGCAGCCAAAGGGTTGAACAGTCCCCTAGGGCCTTTGCCAAAGTCAAAGGCGAGACCAGACATGAGTCAGAGAGAGAAAGAGCACACGAGTGTGTGAGAGTGACAGAGTATGTAAGAAAGAGAGCATGTGAGAGAGTGTGTGTTTATATATGTGAGTCTGTGAAAGAGAACGAGAGAGTATGTGTGAGAGCACGAAAACACGTGTGAGAGAATGTGTGTGTGTGTGTGTATGTGAGAGAGCATGTATGAGCAAGTGTGTTTGATAGAGAGCATGTATGAGTGAATAATTTTATTATTTGATGTTTTATGAGGAATGGTGATTCTGTTTCTCCATTGTTACACTGCATACATAGTCTGGCTTGTAGCAGTTTCCAGTTCAATTTTTGTCTGTTTGATTCTATTTATTCTTTGTGGTCTCTTTGTTTTGTATTTGGTGAGGTTTTCTGCTAGCGTGTAGTTTCTGTGTAGGAATCTATAGCAGGCTGGGTTGTTCTGCTTTTCTAATAGGTGGTGTATTGGTGTTCTAGGGTCTGGTGCAATATTTGCAGTGTTGTCTTTTTACAGATAGGCTTGTTGCTGTTTGAATGTTAACAGTGTTGTTTTGCCCAGCAGCTTGTGTGTGCGTGTGTGTGTGTGTATGTGGAAAGTTTGTGCTGCTCCACTAATCCACTACTAACTCAGGGTGACTGGAAATCAAACACTTTCAGGTATGGAGAGCAGGGAATTTTTCCATCCTTATTAGTTTTAATTTTATTTATTTATTTATTTATAGGTTTTTATATACCGATAGCCGTTTGCACATCGTATCGGTTTACAGATAACTAAAACTTTTTGACAGTGTCATTATACAGAACTTTTGGCACTGCCATTACATAGAACAGTAAACTTTGCATACAAGAAATAAACATCAACAAACAGTAACTGGGTAACTATTTACAGGGAACGAAGGTTCCTCAATTGGAAGCAGATGAGGGAAAATTAACAAGAGCACATAGTGACGGTAGTACGTGGAAAGCATTGTAATCAAATCAAGAGGTCATAGGGGAGAAGGTAATTGAGAGATAAAGTCAGCAGAAGCACGTTGTAAAGGGTGATACAGGGAATGCATTATACACAGCTTAGGGGGTCATCAGGAGGATGATTGTTGAGGGAGGGGTAGGCCTGAAAGAATAGCCAGGTTTTTAGGTTTTTTTTGAATTTGGGTGTAGATGTTTCAGTGCGCAAGTCAGGGGGCATAGAGTTCCACAGGGTGGGGCCGGCCAGGGAAAAGGCTCTGTTCATTGTGGAAATAAGATTGGTGGATTTGATAGAGGGGGTACGGAGTGTCCCTTGGAGGGCAGTGCGAGTCGGTCTAGTGGATGTGCGAGAAAGCAGTGGGGGGTTGATCCAGTCAGTATTTTCATTGGTGATGCTTTTATGAATGAGGGAGAGAACTTTGAACAGGATGCGAGACTGTATTGGGAGCCAGTGGAGATCGATGAGGGTAGGAGTAATGTGGTCACGTTTCCTGGAATTGGTGAGGATGCGTGCTGAGGCGTTCTGTAGGAGTTGTAATGGTTTAGTATGTGTAGCAGGGAGACCAAGGAAGAGTGCATTACAGTAGTCTATTTTGGAAAAGATAATAGACTGTAGTACTGTGCGAAAGTCAGTGAAGAATAAGAGGGGCCGGAGTTTTTTGATAGTTTGAAGTTTGAAGTAGCAGTCAGTTAGGATAGATTTAATGAAGGGTTTGAAAGAGAGCTGGACGATCTTGTAAGTATGATTTGATCCAAGAGAGGGCAGTGCCGGAGATTCCTATGTTACTGAGAATGTTGATTAATATGATGTGGTTAACAGTATCAAAAGCTGCAGATATGTCTAACATAGCAAGGAGAAATGAGTTCCCAGTGTCGAATCCTTTAGTGATGGTATCCGTCAGGGATAGCAGCAGTTTTTCAGTGCTCAGGTTTTTCCGGAAGCCGTATTGTGTGGGAGGAAGGATGTTGTGTTGTTCTAGGTGATCAGATAGGCGAGAGTTGACTAATTTTTCCAAGATTTTAGATAGGAAAGGGAGATTAGAGATAGGTCTGAAGTTAGCTAGAGTAGAAGGGTCAAGGCTGGGTTTTTTAAGGATTGGTTTCACCACTGCCTGTTTTAGGAGTGTAGGGACTATACCTTGCTCCAGGGAACAGTTGCAGATGGATGAGAGAGGTTTGGCAATAATTATTGGATGTCTGATAAATCTGCCATTTTGAAACATTTTAATGAGTAAGGATCGGGGCCTGTCTCAGCCCATCCCCCCCCCCCCCCCAAATCTCCCGTTCTTTGGTCTGGACTGTTTTGCAAATTTGACATCTCCAGGCTCCCTCCCCCTCCTGGTACCTTAATTTTAGTGACCTACTGCAATCCGGGCCAGGCGCTTCCACCGTCACTTAAGATGGTAGCACTTGGCTGCAACTTTAAACCTATTTAGAATGAAAATTCTAAGCTTCTGCTACACATGGTGTGATTTCAAAACGGTTAAGTGCTTAACACGTGAAAGACAGGATTCATCAGAGAAATATAAACCAGAAGAACACTGCCTGGCTTCTACTCCCAGGGAATACGCCGTGATGGCTAACTTCTTGGGAAACAGCTGGTAAACATGCAATCTCTTTGTGCGCTCCCTGGGCTGCAGAGGACTCACAGGAAGTCCTGGCGCAAACGGACATGTACTGATCCAGTCACGTCTAGGAATCAAAACTTAATCCTGTTCCCTCCACGGAGGCTGAGTGTTTATTAGTTCCTGTGAGACATGGAAAGACAATTTACACCAGGCTAGGAAGGGACAAGCCAGCAAATGTTTGGGCTACAAAACATCCCCAAACCATTATTACATAAGCAAACACACCTTCCTGGCTTCCACGTGTTTCTCTTTGGCAGAGAACTGCATCCTGCACAGCTTAGCCTGGATCACACGCCAGGAACGATGACCCTTCTTTTTTTGCAATATTACCGGTAACATGTTCAGTGAGTAAGTTAAGGGCAGCTTTAGTGACTTCCTTAGGGAAAGGAGAGCTGGTCATTCCCAGGCTCGTGTTCAGCAAGGATCTTTGCCTTTTGCAAAATGGATTGCATTCCTTATTTAAAAGAAACTCAGTCTGGGAGGCTGAGAGAAATGCCAACAGAACAAAACAACCTTCTGTAGCAACTGCACAGTTTTCATCGGGATACTGCACACCCAACTGCCTTCTAGCAACTTCCTAGTCTGGTTTAGATTTTGAAAGTTTTTATTTGCTTTTCACAGAGATGTGTCCCCCCCTTCGATGCGGCTGATGCAAAACACGGTTCTGTGTCGGGGGACCTGGGAATGCTGTAGCTCGCTCTTCCAGTAAAGATTGGATACTACTTTGAAAGATCACCATCCGGATTTGTACATTTCCTTTGGCGCCCACCTCCAATTGTTTAATATTACATTCTTAAAGGAGGCCATTAAGGTCTTATTTTTAAGGGGAAAGGGTCACGGAGGAAGAAGGTGGCCCGGGAGAAGGTGAGGGAGCTGTGGAAAAGGACCTAGGGGTGGGGAGGAGATTCAAGAAATAGAGATTGGGGAAAGAAGCTGTAGTAGGAGGAAGAGAAGGGGGGCCATCGGAGGCGGGAGAGAAGACCTGGGATCGGGGCAAACTCTGGCCAAAAACCCTGACTGAATCGCTTTAAATTCTCCACTGTGGGCAGGACCATAGTCACGCGCAAATTCAGAGAACAGGAAAGCTTTTATCGAATGAGGAGTATCCTGATGGGCCCACTGCATTCAAAAATCGGTTGCTAGTACCAAGTGATACAGACGAATGTATGTGAACAAAAGGGTGCGAGCCGTAACTCCTACATTCTAAAGTCTTGCAAAAATAAATATTTGCCAAATATTTGTGCATACGCAAACAAAACATGACAAGTCAGTTGACACGCTCGGCATGGGTGCAGTCATCCATGCAAGAAGGAAAAAGGCCGGAGCAGAGGGTGACCGCCTGAAAATCTATATCTGAGTCTGTCCACCCCCCTCCATGTTATTTAAAAAGAAGTTACAAGGAAATATAGGCTTTTGGGCATGGGTTGTGTTTGGGTTCCCCTCCTCCAAGTTCACCTATTATTGGCCCAGTAGTGCTATGCACATTCTTAGGGCCAGGCGTAGTCAGGTGCATAGACTTTACTCCCCCTGCAGTAAGATGTTGTGTATGCAAAAAATATGAGCACAAACTTCCTTTTAAATCCCAGCTTAATGAAGATACCGGCTATTACTCCTCGAAGTAGAGAGGCGGGGGAGGTTTGACTCAGTAAAGTTACTGGGGCTGTTACTCTATGGGGCTGGACATGGAGTTTGTGCTGCGGGAGTCCTAGACTCCGAATTTCTGCACAGAAAAACACAAGTCGTGCACAAATCTAGTTTTCTGCACATAAAGCATGTCTTGTGCACAGGGAAACTGCTTTGTGCACACAGAACACTAGTTGTGCGCACAAAATTTGTTTTCTGTGCAGGAAATGTGTTTTGTGCACATAAATCATATTTTATGTGCACTAAGCACGTCTTCTGTGCAAGTATTTGGGTGTGCACACTTTTTTAAAACTCCTGACGCGTCAGGACTAAAAACATTTTTATAGCGTGTGCGTTAAGAAGCAGTGCACTAAATTTCACCACACAGTCTTAATGCTCACAGGTCCAGATTAAGGTGGCGTGTGCCCATAAGCAATGAGGGGAGAAGAAGCTGTCCTCCCCCCGCAGGGAGGGACGATCCCTCCTGCCCAAATCCTCCTCTCAGGGCACTTAGGGCGTCTCCCCTTCCCCCTCACCTCCAGGTCACAGCAGCAGAAAAGCAGCGGGAGGCCTTCAGCAGCCCTCCTGGTGCCCTGTCCTCTCCTCCCACAGCGGCTTCCTGTTACCGTGGAAACCTGTGCGAGGGACAGGGGAGCCCGCAGGGCCTGTCAGCCGTGCACTGGATTTTTCTTCATTTTCAATTGCTGCTGCACCCTGGAGCCGGTAAAGGAGAGAAGCGGCATCAAGGTGGCAGGCTTGGATTTAGGCCTGGATGCTCTGGCACCTACAAGAATTTGGCGCCGGAGGCAGCTGCCTATGCCTAAGTCTGGGCCCGAACACTCAGCTTACTACATCGGCCCCTAGGGGACAATTTTCCGTCACAACCCTTGGAAAACCTCTTGCCTGGCAGGGAGAAAGTAAAGTAGCCGAGAATGTGCAGAGTCCATGGGGAGGTAAAAATAATCTCCCTGTGTGCGCCTTGTGCCGGCCACAGTGAGCAATTGTTCATGCACTGCCGTGTTTGAGTTTTAGCAAAGGAAACCCAGTGAGAGGAGCCTTTATTAAAAGGTACATTTGTAACTTATCATCATTACTGTTGACGTCAACAGTTAATGCTACACTTTTTCTATGAATGAAAGCCTCTTATCTTGCAAGTCCTTCATTCACTCTGAGGCTGAGCCCTTGCAAGAGGAAACTCTAAATTGAATTGCTGAAGTTCCTGTGTGTGTACATATAAAAGCCCTTCTCTACTCATGGGCGTGTGCTGTCAGCTGATTACATATTTCGGCAGGGAAGCAGAATCAGAGAAATGTTCTGAAAGCCGGAAAGTCCCCTGCACCCTGGCTACACAGCCTTTACTCTATAGTCAAGGCAAGAACTGCTGGAACAAAGAGCCAGACTGGGAAATCACTGGGCCCCCCCCAAAATAAAATACACCTGAGGTGAGCTTTACTGAATACAAAGGCTATGGGAATGAACCTGGACTTCCAGATTCAGAAAGAACCCATCAAATGACACAAAGGGCAAGATGGGAATTCTGCCTTCTGATTGGCTGTGCCTTAGAACGGGAGTAACTGAATCGCCAGGATACGGCCACGCCTCCTAGTAACGCAATGTTTCATCACACAGAACGGCGTGTGAACATTCCATGCTGCCTCCTTCCGCCTTTGGAACAGAGATTTCCATTCGGCTATCACTACTAACCAATGGCAGGGCAGCTTTCAAAATGCCGGATGATATCACAGTGTGCTCTGATCTCCCTGAGATTTCAACTAAACCACATAGGAAGGAAGAGGAAAAACAGGGATCTTAAGTGCTCGGGTGTCAGGAAAAGCGGGAGCCTCGGATCTCTGGGTGGTCTGCTGTATATGGCAAAAATCTGAATGAAACTGGGAGAGTGGGTCAAAGGTTGGTAAGGAGATCAGAGACAGATTGACATGGTAGTATTATAAGGCCAACTTCCCTGGTAGGGAACTAGGCCACTGCAATGTTATTTTAATTTTTACCATGATTTGAGAGTTTATAGTAAGAATAATACATTTCCAGGTCTCAGACAGTCTCAGAAACTCATGAGCAAGCACCTTGGGATACATTTTGGGGTCGTCATTAAACATCGCGAGCCTGGAAAACATTCCAGTTTTCTCCAGGACCAATATGCTCACTAAAACACTTCACGATTGATTGAAGTTGAATACGGAAAGGGAGCAGGTTTTGTTGTTTTGTTTTTTTTATGATGGCTGTGGGACTGGTAGGCCTCTGGGTACATTATCTTTACATGCCCGCGGGCTCGATTTTCAAAGATTAACTCCCTGAGCTCTTTCCCTTTGAAAATTCAGGCTGGCGGGGAGGGGGAAGGCAGGCATCTGCTTTGAAAATGATATCCCTGCACTCATTTTCACTAATCCCACCCCCTTATCCCGGGGGTTACAAATGCACTCGGCGTGAGCAGCACACACACGTTTCATGGGATCTTCAAACAAGTGTTTTACACAGCTAAGCTCCCTCCTACAAAGTTTTGAAAATTAACTTCCAAGGGGGTGGGAAAATTTTGTAATTGCTTGCGGGTACCTTTCTCCCCCAGACTTTACAGCAATTTTCAAAATGGTTAAGTGCTCACGTTCTTTTCCTTTCAAAAAACTTATGCCACCAAAACTACCTGCAGACAAGCCTGCTCACCTGTATGCAACATTTTTCGGAGAAACACGTGCAGACATTTTTGAAAACTGAGCTGTATGCATGTAATTCTGAACCCGTCCTGCAAGAACCCCGGACTGGCTGGGTGTGTGGCCCCAGGACTGGGTTGAGACCCACTGCTCCACAGGGAGTCGTTTTGGAACAGCCCGCATGAGAAAAATCACAAAATCTATGCAGAAGTTAACATCAATATTTCAAAATGAACTTACATGCCTGTCCGTTTGCTTTGAAAATTATCCCACCACGACCACCCACTTGGTCACACCTGCTTGTATGTATGCAGAAATGCCCTGCACTGTCCTTATCCAGGGCAATGACTTTACCTGGCTTAAAACCTTTCCGGTCAGAGGGTGGAGATCTCTAGTCCTCAGGTCTGCCCAGCAAAGTCTCCCCGTGGATTTTGCAGCAGTTCTCAAAGGGAGAGCGTGCGTCCACGTTCGCTTCGAAAACGCGCCCCCAACGAGATCTGCACAGGCCTTTTCTGAGCAAAAACTAGGCATGTGGTTTCTAACCCCCACCCCTGAAATGCTTCTGCTACAATGCGGAGGAAAGCCTGCGGGTTGTGAAACGACATTTTTACCTGCGTACGGGAGGGGGGAGGGCAGATTTCAAATAGCCAGTTTACCCGTATAAGTAACCATATACACAGGCTTTTGAAAATTTCTCTCCCAAGCATTTACAGTACAAGCAGTAAATGGATATCTTCAGATGTATCCATTGCTCTTCCAGAAATCCTCCCCAGAGTTGGCATGATATTAAATTAACACCATAAAATACAGTAACATTAATCTCGGAGTAGCAGCAACGGCCACATACAAATAAATATAGGAAGTATTATATTAACATAATCAATGAAAGCTCATTACATCATCTACACATAGCCAAAATAAACAAAACCCTTAGATAAAAACCCACTGCATCACTGATTACTGGATATCACTATATTTATTTAAATGATCTCAGTGGTTGACAAACTCACATGTATATAAATATATATGCTAAAGAACCCCAATAATATATATAAAAAAAAAAAAGATTTCAATAACCATCTGCTTGGCCACACAATATAAATCTGAGGACATCCATAGCCATACTTTGTCTCACTAACAGGCTGTGGTCCGCAGAATTCCCACAAACCCTTGCTGGAAGAGCCATGAATTGATATCCCCCCTAAAATTCCCAATCATCTGGACCCATTCTCACGTCTTTAGCCATTGCATTCCACAATCTTGGAGCTATTACTGAAAATGCTTTCTCTCGTGTCTGGGCTTGTCTTGCCTTGGCTATCGAAGCGACAGCGCCAGGAGTGCGACTGAAGAAGACTTAACCAATTGTTTGTTGCAAAATGATTTCCTTTCATAGCTGTGCTTAGCACACAGCAACATAGCTTAAAGCGGACTTTTAAACTTTCAGCACGGGGCTGGCTCCATACGTTTCTCTGTTTGTGCCATTCACGCACCGAAAATATGTTGTCAGGACGTCTATCCAAAACCGACTGTGTGTGAAAGCTTCTGAGCGACTGCATGCGTTCTCCAGCATTTTGGGGTCCCACTCATCACGAATTATAAATACCACCACAAATAACTTTTATATTTATAAAGCTTCTTCTTGGAGATGGCATAGACACTTACAGCATGGTTCGGACAGAGAGAGGAAGAACGCTATCACCATTATTTAGAAATTACAGCTCTTCATGTGTCTCTGCTGACAAAGGCCCAGCATTTCTCCCTACCAAGCTAAGCCACCCGTCATTTCAACTTAACTCCATGGTTATGAATTCATACAAGAGACTAGGAATATCGGACATTAATTGTGAGGGAAAATGACATTCCACTACTGATTTTATTGATGCGTGCCGTAGTATTATGTTTATTGTTGAGGGAAAAGGGAAAATTCTTTTATTTATTTTTTTTTTAAAGTCAACCCCTGCAGCCTTCCGTCAATGTAGACAATCCATGGCTCAGTTAAGAAAAGCAAAGTGGGAAGATGTCAGGGGAGCATCCCTTCAAGTGAGGATGCAGTATGAAAGGGAAGAGACTTCAACTCAAGTAAGCGCGAGGTCTGATGCAACTAGCAAAAATCAGCGAGGTGCACGGCTACTCTGACGTCATCGTGGGACTGCAGGCTCTGTACCATTCAGCCGATGAATGACGAACACAAAATTCGGCAGGATGAGATCTCGCATCCTCTTGGAAATGTCTCATCCTGCGGCATGGCTGCGCAGCTGAAGAACAGCTTGAGGCTCGCTTACATCATCCTGCATAACCTCAAGAACAAGGCCCTCGTTATTCCATCCTTTCACTGTGCAAGGGCTGGGCTGACATTCCAATAACATTTCTTGGCAGCCTGTGCGGCAACCACAAGAGCCGTGCCCCACATGGTCTTTGCACAGAGAACAAAGGAAAATTTGTGCCACTTTTGACAGGAGGTCAAGCCAGATAGTCAGCTACTTGTTACCAGTCACTTGGAAGGCAGTACATGACAGTTTCAAATGGGTTTAAAGTAATTGAAAAGTAATTAACTAGTTACGTCTCTTTGAGTAACCATTCATCACTACTACAGATTTTACTAACTAGTTACTTCTTTTCATTCCTATTACAGATTTTAGTTGATGCCATTGGTCATACTACACTACACATGCTGGCTGGGTCTGCTGCGGAGGCAGCACTCACAGACCTCAGGGGAGGGATTCATGGTCATTGCTCAAGGGCGACACCTGGTGGCCCCTGCTGCATGATGCACAGTTCCTAGCACAGGACCAGGCTAGGTATGTTGGAGGTAAGGGAGGGAGATGAAATGGGGAGAAAAACATTCTACTGTGGTTGCAGGAGGAAACTGCAGGATCAGGGGAAAATGAAAAGGCAACAAGGCGATATTCTCAAAACGATGCCTGCAGGACAATCCGCTATTCATTCCTGACATGCTGCTGAAAATACTGGTTTTCTGGGAAAAATAAAAAGAGTCACGT
Organism: Rhinatrema bivittatum; assembly: GCF_901001135.1. Lineage (NCBI taxonomy): Eukaryota > Metazoa > Chordata > Amphibia > Gymnophiona > Rhinatrematidae > Rhinatrema > Rhinatrema bivittatum. The sequence goes on from NC_042631.1 coordinate 29,693,947, forward strand.
GACTTAAACAAAAACAAGTGTCACGTGTTTGCTAATTTTGGTCAAATGTATGTACTATGAGGCCTATGAACTACGCAATTTCCATAGTCACAAAATGGGAAAAACCCTAATTTAGTACCTCTGGTCCTATGACGATTTACTGTCTCTCTGGTTAAATAACAAACCCACTACTTTCACCGTCATAGTTCTCAGCATCCAGAGGAAGATACTTTAAAAAGCAAATCTGAGGATCCACTTTAAACATGGCCATCAGTAGACTCTGCTGCTTTTTCTAAACAGTCGCTCCTACCCTTCTGCAGTACAGAATGTGAACTCCTATTGATTAAACAGGAAACGACGAGGAAAGGGGTCAAGGAATAATCCGGATACACCAAGCAGAAACCTGGTAAACCCAGGCCCTAGCAAGACTACCTGGGACAGGGCGTACCAAGCCCCCCCGGCCAGTCAGGTTTCCAGGGTGACCATAGTGAATTTGCATAAGAAATTAGCATACATAAATTAGCATACATCACATCATGTATTCCCCTGTAGATTTCCTGGAAACCTGACACTGTGTGTGTGTGTGGGGGGGATCCCCAGGATAGCTTTGGTAAGTCCTGGGCCAGGAAAAGAACACGCCAGATTTTTATTTTTTTTTTTTATTTTTAAATTTCAATGAAAGAAATAAAGAAAGCAGGAAATGAGCAGAAACATTTCATCAGCCTTTCTGGGTGTGCTGTTCGGAAAAAGGAAGTTAAATGCAGAATATGCCGAAATCATGATTCCCCAGGCTCGTTTTAAAACTACAGCACTGGGAAAACTTCTATAATCCAATTTAAAAAAAAAAAAAAAAGCTGACCACAGCCTCCCTCAGTGCCTCATCTCACCCCCATCTGTTATTGGTTGCTGTTCCTGACACCAATGGGGCTGCCCCTTCAGAAACACTGAAACTGGTACAGCAACTCCGGGGAGGCGGAAGAGGGACTGAAGGAAGTCTGCTGGCAATCCCGCCAAGTTCTCAGATCTTACAAAATCTGGCACTAAAAGAAAAAAAAGGTTCCTCTAACTTCTCCTCTGCCATGACTGATAAATGCATCCAGTAAACCAGTTTGGTTTATTTCCCTGTGCCTATGCGCTTCAATGCACTTGCAAAATCCAACTCCGCACTGAGCAGGATTTAAGTCTGAACCACAGCAGTGAAAAATCAAGGGAAAATAGGGTGCAAAACATCAAACCCCCAGGGGTTGATTACTATTGGATTCTGCTGCATTTTTAAATGCAGTATTTGAGGAGCAGAGTTTCATCGGTCCTTTGGGATGCATGACCCTCACTGAACATTTCTGGAAGCTTCCGCAGGATGGAGGAGAGGAGGCGTGCCGGGAGGGTTCATGGTTTACATGGCGCTGTCCCAGACACATCAATTACAGGGTTACAAGGTCCTCCACCCTAAAGTGTACTCTACAATTCAGAAGCATTTACCGTAGGGAACAACAAGAGAAAGTTAAATGTTTACACATTAGAGAACAGAAAGAGCTGAAGATGGAGCAGGGTGGCGGAGAGGAAGCAGGAGAAAACAAAATCTAACCAATAAATTATATTTCTTTCTTCACATGTAACATTGTCTCGAAACGGAGCCTTTCAGAGCAGTTTGTTATAACTAATACACACTGGGGTCCATTTTATACGCGACGCGTGCACATGGATGCGCCAATTTTATAACATGCGCGCGCACACGGGGGGGGGGGCGCGGGGTGAAATTTCACGCGCGGCAATGCAATCGGGCCTCCCCCAGTTCCATCCCAGTCTGCTCCAAGTAAGGAGCGGACTGGGAGGGAACTTCCCTACCCCCCCCCCTGCTTAAACTCCCTCCCCCTCTTCTCCCCACCCTTAAACCTAACCTAACTTTCCCAAATTTTTTTTTTTTATTAAACTACTTACTGCTCTCCTCTGGAGCAGAAGTATTTTTCGCGCTCCGGTGCACACACTTCCCCAGGACAGCGGCTAATGGCCACTGTCCCGGCCAGCCTCCGTCCTGCCCCTCCCAGAACACGCCCCCCCCCCCCGGCCCGCCCCTTTCTCAGGACCTGGCACTTCTGCGCATAACGGGGGTTACACGCGTGGCCAGGCCCTTTCTAAAAGGGCGCGCAGTGCACGCGAGGCCAGGTCAGGCCATACCACACATGTAACCCCTGTTTTTTTTTACGTGCGCGGCCCTCTGAAAATGAACTTGACTGTGAACAACAAAGCTCGGCTTGGCATACATAGATCAACAGATGACAACTAAAAATCAAACTGGTTATGTAATCATTAATGACAGATTTAGAAATAGTATAAGGAATGTGAAAAGCAGACTGTGGATCAGATCACAACCTGTCTCTATCAAAACAGATATCTGGGGCCTGATTCCCGACATTTTTTTTTCCCCCTACAGACACCGAATGGGAGAAACGCCTCTGTAAATCAGGCCCTAAGATAAAGAAAACAGTGATGAAAGGAGAGGAAACCGGAATCGGATATGCCTCAAGAATGCCAACATAAAAACCAGAGGTCCAGAATAAATTCAATCCAAACAAACTCGCGGGCAACCCAAATGGATAAACCAAAATGTATTGCATAGAAGCAGACAAGACAAGCAGTAAGCATGGATAATCACTGAAATGTTAAAGGACGTGTCATCGAGGAGGAATGTGAAATAGCTGAGTGACGTGAGCAAGCTAAATATAAGGAAACAGAGAAGTTTTAAACCATTGTAGAGAGGCAAAAAAAAAAAAAGGTATTCTGAGGAGTAGCAAGAAGAACTCCAAGAATGGGACAATCATCATAGCCTCCGGCGGTTTGAAGAATGTGAAACACGAGTGAAAGGTAGGGAAGGTAATTTATTATCGACAGAGCAGGAAAGGATAGAAAATAGGGAGCACATGTCATAAAAAGAACTCTCGCGATGATCAAGAGACCCAAACATAGAAACATAGAAATGACGGCAGAAGACGACCAAACGGCCCATCAAGTCTGCCCAGCAAGCTACGCACTTTATCCATTTTTTTTTCCCTTTTTCTCTCTCCCACCTGTTACTATTGGCTTCCAGTACCCTCCAGCCCTAATTCCCCTCCACCCAATTTAGAGAGCAGCGCCGTATCTGCATCCAAGTGACATCCAGCTCAATTGGGGGTAGCAACCGCTGTAACAAGCAGGCCACCCCCTTGCCCCATACTCTTACCCACCCCTGTTTTTATTTTTTTGTTTTGTTTTTTTTTGGAAATAGCAGCCCTCCATCCTTCCGCTCCGTGAAGGTGGAACACCAACTACTTTTACACCTATTAATAAAGAAAGAAAATATAAGATCAGTGAGGAGGAAATGGAACCTAAGATAAAGTACCCGGAGCTGACGGTATTATAGCTGTGGAACTTCTCCAGAATGAGTTACATTTTTCACACAGAGGTGGAAATATACATAGAAAATGTAGGATCCAATCAACTTTAGGCGACAAGGAACATTTTTTCCTTAACTTTTCTTTTTTCCTCTTTCATTCATTTTTGTTGTTCTTATTTTGCTCTTTTTTTTAGTTTATTTTAGTGTTTTGTTTTGATTTTTAAGTTTATTTTCCTTATATTTTTAAGTTTTACTGAAGTGCCAGGTGCCAAATTTTAGGTAACCTGGCTCCCGGGATTTTTCCAACCCTGCTCTCACATATTCGATGAATTAGATATACAGTGCCGTTTTCTGGGAATTCTCCAGTCTTTCCAAATTTCCTTAACCAACAACTCACTGGCATTCAGATACAACAGGACAATAAGTTTGATTCAAAGGAAGATCAAAACATTTGATACAGAAAATCAGAGCAAAGTGGTAGAAATAAAGGGGATAATTTTCAAAAGGACTAATGGGCTTAAAATTGGGTTTTACACACATAAACGGGCTTTTGAAAATTGCTAAGATATATGCTACTTTTACACGTGTAATTCCTTTTCAGATTACCTCCACTGTGTAGAACAGCTATACCAAAACAAACCTGATGAATATTCAATATGCTGATACTGTCTGCTGGCATCTAAGTGAAAAGACCTCCAGATAATATATATATTACGTTATCTGTGACATCTATGGAATGAGTACGAGCACCAAGATGATAAACTTTATGATCAGCATCAAAAAGAATACCAACACTATAGAAATGTTTGCTGATGTAATAAAACTGGAACAAATTAAAGATAATAAGCATCAGGACAAATTTAAAATCTGGGTGTCCACAGGCATGGGGGCGAGGAGGAGGAGGACGACTCCTCCCCTTCCAAATTCCCACCCACCCACCCCCAACACCTCAGAAGAAAAGTCACCACAGGACTTGTTAGCTAGCACATGCTCACAGGTCCTGTGGCAGCCCTGCCTCCTTCTCCCGTAGTAGCTTTCTGTGAACACATGCAAAGGGAAGGATCACTGCAGGGCCTGTGAGCACACATTGGCTCACAGGCCCCCCACGTTGACATTTCTTTGAGTTGCTGCTGTGTGTGCCAGCTCCACAGCACAACCGACAGCTAGGGTTGCCAATTGGTTCCAGATTTTCTGGACAGGCTGATCCAGTCCTGGTTTTACCCCATTGCATGATGGGACTTATTCTGATTTCCCTATTGCATTCCCTAAGAAAATCAAGACTACTAGTACCTGCATGCAGGGGGAGTAAAACCAGGACTGACTCAACCTGTCCTGAAAATCTGGAGCCAGAGGCGCAACCCTACCGGCAGTAGGCCCCCATGGCAACATGGCTCCTATCACAGTTTGGCACCATAGGCATTTGCCTATATTACCTATGCCAAAATCTGGGACTAATATGCAGTTGATCACAGAAGATGGAAAATGTTCATCACCAAAAATAAAAAGAATTGTGAATTGAAAAAATAACTTGGAATTGTAAGTTTTAGAAAGAACTTAAACCAAAGAAAAGGTTATTTACTGCATGCATCTGTGGTAGGATATAGAAATTAAATCTGGGCTTAGAGTAAAGAGATCATTAAGAAAATAAAGGCGTTTGAAATATGATGTTCTAGCCAGTCTTCCGAATTATTCTAGAAGAGCCTGATCACAGATGAAAGAGTGCATGAGATGAGGAGAGATGGAAGAACTCTGATAGAAATCCTGGCCAAAAGGAAAATGAGATTTGCTGGTCATGAACTAGAAGGCTGGGGTAGCCAATTGCTAATCTAAGTCCTGGAAGGCATGACAAAGGGCAAAAGAGAGAGGAAAGAAGAGTAATTAATCTGGGGCAATGACATTAAAAACGTCAAGAAATGTCCAACAAAAGGTACCACCTTAAATTTAAAAAAACAAACAAAAATAAACATAACGCAATAAAGTAACATAGCACTGCCGGCAGCAAAAGACCAAATGGTCCATCCAGTCTGCCCAGCAAGTTTCCTATCAGGCCGATACAGCAAAATGCGCGGGAGAGCCGGCAAGCGCCCACTCTCCCAATGCACGCACAGGCCACTCTTCTAGGCGCGCGATTCAGAAAGCCCAGGTATGTAAATTAGGGCCTGCGGTAAAAGGAGGCGCTAGGGACATTAGCGCGTCCCTAGCGCCTCCTTTTTGACAGAAGCGGCGGCTGTCAGCGGGTTTGACAGCCGACGCTCAATTGTACCGGCATCGGTTCTCAAACTCGCTGACAGCCACGGGTTCGGAAAACGGATGCCGGCTAAACTGAGCGTCCGTCTTCCAACCCGCAGGCAGATTTTTAAAATTTTTTTTTAAATTTTTGATTTTTTTTTTATTTTAGGGCCTCCGATTTAATATCGCTATGATATCGCTATGTACAGAAAAGCAGTTTTTTTTCTGCTTTTGGCCACCTGGCCAAGATGGTGAGGCAGACAGATGTTAAGAGAAATTAGTGAAGCTAATTAAATTGGTAGTGCGGTAATAATGGGAGATTTCAATTACTCCAATATTGACTGGGTAAGTGAAACATCAGGACATGCTAGAGAGATAAAGTTCCCGGATGGAATAAATGACAGTTTTATGGAGCAATTGGTTCAGGAACAGGCGAGAGAGGGAGCAATTTTAGATCTAGTTCTCAGTGGAGCACAGGATTTGGTGAGAGAGGTAATGGTGGTGGGGCCGCTTGGCAATAGTGATCATAATATGATCAAATTTGAATTAATGACTGGAAGGTGACAATAAAAAAATCCATGGCTATAGTACTAAACTTTCAAAAGGGAAACTTTGATACATGAGAAAAATAGTCCTGCACAAGAGGCTTCTAAGAAAACTAAAAAGTCACGGGATAGGAGGCGATGTCCTTTTGTGGATAGCAAGCTGGTTAAAAGACAGGAAACAGAGTAGGATTAAATGGTCAATTTTCTCAGTGGAAAAGGGTAAACAGTAGAGTGCCTCAAGGATCTGTACTTGGACCTGTGCTTCTTAATATATTTTTAAATGATCTGGAAAGGGGTACAACAAGTGAGGCAATCAAATTTGCGGATGACATAAAATTATGCAGAGCAGATAAATCTCAAGCGGATTGTGATAAATTGCAGGAGGACCTTGCGAGACTGAAAGATTGGGCTTCCAAATGGCAAATGAAATTTAACAAGGGGACAGGTGCAAAGTGATGCATATAGGGAAAAATAACCCTTACTGTAGTTACACAATGTTAGGTTCTATCTTAGGAGTTACCACCCAGGAACGAGATCTCGGCATCATAGTGGATAATGCATTGAAATCATCGGTTCAGCATGCTGTATTGACCAAAAAAGCAAACAGAATGTTAGGAATTATTAAGAAGGGAATGGCAAATAAAATGATGAATGCCAAAATGCCTCTTTCTCCATGGTGAAACCACATCTTGAATATGGTGTGCAATTGTGGTCGCCACTTCTCAAAAAAGATATAGGTGCACTGGAGAAAGTGCAGAGAAAGGCAACCAAAATGATAAAGGGGATGGAACGGCTGCCCTATGAGGTAAGGCTAAAGAAGTTAGAGCTGTTCGGTTTGGAGAAGAGACGACTGAGGGGGGATATGATAGAAGTCTACAAAAACATGAAAGGACTTGAACAAGTTAATGTAAATCGGTTATTTACTCTTTCAGATAATAGGACTAGGGGGCACTCCATGAAGTTAGCAAGTAGCTCATTTAAAACAAATAGAAGAAAATTATTTTTCACTCAGTGCATAATTAAGCTCTGGAATTCATTGCCAGAGGATGTGGTTACAGCAGTTAGTGTAACTGGGTTCAAAAAAAGGTTTGGATAAGTTCCTAGAGGAAAAATCCATAAACTGCTATTAATTAATATGCAATAGTAGCTTGAGATGTATTTAATGTCTGGGTATTTGCCAGGTTCATGTGATTTGGATTGGCCACTGTTGGAAACAGGATACTGGGCTTGATGGACCCATGGTCTTACCCAGTATGGCAAGTCTTATGTTGCTATGATCTTTATATCAAAGAAAGCACTTGACAGGGATGGATATTCATTAACCTACATGGCATAATTCCAAAGCATTTACAGTGAGAAAATAAGAGATTTTATTTTTCCTTGATTTTCTCGATGCAAATGTTAATGAAGCATTAAAGAGCTGAAGCTGGAGCTATAGCGCCAACCTTCAGAAGAAGGGAGGGGCCATAAATAAAACATAAATGAGCAAAACATTTCTCTCTTCACATTTTGTCACAAAGCAGCTTCTTGGTGAGAAGTCAGATCCTATTTCTATTTTATCTACCCAAATTCTCTCAGTGTGCATAGTTTTACATCTTATTCCCTTGCAATAAATGTACAAAACATCACAGAAGCCTGAATAGTGAAGCTTATTGGAAAAATGCAGTGGGGGAGGAAGAAACTCCATTTAAATTCCTCTTAAATGACATCACAGAAGAAGCATTCGGTTGCTGAGGACAAGTCAGACAGTACTGCTCCATGTACAAACGAGAAATTATCAGCCAGAAGGAAGCACTGGATAACGTGAGACAGGACCCCCAATATTCATGGCGACAGAAAAGCCACAATCTTACTTTATTCTATCTAAAAGAAAAGCCATGCTCTTGGAGTACTGTTCAGTGCTCACTTTGTGTCATCAGGCCAATATTGTCAGCTGCTTTGCTAGAATTCTATTAAACCCTCTCTTAAAGGAAGGAGCCATGTTTGGACTAATGTCACGCACTGGATCCAAATGACAATCCGCACACAAAACCCTCCCCACACACACTGTGTGGTCTAACCGGAGACCACTGCACGTGAGGGACTTGAATGACCCTGGGCCACCGTGGCTGCGACAAGTATTCTGAGAAACTGTAGGGAAGCCACTTATGGAGGCACATCAACCGGGCCAACCAAGATGGCCGAAATGCTCCAATATCAAGGAGTGCCTAAAGGCGATTAAGTATTTCTGTAAAACGGCAGGGACATGAGCTTTAAAATCCAACTCTGATCCTGGAAGAGGGGCTGGTATGAATGGCGAAAGAAAGGAGGAGAATGCGTGTCAAAGGTGGATTTGATAAAAATGTGGCTATGGTCAAACTGGACCACCATGTGCAATATTTTTGTTGCTGATTACACACATATCCTGTATATTCAGGACTGAACCACTGTAATCGTTGTTTCATGTGGCTGAAGGGACAAACGTAATAAAAATGTTTTAAAAATGATAAAGATGACTGAAATGCCTCCCACTACCCCAAGCAGCACGACATAATTTGCGCTCAGTCTGAAAACTAGATCTATCACCTCAACAAGGTTTCATCGATCCAGTAATACCTTTCTATGAATGAATGAAACACAGGAACTTCCATAACAAGCAACTAAGTTTGATTTGATTTGAAATGAAATGGATAGTCTACAAATAATAATTACACAAATGTTATAAAACAGTTACATCATTTGGCTGCTCAAAGAAGTAGATGGACCATAAACGGGGCTGACCCTAGGTGGGTGTAGGACCCAGGGCAAATTAGCCAGGGCAGGGCCCCCTGAAATTGAAGAGTGGGGGAAGGGGGAAGGAGGAAGGGGGTCAGTCTAGGCTGACTGATGCTGCAGTTACTGGCCTGCTACAAAAGTCTCCGCCACACAGGCCACAACAACTCCTCTCTGACAGTGCTCTCAGAAACAGGAAGTGATGTCACACAGGAAGTGCCGACAGGATATTAAAGAATCGGGAGTGGGGCAACCGCACCAAAGCATGGGGCCAATGGTAGTATGAATTAGCCATGACATGTGGATGATGTCATTCAATGGCGCTGAACAGCCCCATCTCTCTTAGCTCACAGAGCTTTTGTTTCACTGGGCATGTGCAAGTGTTTTTGATTGGACACTGTCTCATGAGCCCCTCAGTTGATTGCAAAGCTTAGTTTTAGCTAGGTAATAACTTTCCAGGTGTTACGCGCCCTGTCCACGGCCATCCCGCATACGGGCCTGCTCAACTTCACGGTTCCATGGCAGGAGCCGGGTTGTCCTCCCTAGCGGTGGTTGCCAGCTCCTCTAGGCTACAGCATCTAGCGGCGGCGGTTGCTGGGCCTTCCACTGCACGCCAGGCCCCACGCCGAGGTTCAGCATCCTCACCGATGCTGGCCACACCCCTACGCTCGAGTGGGCCACCCGGCCTATTATAGGGCCAGGGGCAGGCCTCAGCTCCGCGGCATGCCCTGATTGATCCCCCGATATAAGGAAGTTCCTGTCTGTGCTTCCTTGCCTTGGCAATCGGGTCGGCTTATATGCGAGATTGCCTTTGCATTTGTTCCTGCGCTTGCCTTGTTCCTAGTCTCGTTCCAGGATCTTTCTGTTCCAGTCCTGTTCCTGACTTGTTCCTGCATCCTAGTTCCTGCTTGTCTTGTTCCTGTGTTCGTCTGTACGCCTCCCAAGGTAGTACCTCCAGACTTTCTCACTGGTACTGACCTCAGCTTGTTCCTTGACCTGCCTGCCTGCCGCAAGACCTCAGCTTGTTCCTTGACCTGCCTGCCTGCCGCCTGCCTCAAGACCTCAGCTTGTTCCTTGACCTGCCTGCCGCCTGCCTCAAGACCTCAGCTTGTTCCTTGCCCTGACCTGCCTGCCTGCCGCCTGCCTTTTGACTTCAACCTGCCTGTGACCTTGTCTGACCTCCAGTATCCGACCTCTGCCTTGTTGACCATTCCATGGACTGATCTCTGGACTCTGACCTTTGCTCGGCTGACCTCGTCCCTAGATTTTGGCTCTGTTCCTTGCCTTGTCATCACCTACGCTGTTCTGGTACTCCTTGCTCCATCGGACCTCTAGTCTCGAACCCATCGTGCTCTCCCTGTGTCTGTGGGCACACCGGACTTCTACTCTCCCAGGAGACCCTGCGAGGCCCACCTAAGTCCAAGCGGCCTGGGTCCCTACGGGCTCCTCCAGGGGGGACCTCGGGCTTCTAGTGGTGAAGCTCATCTTATCCTCTGTTTCCTCCAGTGCTCCGCTCCCTGGGGGCAGTTACCTCCTAATCCCTATCAGGAGGTGTTCCTCCACTACCCCAGGACAAGGGTCCACCTCCGAGCGCAACGCCAGGGAGGCAAGTAGGGATTAGATATGGTTAATTCATCCTGCTGTCTATGGAGAACACCATTTACAGTAAGCAAAGTTGCTTTCTTCATTAAAAAACACGGCTGAATTAGTCATGACATATAGGGAGTCCCAAGCTGAAGGCTGCAGCGGAGCAATTACCAAAAAACAACCAAGACCACACTGTCGGCAGTGGATTACTGGATGAACAGGATGCGCAAAATTGCTTGCCCAAAAGTACTCTTACTTCTTGATATGTTGTTTAGACAGTAATGGGACACGAAGGTATGAACTGATGACCAAGTTGCAACTTTGCAAATGTCTTCGATTGGCACAGCTCCCAGAAGAGCTACTGAGGTAGCCATGGCTCTCACTTGATGAGCCTTGATAAAGTCTGAGATCTGGAGGCCAGTTATACAGCAATGTGTGATACAGTCTGCTAGCCAGCTGGACAAAGTGTACTTGGCAGACTATCCCAATCTATGGATCATAAGAGATGAAAAGTTGTGAAGACCTTTGATGTGATTGAGTTCCCTTCAGATAATAAACCAAGGCAGTCCAACGAATGTGGGGCCTTCTCCCTCTCGTATGCATGCAGCCTTGGAACAGGATGGGTTGTTTTACATAAAAAGCCCAAACTACTTTTGGCAGAAACTTGGGTGAGTGCAGAGCACTACTCTGTTGTGAAAAAAATGCACATACAATGAGTATGCACCAATGTCCGAAGCTCACTAACTGTTCTACCTGATGTAAATTTCAACTAGGAATATTACTTCAGGAAATCAAATTAATAGTTCATAAGGAGGCTTTATGAGTTGTGCCAATACCATATTGAAATCCCATGCACTGGTGGCTTGGCTATTGAAAGTTTCATATGCCGTAAACCCATCATGAACTTTGACACTAAAGGATATATGGATATTGGCTTGCCATCTGCTTGAACATGTTAAGCCACTATGACATGGAGATGCACCAAGAGCTGTGGAGGAGAGAAGAATAAGTACTGAAGTAATTCCCTTGGCTTGCAGGTAAACAAGTCCAGGGAGCTTTCTTGACACCAAGAAGAAAATCATTTCCATTTAAAATTTGTATGCTCTTCTTCTAGTTGAAGGCTTCCTGGCAGAAACCACAATGTCCTTAACTTACTTGGGCAATGACAGCAAAGTGATTAGCAAGCACGCAGTTTCCACACTATCAAATTGAGAGAGGAAAGGTTTGGATGATATAGTTGATCCTTTTCTTGAGTTCAGATCCCAGAGGGATCAGAGGGCTGATTGACAACTGGACAAAGTATGAGAACCACACTTGTCTGGGCCATGCTGGTACAATGAAGATCAAGCACACCCAATGCTTGAGCACTTTCTGCACTGTTGTGGCCACCAATGGAAGTGTGGAAAAGCATACAGTAGATCTGCATCCTATTTGAGAAGAAAAAAAGTGTTCAGAGTGGATCTCAACTTACTTCAAAGAATGGAGCAGAATCTTTCCACCTTCCTGTTGGCCTCCAATGCAAACAAATCAATAGATGGGTGGCCCCAAAGATCAAATATCTGATTCTATTTGATCTAGAGACCACATGTGCAAATGAAATACTCTGCTGAGGCAATCTACCAACATGTTAGAGATCCTGGGAAGATAGGTTGCTTATAGGAAGGCCATTCCCAAATTCTTAGGGATTCTTGGAAAAGGGTCCATGACTCTGTGCCTCCTTGCTTGTTGACATAGAACATTGCTACTTGATTGCTGGCTTGGATTAGAATTCTCTTTCCCTGAAGGAGATGTGAAAAAGCTCTTAATGCATATTTGATTGCTTGAAGCTCCAAAAGATAAATCTGAAATAGCTATTCTGTTGATGACCAGGTTAACATTCCATGTGTGTATCCCATCCCCTGATGGATGAATCCGTTGACAGTATTATTTGATGGGATAGAAGCTGAAGGGGGGATCTCTAGACATCCAGGTCTAATCATTACTGGAATGATCTCCAAAGGCTGAACTAATTGATCCCACTGAGTGCTGAGGCTCCACTGAAGAATCCGCATGTTGAGGTGTGTCAAGGGAACCACATGCACTGCTGCTGCCATGTGACCAAGGACAATCAACATTTCATAGTTGGGACTTGATCTTTCTGCAGAAGGCTCTGGATCAAAAGTTCAAAGGTGGCTCTCTTGCCCTGCTAGAAGGAATGCTTTCTCCCCCTATGAATCTGAATTTTTGGGAAGGACAAGGTTCATTTTTTGCAAAGTTTACGATTCCCAGTGACTGAAGAAGCTGGATTGTTTCCTTTTGCAGGGAATGCAATACCCTTTCTTGGAATCACTAGCCAGTCATCCAGGAGGGAGAAAACACAGATCCCCCGACAACGAAAGTGTGCTGCTACTACCACTAGGTATTTGGTGAATACCCTCAGGGCCACTGATAGCTCAAAACGGAGTATTGATATGAGAGGAATCCACAATAAAATGATGGTAATGCCAATGGGAGTGATGGATGGGAATTGAGCATATGCATCTTTCAAATCCAGGTACATATCCAATCTCCTGGTTGAATGAAGGGCAGGATGGTGTGGAGGGAGTTTATTTTGAATTTCTCCCGCTACAGGCTCTTGTTCAGACTTTGTAAATTCAAGATGGGCCTCAATCACAATCCTCTGCATCTCAAAGACCCCCAGTGGTCTCTTTCCCTCATCTCTAATAGGGGCTTCAATTTCTTAATGTAATTATGTAAGTATTGCACCATGTAAACTTGCTGGGCCACGATGTGGGCATTGAGTATTCAGATCTGAAAAACCTTTTCCCTCCCAAAGTTGTCCAACAGTCTAGAATCTTTGACTGGTGGGGTATTAGAGAAAATCCTTGCTTATTTGCCCATTTCAGCACTGATTCCACTATGACTGACTGGTGTGGTTGCTGAATTACCCCAAATCCTTGAGGTTTGCTTAACTCTATGCTTAAGGCCCAGCTTCCTGGTTACTATGGGGTAGGATAACAACTTTCACAGGTTATTTTATCCACAACTCAGTGCTTGATGCATGCTAAGTAATCTCCAGAAGCACTCCAAGCCCCTGCCAAAACTGGCAGGGAACATAAAAATAAATCATAAAATATTGTTCGGATTTGTTAATATTCACACTCCTTGGGTGTTCATGTTTTGTTTCGTTTTCTTAATTTATATTTTATCCAAGGGATTTGTTATTCTTCCTGTATATGCACATTTCAGCTTTTGCAGTCATTCTTTGCTAAATCGATTAATTAGATAGCCAGGAAGCCCAGTTCAAGACAAATGCCTTGTTTTCAATTGGGTCCTAGAGGCAGGAGATAAAACATTTCTGCAGTGGCAGAAGTGAGTGCTGCACTCATATCCTAAAACGTCGTGCTCCGAACACCAAGCTCTTCCTCCTCCTGCCGGCAGGTGTAGCGGGTTGATTACAAGGCAATTTGGAACAGGTCATCTGCGGGGCAGGAAGACATTACTTGTGAGAAGAAAAGCACTTTTACTTTTAAAGTAATCCTCACCTTGGAGAGTGTCTAACACTTTCCTACAATAATCTCAGATAGCAACTAAATTTAGTTTGATCATCTGATGGAATTCAAATAGCGTCTTCACAGGCAAACTTTCTGAAACAAACGTAATTTTCCATGGAGACCATTTACAATTTGGTTGGCGGATAAGAGAGAGACATTTCCGTCACACTGATCTGAGTGGGGGGTGTTTTTTTTCGGGGCTAGTTGTCACTTTTATTGCTTATGGAAAATTTGGTTGTATAAAAATAAAATTTAAAAAAAAAAAAGGATAGTTTTCCACAAGAACTTTCGGGCCGATACTGTAAGGTATGCGGGAAAACGGGTGCTCAGTGCCTTCCTAACATGCGCCCAGCCACCTCTCCTGGGCACGCGATCCTGTATTTAAATGAGGGGTCGCACTTAAAAGGCAGCGCTAGGGACAACAGTGCATCCCTAGTGCCTCCTTAGCAGCAGAAATACAGGAGAGGTGGCTGTCAACGGGTTCAGAAAATAGACACACAATTTTACAAGCGTTTGTATCCTGAACCCGCTGACAGTCATGGGTTAGGAAAATGAAAGCCCGTAAAATTGAGAGTTTGTTTTCCTAACCTGACCCGCTGGCATTTTTTTTTTCTTAACCTTTTTGTTTCCTCCGACTTAATATCGCTAGGATGTTTTAGGGCTGCTCAGAAATTAACTCCTGCCCTTGGCCAGGCGCTAATTTATGAGCATAAAATGTGCAGATTGGGTGCACATTTTTTTTTCGAAATCTGGGAGAGTAGCTGATGGCCTCATCAACATGCATTTACATGTAATGAGCGCTATTATTCATGGGGGGTTTCGACGTGTGTTATGGACGCGCTAAACCCCTTATTGTGTAAGGGGTAGTGGTTGCATGTCCAAAACGCGCATCCAGCAGTGTGTTAAACAGTGTGCTCAGCTGAGTAGGAAGAGATAAACTGACAAAAAGCTCCTGAGCAAGCAATGTGTGACTTTGTAGAAAGGACAGCAGGGCAATAAGGCCATTTCCCAAACAGATGGGAGTTTTGCAGTTGGCCAGCATCAAGAACTGCTTGCCCAGGGCTGCCCTCTGCTGGCCATAACTTAAGCACACATTTTCGAGACGCTGGCCAGTAATAGAAAGCTACATCACAGGAAACCAGAAAATATTCAGTAAGTTTTTCCGTACAACAGTAGGTTTCACATTAAAGGACACGAATCATTCAGGTCTTTTCCCATGGACACCCTCAATGTATTGTATTGGTATCCCTAATGGGTGCCTAACACTATATTATCTTTCAGGGTACAGCACTTACAGGCTTGTAAGTGCTGTACAATGTAAGAAAAGCCACATAGAAAGGGAGAATGAGAAAAAAAAAATAACAGAACTGAAAACCCAAGGAGTATGGATTGGACATCTTAATATTAATTAAGCATGACAATACTTTGCTTCCAGGCACATGTTAATCTGAATAGCCTTTGGGAGGAAAAGCCAGATGGTCCCCAAGACTTGCGCAGCACTGCTGTCCTTGTGAGGGGTGAATGAACGAAATGACTCCAATTTTCACAAGAGTTCAAATGGAGCATGTTCAAACCTCTTCCATTCCACTTTAAATTTGTGAACATTGGACTCAGATTTAGCTGGATGATCAGGGCCAGCTGCTGACTCAGTTCCAATCAGATCCTGGAGTATACTTGAACTGGTGCAGATTTAAGAAAATATATGCAGACCTAAGGCATCTGATGTACCTGAAGAATTTGAATCTGCAAATCCACAAACATTAGTATCATTAGTTCAAACACATCCATGCCAGGGAATATGGAGACTGAAGCTCAGACACGAATGGGTCCGATTCATCCAACCTGATTTGCAGCCCGCCCATGTCTGGCTGATAATCCAAATTTCCAGTTTAGACAGGCTATGGATATAATCCAAAGTGTTTTGCCTATACCTAGTTCTAAACCAGGAATAGGCAAGTCCAGTTTTGGAGTGCCACAAACAGGACTGGCTTTGAGGATGCACAGTGAATATGCATGAGGCAAATATACAAGCACTGCCTCGATTGTATGCAATATACCTCACACATATTCATTGTGGATGTCCCGAAAACCAGACCTGTCTGTGGCAAATCAGGATCAGAGCTGCCTACCCACGTTTTAAACTCTCAGGTACCAATGACTGAGAGCTCATAACACTTGGCTGAGATCCCTCAGGATCTCAAAACCTAAACAGGTCATAAGAACACAAGATATGCCATACTGGGTCAGATCAAGGGTCCATCAAGCCCAGTATCCTGTTTCCAACAGTGGCCAATCCAAGTCACAAGTACCTGGCAAGTACCCAAACAGTAAATAAATCACAAGCTACTATTGCTTATTAATTAATAGTAGTTTATGGATTTTTCCTCTAGGAACTTATCCAAACCTTTTTTAAACCCAGCTACACTAACTGCTGAAACCACATCCTCGGGCAATGAATTCCAGAGCTTAACTATGCGCTGAGTGAAAAAAGAATTTTCTTTTATTTGTTTTAAATGAGCTACTTACAAACTTCATGGAGTGCCCCATGGTCCTTCTATTATCTGAGAGAGTAAATAACCGATTTACATTAACTTGTTAAAGTCCTTATATGATTTTGTAGACCTCTATCATATCCCACCTCAGTTGTCTCTTCTCCAAACTGAACAGCCCTAACTTCTTTAGCCTTAACTCATAGGGCAGCTGTTCCATGCCCCTTATTTGGTTGCCGTCTCTGCAGTCTCTACAGTGCAACTATATCTTTTTTGAAATGTGGTGACCAGAATTGCACACAGTATTCAAGGTGCGTTCTCACCATGGAGCGATACAGAAGCATTATGACATCCATCATTTTATTCACCATTCCCTTCCTAATAATTCCTAACATTCTGTTTGCTTTATTGATCGACACAGCACGCTGAGCCGACGATTTCAATGCATTATCCACGATGACGCCTAGATCTCTTTCCTGGGTGGTAACTCCTAAGATAGAACCTAACATTGTGTAACTACAGCAAGGTTACCACTTACATGGGAAATCCGTAAGGAATACTAGATGCACTTTTCAAAGAGAACCTGCAGTTTAAAAAAAAAAAAAAAAAAAGAGGAAGAAACGGATTCTCCTTTTATATTTAGCACCATAAAACCAACGTCCTCAGTTACTGTAATCAGAATCTACAGTCCCCACATTCCTGACGCGTTTTCATTGTCTCTGTAACTCAATGTTTTACGCAGGCATTCTTGAATGACTATGACCTCCGGCTGCAATGGGAGCTTTCCCACCCAGCAGGCGAATTCTGCTTGGAATGTGAGCGCCGGTTAACTTGCTCTAGAGCTAGCAAAATTGCTCTAGAGCTAGCAAAATGACTGAATGATAGCTGGGGACGTTTCCATGTACAACCAGCCACAACGTGGGGTCTTCCAGACAGCGTCCCATGCAGAAACTAACTCAAGATGTGTCTCTGTGACCAGGGCCAGATTTAGGAACTGGTAACATAGGCAAGTGCCTAGGGTGCCAAATTCTGAAAGCACCCAAAACCTGGGAGTGCCACGCTGCTCTTTCACTTCCGGGGATGAAACCCACCACCCCCATTATTCTGCCTATGGGCACCATAACCTTAAATCCAGCCCTGCCTGGAACACATTTCCTTCCAGTGCTTCAATCTATTCAGCTGCAAGCTGGGTCATAATATTCATTGCAAAGCCTGGATTAGCTATTCAAAATCTATTTTTTGCCTTTATTTTATTTACACATTTTTAACTCTTGCAAATCTAATACCGGATTTCTCCCATACAGTAAACTTGTTTTGCTTTGCAAACCATGCTGTTTTCCATGTATACATATAGTATATGGGAAATCTTTCAAATCCAAGTTTCTGCTACATGGCCTGCAACTCCAGTTACAAAGAACGACAGGCCATTGGTGAGGGGGAAATAACTTTAACCGATTCGACGTATCCACATTCATTCCAGAACTTCTCTTCATGGAAGTGACCTGACTCCCCTCTACTATCAAATATTCCATCAAGTATTACCACTAGAAATTAATATGGATGGTATTATAATGGAAGTACACCCAAACAGTTATGAGCAGAGTTGTGAAACCTGAGAACACGCCCTTCCTTCCAACCCTGGCCACATGTTCTCAGACCTGCAACTTTCACCATGTGCCATATGCCAAAATAGCTGATGTATTGATTTTTATGATTCTTAAGCTCATTCCATGCAGAAGAATGGCAAATCACACATGCAAAAATTAGCAAAAGCGATTACACATGTTACATGCCATTTTTCTGCATGTTACTGCATTTGCAAAGCCATTCCCAGGATAGTACATTGGCCTCTTTGTCATGTGACCTTGCATAAGTCACCATATCTAGAGAAGCTGAAATACTTCCCTCTTCATTTATCTGCACTCATGGAGGGTCTTACTGAATAAAGACGTTTTAACACAGGCAAGAGAAGCCTCTAGACTGTAAACTGGTTGGTGTGGGGGGAATTTTCAACCTTTTTGTGTTAAACGAGTTTGCGGCATTGTTTCTGCTGAGGACACAAAGAGGCCAATATACCGTACTATACTGGGAATGGCTTTGCAAACGCAATAACATGCAGAAAAATGGCATGCAACATGTGTATCATGTTTGCTAATTTTTGCATGTGTGATTTGCCATTCTTCTGCATGCAATGAGCTTAAGAATCATAAAAATCAATACATGAGCTATTTCGGCATAATCCCGCAATGCAGCGATTTTCTTCAGAACTTAACTATACATCAGAGAGGTGCCATTAAGTGGGTTTGTGATATAATCTGCAATTTTGCACAGACTTTACTGCAAAACACATCCCTGCAAATCCATTTGCACAGTATGTAATGGGCCAGATATTGTAAGAGAACCTTCTTGCAGTTCCAGGCCTTCATGTTTTAGGACGCGCCACTCAAAAAATATTTCACAAAAAGAATGGTTTCTTCATTTTATAGTTAGAAAAATGTTTGACTTGTGCAAAGATACCAGGTGACTTCTAAAGTCTCCTAAGCCAAGCAGTCAAAAAAACCCAAAACGTATAGACAGGCATCTGGCACTCAAGACTAAAGCAAAACCAATTTCAGATAAGGAAACGCAGTCATATTCACTTTTGAATTGCAGGAAATCGGTTTAAGAGCTTAGTCGGCCAAACATAGCTTACTATTGACCCTTGGAATTCTTTTAAATTATGTCTAGTTAATTAAAGTGCAATTAGTGTTTAAGAACTCTGGGGACTCAATTTATTCGGGTCTTCTCTCACAGAAGAAGGGAGAAAGCCATTGAAAGAGAGCTGTGCCTCCTCTACCACCAAAAGGGCTGATGTGGATCTGGAGCGCCACCTACTGGTCACATGGTGATTTACAAACGGCAGGAAGAGCAGGATGAATGATTAGGCAAAGAGAGACACACACTAGCACCTCAAAGAGAAAAGGAATTCCTCTGTTAGCTTCAGGTAAAGCACAAGGAGAGAAAGTCTCTTACTCAAGGTCACTCAAACCCGTGCGCTAATATACAATGTAACATGCATAAATAGATGGCAGATCGGCTTATCCAGTCTGCCCAGCTATTTTGGTCTGCGCTACTAAGGATACAATCTAGCAACTTGTAGGATTATTGCTCCTTATCCAAATCAGTTTTTGCTGTCTTCCCATGCTGGGTAGATGTGCATACAAATTCCCCATATTTAACCCAACACCCGGCCCTCCCCCCCATGCCTTACCAGCGAGCTAAGCAGCTGCAGTGGCATACTAAGCGGGGGAGGGGGGGATAGTCCGGCTAGGAAGGGAGTGCCATCCACTGCTCCCTCTAAACTGCGCACACGCGCACAGCCACACACACCATTTGACGTGCCTGCACACAGCTTTTATCCTCCGGCAGGGAAAGATCGACAGGGCCACGGGGGAGCTCATCCTGTAGAAAACAAGAGATTCCTAAACCTCCAGGTGCTCCTTCTCTTTCCTGCCTGCATGGTCCCAGGAGAAAAACGTTGCTGCAGCCACACAGGGAGGAAGGAGGAGGAGCATCAGCCACATACAAAAGAGGATCAGCCGCAGATCCCACCTCGTGGTGGCCCAAGAAGAGGAGGCCCGGTAGCAGGGCCACTGAGGATCCCATCTTGAGGCGGCCGAGAAGATCAGAGAGACAGCATGTGAGAGAGCATAAGCTGTCTCACACAAACACACTGTGTTTGTGCGAGACAGCATGAGCCTCTGTGTTTGTGTGAGAGAGCATGGGAGAGCAAGAGAGAGAGAGAGTGTGTGTGTGTGTGTGTGTGAGAGAGCATGGGAGAGTGAGAGAGTGTGTGTGTGTGTGAGAGAGCATGGGAGAGTGAGAGTGTGTGTGTGTGTGTGTGTGTGTGTGTGTGTGTGTGTGTGTGTGAGAAAGAGAGTGTGCTCCAGGGTCCTTTCTGCTATTAGGGCATAAGACTACAGTATGCTACAAATGCTTTCTTGCATCACTTTCTGTCCATAGTTTGGCCAGCGTTTGGATTCTGTGGTATATAGTGTTATTTATTTATTTAAGCATTTTTATATACCGAGTTACGTTGGGAACATCACCTCGGTTTACAGGTAACTTAAGGCAGCAAGAGGCTTTACAATGAACAAGTAACACAATGAGGCAACAGGATAAAAATCATGTAAAAACTGGGGAAAATTAACTTTGTAGAAGGGGTATATATTACAGGCATGGGGGGGATGGTCAAAAAAAATAACAAATGTACTATACATACAAGAGCGAGAGGCAATGGTCTGAATGAGGATATGCACATTAGGAAATATGTTTAGGGAATAGCATAAGTGTGCATTAGCTATCCCCCTCCCACCACCACTATATTTATTGATTGCAACTGGAAATCAGTCCCAGCACGCTGTAGCAGACTATCCAGCACACACTGAGGAGCTAAGGCGGGAACTTCAACAAGATTATCATTTATTACCAGTGAAGCTGACGTGCCAGGTCGCCTAACGCAGCCCATCATCGAAAAAACGTATCAGTATTTGCAGTGCTACAATGGAACCACTATCTGTTAACTGAACACTGCACTCCAAAATCCATTTTATAGGTAAGCATTAAGACATGGGTGCGTAGCAAAATGTTACCTGTTCACTGCAAAATGCTATACTAAATCATATATACTGTGTTTGGAGCAAGTTGTGAGTTTGGCTGTTACTAAACAGGTACATAATCAAGGTTTGCATCCATTCTACACCTCCAGGAAAAATCCTTGATACCTGGTCTCTGTATAATTCTATGACCCTATCGGTCAGCAGTCCCTAAAGCCACACTATGTTGCCTTTCATCAGCTTATCTAGCTTTTTACAACTGGGAGATATAGCAATCCAGCACAAACGGTACTCACCCAAATTTCATGGCAAGGAAGCCACCAAGGGATGATCCAACAATTACCCCTGCCCCAAAGCAAAGGCCAAGCTTCCCCAAAGCCTCTGCACGCTCTTTTGGTGTTGTCAAATCTGTAATCACCATCTGAGCACCTACGGAAGAACAGGAAATACAATCTTCTCAAAACTGCAAAACACAGCAATATTGGAAGCTGACAACCCATAACTTCATAAATATGAACATGGCTTGTATATCCACGATTGATTACAACTAGGAGAGCCATGGGATATCAGTAAATATATGGGACTTCCTTCTGCACCCCTCCCTGCCCCCATGCCCCGCACTAAGATGGTTTCTGAAATGTTCTTCCAATTTTATTACCTTAGCTACAGGAAACCCTGCCGCACTGATTCATGATAACTCTGATGAAAAGCCCACGGCATGCTCTGAGCTGAACTAGAGTGGATATTAGCAAAACTACTGCGTATTATAAAGCATATTAACCATCAAATAAATCTGTAAAACATAAAGGTAAGCATATTAACTATCAAAAAAAAAAAAGATATAGGTACCTAGTATTCTCCATCAAATCCACGCCATCTCTAAACTAGGCATGGACAGGTATTTGTAGTGATTCAGAGGAAAGTAAAAAAATCTCTGCAGAACTTCAGCCTATCCAAGAAAACCTCCATCATCACCAAATCTGAACAAACGTCTGGGCTAGTTCCCCCTCAGTACCATTCTCCTCTAGACGTTCATCCAATTCACTTGTAAAAGTGCTTATTTAAGTGTACACTGGCAACATATATCATGATGTAAGCTCTCAGCTTAGAGCCTCTCTCTCTGAATGGTTGTCCATTTTGGTAGAATAACAACCACATGTTGCTGTCCGTTCTTTGCCTCTTGGTAGCTGGCAGTATTAAACAGTCTCCCTGAAGTAACTTCCAGTGACATCCTAACAAGCCAAATTTCACTGCTACTGGGCAGCCCCAGGAACTGCAATTCATTAGGATTTGCGGATTACGTCAATCAATTTTTGATATAATTTTTTTTTTTTTTTTTACAGGAGTAGAACAAATGAGGCTAATAACTTTGCAAAATAACTCTTGCAAGCACACTCGCCTGTTCCAGCTTTCACCTCTTGGCCTTTCGTCCGATTTAAAAATGGTTTCTTCTTACATCCCTGACACTTGCTGGCGAGGATGCCCGGATAAAGGCACGTACTTCCATATATGGTGGACATGTCCCAGGATCCGACAGTGCTGGGGAGCGGTACTTAACTGGGTGGCCCAACTCCTTCATGTGCACCTTCATGTTGACCCTTGGCATGCCCTTCTGGGCGCCCCGCTTCCGGACGTCTCTCTTTCTACTCAACGGCTAGTACTACAAGTGTTTATTGCCACGAGATCCGAGATTGCGCTTCACTGGAAGCGGGTGGATGCTCCAGCTTTAGCTACCATTCAGCATCGTCTCTACTCCTATTACCAGTTGTACAGACTCACGGCTCTTCATCAAGACCGTATTCATCACTTCAGGAAAATATGGGATCCTTACATTCGCTGGTTGGAGCAGATGGGAGAATCAGGGGTATGAGTCCTGTGTGCCTGTATTGTTAGAGGGGGTCTCTCGTACGGGGGCTCTGGACATTTAGTTTCCTTGTATCAGGATGTCTGGGTTCTTACGGGCTCTTCTATAGTCACAAGAAGGCTTTTTGTGGCGAGGTACTGTCGATGTGTTCTCTGGTGAACTCTTTTTACTACTATAGTTTCTTTTTATACCCTTTGCTATGTGCCATTCTCCCATACATCTCCTTTGCTTACATTTCCTTTGCTTTCATTCCTATGTTCCTTTTTATGGGGTCATAATAGTGTTTTACCTCCCCTATAGCTTGCCCGCTATTGCATTGGTCAGGGGGGTGGGGGGTATGGGAGGGTGGGTGGGTGTATGGTTGGGGTATAACATGGAGCCAGTTGATGCTTTTTCTGTTCTGATGTCAATTGAGGTTTGACCCACATTTTGTTTTTCACTTTGCTCAACATGTATTATGCTTCATACCTTGTATTGTTCTCTTTCTGGTTCCAAATAAAAACCGTTTAAATATAAAAAAAAAAATGGTTTCTTCTTGACCTTTTGGCCAAGACTGAGAAATAACCTGGACCATATGAGGTATTAATATCCTGCCACCCGGCAGGAGAATCGAACCTACTGCTTAACACAAAACCAGAACAATTCTGGAAGAGATGCACTCAAGAAGAAATGGCAGGAACAAAAGTTCCTTCGCCATCTTTTGACGTGGACTACGCTCGCTACCTATGGGAGTACGAAGGCTTCCTTGTATCCCTCTTACATTTCCTGCCCTCTGGAACAGATAGTATGCGAGTGCCAGACAGATTCCACATGAACAGAGATTTGTATTCTAGCCTGCTATTTCGGGCCTCACCTGGAGGGCAAGGAAAGGAGGCAGAAGGCCTCAGTAGAATGTAAGCATCAGCTCTCCGAGAGGCGGAGAGAGAAGACGATTCCCGTGCAGCCGAATTATATGAATGCTACAAGCACCCATTTTACTAGAGTCTAACTCCATTACACCATGCGCACCTAGACAGTCCCCGTTCACCAAAGTGAGGAACTGAAACGTTCACACTTCTCTTTCTGGAAGAGGCAGATGAATTCTAATACCTTAAAGACCATAGCCTTTGTAACCCTTTGCTGTCCCCCAAATAATAAAAAAAAAAAAAAAGATAATCATGCTCCGTACTGTACCTGGCAGGCCATGCATGAAGACCGATGGAATCCTGGACAGGAAGAGCCGCGGGACGCTGCTGGAGACGGACTGCAGCAGATAGAATAGGGATCCAGAAAGGAAGGAGAGTGTTAAGGCAGCCCGAGCACCAAACTGGTCATAAAACCTGGGTTAGAAAAAGAAGTGAGTTTCAAAAACCTTTAATATTCCCTCTCACTTTACATAAGTTTCAGTTTTGGGGTTGTAGTCTGGACCTGCAGTACATGAGGAGGCACGAACCAAAAGAGATCATAGTCCGGTACGCATAACTGGCTCCATGAGGTTAATGTAAGAAGCAGAGTTCAGGGAGATGGAGCCAGGCGCTCTGCGGGGCTCAGGAAGCAGATTCCTCCCCCTAACAGAAAATGGTCACTGGCTAAAACAAGGCTTCACCCCTTTCCTCTGGTACACTAAGATTATTTTAGGCGGTTAGCTAGATTCTCGGAAGATTGTTGCAATGGGAAGATGGGGTTAGCTATTGATCAAAACAGGCCCAAATAATTGATAAGACATGGTTTAATGGAACACAGTCAGCATGGCTTTACCCAGGGCAAGTCTTGCCTCACAAATGTACCTTTTTTTTTTAAGGGGTTAATAAACATGTGGATAAAGGTGAACCGGTAGATGTAGTATATTTGGATTTTCAGAAGGCGTTTGACAAAGTCCCTCATGAGAGGCTTCTAGGAAACTAACAAGTCATGGGATAGGAGGCGATGTCCTTTCGTGGATTACAAACTGGTTAAAAGCAGGAAACAGAGAGTAGGATTAAATGGTCAATATTCTCAGTGGAAAAGGGTAAACAGTGGAGTGCCTCAGGGATCTGTACTTGGACCGGTGCTTTTCAATATATTTGTAAATGATCTAGAAAGGAA
The DNA here is from genome assembly GCF_901001135.1 of Rhinatrema bivittatum. Classification (NCBI taxonomy): domain Eukaryota; kingdom Metazoa; phylum Chordata; class Amphibia; order Gymnophiona; family Rhinatrematidae; genus Rhinatrema; species Rhinatrema bivittatum. Next base: position 29,718,953 of record NC_042631.1, read on the forward strand.
TACAATGAATGAGGTAATCAAATTTGCAGATGATACAAAATTATTCAGAGTAATTAAATCATAAGTGGATTGTGATAAATTGCAGAAGGAGCTTGCGAGTGGAAGATTGGGCATCCAAAACGTGTCTGCTAAGGGTTTGGGGGAGAGGGCACAAGGCTGTAAGGCTCTCCTAGTGTGCTTATTACCCTTGCACCGGCCCTGACAGCAGATTATATTTGCCCAGATCTCCACTATTGCCTTTCAATGTTTATTTTGAATCTGTTTTTCTCCTTCCCACCTTCGTATTGTGGGCTCTAATTCATGTATTATTTCATATTTTAATTTTCTTTAGGAAGGTCCTACTTCTGTTAACAAGGTATTCTAAATGAAAATTGGAACTATTCTATAAATAAAAAAATGCGTTTGAAAGGTAGAGGTATTCTTGCATCAGGAGGAGGAAGCAGCAGCAGCAGGTTCAGATTAAGGCGGGGGGAGGAAAGAGCAGGTGGCAGTCAATATGAACAAAATTCCAGGGGACCATCTACAAAAGTTTGCCCAGGACCCCTTAAGTGCTTACAGCGGGCCCCGGTGGAACAGTTGCTTTCTTGATCTGCTTTAAAAAGAGTAATGGGCCTCAACTTTAGCCACTCACTCAATCTGCTTAATGTTAGGAACATCTTGACCAAATACCTCCCAAAGATGGGACTTCCCAGAAGCTGAAGAACACCAAAACTTGTCTGTAGGTAGCCAAACCCAACCGTATCCAAGCCCAGATTCTTCACCAAGTGCTGAAAGAAAAAGAAATACAGGAGATGTAGTAGGAGACAGCCCAGAAGCACACTCAATGAGAAATGGTACTGCTGAGGGGGGAAGCAACGAGCCAATCAAGCAGACAAAAAGTCCCAGGCACAACACAACACTCCCCAGTCCACCCCAACAGCCCCCAAAAAAGAAAAATCAGACAGGAATGGGCACATTTTTAAGAACACTAGATTGGAAGACATGATTTTCAGACACATTCACGACTGCTCTATGGAAATTCACCCCTAGGAATGACAATTGGACTCAACCTTCCATAGACTTTCAATGTTCATGACAATTCCTGGAAGCTCTTTAAAAGTTAAAGCTGGCAGACTTCAGTCCTGTTCAACAACACCTGCAGCTCTTGGAGAATCATTTTTCCCCTCACGGATCTCAGCGAGATCCTGGGAAAATCCTCGGAAATTCAAGGCAGATCCATTTTGATTTTACCACAGATCCACCATGAATTCTGCCACAAATGTGGATTTTGCTTTAAAAAGAATACTGGCAAGCCATTTCAAGGAACTGGTGCCTTGTAGAATTGAAGGGGAAGCTCGTTTTAAAGAAATTTGCACATCCTTATCTGCAGCCTACTCCATCTTCACCCTCCCCAAGACAAGACACATAAGAACTTCTTAACATTATTTATACTCTCCAAGCAGATTCACAAATGTGAAGATCTCGGCATTCAAACAGAAATATAAATATTCACAGACTCCGTACTAAATATAACACAAAATATTCCATCCGGTCCATGACTTATTGCAAAAATTCATGATATTCAATTTAAAAAAATGAATTATTCGGTCAGTCTCAGAAAAAGAAGCACCCAAAACCAACGTAAGGTTGCTGCGATAATTTGCACAACTTTGTGGAACTAGTGTGATATCAGCATCAAAATCTGAGAACTATAATGCAGAAATCTCCACGGGTCACTTCTAGTATGCTGCAAGGAGATGCACTTGCGGTCATCTGGGACAGGATTCAAAACCGAGCTGAAAGTATTCAATTATAAACAGAGGCTGGTCCTGTCCTTCACGCCAACACAACTGACAGACATTTACTAACAAACACCGGCGCCTGGAAAGAGGAACGGAGGACGGATCAAAAAAACACATTAAAGTGGAACAAGTCAACCATTTACTGAACCAGAAGCACTCATTGAGGTAGCCCCAAGGTTTTACATCAGCATCAAAACTGAGGGCAATAAACACCCTTAAAACTTAATGATAATGACATCATATGGAGTGCCTTGTTGGTACTCAAAGGAACAGGACCCCCTTACCTTCATAATTTTTAGTAAGTACCTGTATAGACCACTAATTGTGATAGGGGGCATGGGAGTGAGCCCTTAGTGCTGTGGCGTAGCTGAAGCCTCGCAGGAGAACCTACACCGACAGCTGGCAAAAGCGTCCTGAAGCAGGACAGACTGGCGCTTCACCTATACCAACTGCCTCCCCTGCAGGTTGAGCCCTTGGGATCTGGCAGGACACAGGCGGGGCCCTAGGGCAGTAAGGTGAGTAAGAGTCCAGGTACATGCCGGGGTCAGGGCAGGTGGCAGACTGGAGATATCGGGAACAAGCCAATGGTCGGGGAAAGCGGCAGGCAGGCTTGGTCAGGTCCAAGGCAATGATCAGCACCAGGAGATCAAGCCGAGGACGGATGAAGACAGAGGAGGAGATACTGGACGAGACTAGCAGGGCAAGGCTGGGCAAGGCTGGGCAAGACAGGCTGGGCAAGGCAAAGACGAGGAGACGCTGAGCCAGCATGCACTGAAGGCACAAGGCACGACAGGAGACCAGTTGTTGAGGCAAGGTTAGGGCGGGTGTCTGGGCCTTATACACCCAGCCGCGTGATGTCATCAGGAGGTGCCAGCAGCTCAGATTCCTACCGTGGGGCCTTTATGTGGCAGCGCGCCTAGGGAGCACCTACAGGGAAGAGGGAGCATTATCATGGCAGCGGCATCCTGCCACAGGATGGAGCACGGAGGCCTGCAGGCCGCACCGGAAGCTGTGTGGCATCTTGGGGGTGAGCGATACCATTCATGGGTGAACCCCACGACTGGCAAACATAACACTAATGGCAGCTATTGTAATCATTTACCACAATAAGAGAGTTTTCATCCTTTTCAATGGACTCTTCAATTGTTTTTTAAATGTTTTTTCTTTCTTTTACTTAGGCACATAAAAGTCTATACTACAGGTTTATCAATAAAGAATACTTAGCTTAACAGAGACTTTCCCAATGTCACAGCAGGATGACTATCAAACACCGCTGCTATCTGGCTACTGAACCACCACTGTAGCTTTTGTCCCTCAGCAGTTAGCGGGAACCCTGTAACATCTCCACTGTAGCTTTAATCTAGACACTGTTAATGTTTTGGCAGCTATTTTGGATGACGTGAGACATTTTGTCCGCTAATTTTACATACATGAGACATCTCTGATGCTGGCAATAGCTGCCAAAATATTGACAAACGGGCCGATACAGTAAAAATCGCGGGAGAGCGCACAGGACACTCTCCTGTGCGCGCGATACAGTAAAGTAATTTATTTAAATTAGGGTCTGCGGCAAAAAGAGGCGCTAGGGACACTAGCGCGTCCCTAGCGCCTCTTTTTGGACAGGAGCGGCAGCTGTCAGCGGGTTTGACAGCCGACGCTCAATTTTGCCAGCGTCAGTTCTCGAGCTCAATTTTGCCGTCAGAAACCGGACGCCGGCAAAATTAAGCGTCCGGTTTTCAACCCACGAGCCCATTTTAAAATGTTTTTTTTTTTTATTTTTTACTTTTTTTTTTTTAACTTTTGGGGCCTCCGACTTAATATTGCCATGATATTAAGTCGGAGGGTGCACAGAAAAGCAGTTTTTACTGCTTTTCTATGCACTTCCCCGGCGCTGGAAGAAATTAGCGCCTACCTTTGGGTAGGCGCTAATTTCTTAAAGTAAAATGTGCGGCTTGGCTGCACATTTTACTTACTGTATCACGTGGGAATACCTAATAGGGCCATCAAAATGCATTTGTATGTTGTGGGCGCTATTAGGTTTTCGACGCGCTATTACCCCTTACTGAATAAGGGGTAAAGCTAGTGCGTCGAAAACGCGCATCCAATCGCAGGTTAACAGTGTGCTCCACCGGAGCACACTGTACTGTATCGGCCTGAGTGTTGGGAATAAAGCCTGGGAACCAAATGATTTTAACCATCTTGAGACTTAAACTCATGTTTACTAACGTAAAAAGTCCTCAGACATCCCCTGTCCCTGTCTCCAGGGTCGTTTACAGGTGATCGGATAAAGAGGGAGCTGCAATGTTTTCAGTCTGGTCTTGGAGAGAGGGAGAGGTTTTCTATATAGCAGAGGAGCTCAGAAGGTTCTCTGCTCTTTATTCAGGAAAGGCATTAAGCAGTCTGTAAGCTGGCGGTCAGAGGTCAGAGTGCAGCTGCTCTGCGGTGCCGGGGCGCTAGCCAGAATGCTGCAAGCTTGTTGTATTATACTGGGAATCATAAACAGTGGGATACCTTTTTGATTGGGAGAGCCAGAATGCCAATCAAACTCTACTCCCACTTTCCTACTTTATGTTTTCAGTTAATGTCAATCTCTCTTCCATACATTCTTTGTGTAAATGATTCACAGGGAACATCAACAAAGCTTGATGCTAGAAAAACAGATATAGTATTAAAGGAGGAAACAACAAGAAAACAGCATGGAAGTACTAGGCTGTACTATGTATGGACAGAGAAAAGATCACCGAGTACGAAAGGATGTAATCAGAGATCAAGAAAATGTGGCCTAAAGATACAGAAAGAGCTCTAATTGTTTGGACACTACTGGCCTGATTAAAAAGAACACCCAAGCTCACCTCAATATGCTTCCTCTAATTATTATTACACAGAAACTCCACAAGAAGCTGTTTGGCATAATACAAGTATGAGGAAGTGTGCTAGCAGTAAAGCTGAGAGCCTGGTATCATACACTCAGCATCCCCTGGCTTACAAGCTGGGTTCACTCCTGTCGCTGGATGCACAAGACAAACCCAATATAAACCTGTTCTGTAAATATATACTCTGTATCCACAGAAAGCATCCCCTCTCCCCACACAATGGAGGCGGAGAAGAAGTAGGCTACTTTCCTATACACTTCACCATACAAAAAAAGAAATATTCAAATTCTGGTGCCCTCTCTGTAACAGTAATGCAAACTCCAATACAAAATCCCGCCAAAGAACACCTGGCACATCTGTAGCAAACCTGCCACGCCACAGCAGAACTGACTCACAGGACTCCATCAGCAACAACCCCATCTAAGGGCAGCACTGTAAATATTACACTGAGCCCTAGAACACCAATACACCTCCTGTTGAGAAAACAGAGGGAACAAGTCTACTGCAGATCATCTCAGCTTGGTCGCACTTGCTGAAGACAGAGAGACTTTCAAATACAGATTAGATGGCCACAAATTACAAATGTGCAGACTAAAACTGACCCAAGGAGCCAGACTCTGTGTGCACTGCAAAACTAGAAACAGAAATGCATTTCCTCCTGCGGTTTAGCCAAGCCCCCATCATTCTTGTGGGGCGTGGGGTGTTATGTCGGGGCTGCCGAGCTCCTGTCATTGTTTTTGAAGAGAATGGGGGGTGTTTTGTTACACAACACCCATGACCCAAGAACAATGACAGGGGCTCAGGGACCATCCCACCCCTTGTGATAATTTGCTCCCCTCCTCCATCAGTATCACCTACCCCTCTTTCCCTCGTGCCCAGCAGCTTCCACATCCCCATCACCAGATGATCAGGGATGGGGGAGAGGAGAGGGGGAGATGAAAATGAGATGAGCAGAGGATCGGAGAGGGGACAGCAGAGTAGGGGGAGAATGTGGGATGGGAGAAGAGGAATGGAGAGAGGCTCCCAGGATCAGACAGACATCTGGATTGTGGGAAGGGAGGTAGGCATCCTTACCCCTGCTATGGTCCTGCTCCCTCTCGCATCCCTGCCCTTTCTGTAGCTTCTCTCTCACCCCCAATCCTACATGCAGTCTCATAAAGCCAGCCCCCCAGTCAGTCATCTCCCCCAACTAGCCCTGCACCAGCTGTCAGTCCATCCCCAACCAACATTTCCTCCCCGTCAGCCAGCCTGCCCCTCCCCCCAGCCTGCAAGCTACCCAGCCACCCCCCCCCCCCCCCAAGCAAGCCATCCAGCCTCAACCCCCACCCCAAGCAGCCTGCCTCCCCCCTCACCCTGGCAAGCCAATCCCTTAGCCTGCAGGCTTCTCCTGAGCTCTCTGCCAGTCAAAGCCACATGGGTGCCTGTGATCTCACGCTGTGTTTGTGAGAACCAGTGCAAGAATATAGGCGTCTGTGTGGCTCAGGCTTGCACAGAGGCTTGTGGTTCTGGCCGCAGCACTTCTGGGATGGCACGGCCTAAAGGCTGGTCAGCAGGGGGCCTCTGTAGTCCACTCCATTCAGACGTGTATGCGGTGAACGAACATGTCTTTTGGAAGAACCGTTTCCGAGGGTCTTTCAACTTCTGGCTTGAGCAGCCCATGAGGCAAGAATCAGGAAGTGATCTCTTAGTGAAAGAGTGTAATCGCTCTACCTCCACGAATTACCAATTCTGTACTGAAGAAATGGATGCCTGGTCTGCAGCAAGGGAAGGCCACAAGGCTAGGGAACTGGTAGCAGGAGTTTCTGTACGGAGTAGAGCTCCTCAGCCCAGTCCTCAGGACGCAGCCTGGTTTTCAGAATGTCTACCAAGAATATGTATAGGGAAGAAAGATTTGTGCAGTGCATGCAAATCTCTGTCAATCTCATGCATATTCATGGTGGATATCCTGAAAACCAGACCGCCTGGGTGTTTTCCTGGGCTGAGAACCACTGCACCAGAATAGGTTTCAGGAGGAGCCCTCGGGATTTTTGAGAGGAGATTTCACTTGCCAACAGAAGCATCACGTTCCTGCTTGAGGAAGAAAATCTGCAAACTCCACCCAAGTACCCATACCGAAAGGATCTCTACTTCTAGGGGGCGGGAGAAGAGGAACTCCTAGTGCTGCAGATTCTGTGACTGTAAACTACTGACTGTGTGTTGGACTTTTTTTTTTTGTTTCTGTATGAACTGCACCAGAAGAAGTAAAAGGGATTTTATTTAAGCTGCGCACGGTGCGGTGGCTGAAGTCATTACTAAGCATGGCGGATTTTCGGACTGTACAGCAGGCATTGATCAACCTGGGCCTACTGCAATGCTATTTACCTTGGGGCAACCAACATGTATCCTCAGGGCCCTGCAAACTGCCCAGAAAGTGGCAGAACGCACGCTCAGCAGCAATGGCGTAAAAGAACATACAATAACTATTCTTGTGTCTCTCCACTGACCTCCGGTCCAACGGAGAATCAAATATAAAACAGCAAGGGCCGATACACAAAATTACTAAATAGTACGATGTCGCGCTGAGCTCAGCACAACGCAGCCTCGCCGCAGAGACCCACGAGGAAGCCTTTTCGGTGGCCAGCCCTACTCGTTGGAACGCGTCGCCGGAGGTCCTGCATTCCATCCCTTGCACGCCATCATTTCGGAAATAACTGAAGACATTTGAGCTCGGGGATTAATTTTCACACCACCCTTTCTCCCTTCCTCCTCAAGCTGTTAGAAGCCAATACCTGCAGGTTATCATTTATGTAGGAGTTGGTTTTTAGACTGGGCTACTTTTTGTCGTGGTAGTGTAGTTACGAATGCGTTTTATGTTCCCCTGTGAAAAGGCGGGAAAATACATTATTTTAAATAAAATAAGCAGAAGAAAGTGTGCTATTTGCCAAGTATTTCTGTAAACTGTTTATTTTTTTGCAACAGCTCTGAGCGTGGACAGCAAATTCTTTCCTGCGTGGTGTCTGCAGGCCCCCCCCCCCCCCCAAATGTTTACTTCTCCCCTCCGAAGAATCCCAGGGGCCGCAGCCAGCTGGCGGATGCCCTGCAGCAACCCAAGGTTGCCCCTACAGGACGACAAGGGGGCTCCACTAACGCCTTTCTATTTCTGGCCGCAGGGAAAATTCCCCCCCCCCCCCCCCATTCAAACCCGGCGCTTCTGCAACGTGCAAAGCCGGACATTGTGACCGCCGCCTCACACAAGTGCTAGCCAGGAAAGAGAGTTCCCTGGAAGGCCTTGCCAGTTTCCCTGGAGTTTCCGAGCGCAAACAAACCGGCCATCAGAATATACTCACGGGGACGGTCCCAAACAGCATGAACAAACACGTAATGTGGATGGCTAAGAGCAGGTAGGTAATACGAATTACAAAACTCTTCGCCCTTATGCTCTGCGGATCCGCAGGGCTGCCGGGGGCCTCTTGACTCTTCTCGTCCATGTTGCCCTGCCGTCTTCAGCGTTCTGGAGGCACTGAAACGTGGTAAAGATAATTTTTAACTAGCATCGTGACCTTTTCGCCTTGAAAAAGAGCAAAAGTCAAATTTCTAAGGCACTGCCTGTTATTTGCTTAGTCATGTTGTGTGTACGGGATTTTTTTTTTTTTTTACGTTTCTTTTTTTTTACAATTTGCAATTCTTCTCTGAATCTCAAATAAGGCACAAAATGGACAAAATGACAATGTAGCTCAATATGGTTTCCACCGAATACAAAACCTTGTCCCGTCACGCTTGCCCCTCCCCCATATACCCACAAAAACATCAGGAAGCTTGCTCAAATAAAAAAAAAAAAAATTTTAAAAATGAAACAAAAAGCAAAGCAAAATAACACAATCTCACATTATACTCCTGCAGTCTGAAGTCTCACATTGCACCCAGCTTTCCATGTTCAGCTCCTCAGTCTCCCCATCGCCATTTAAAAATGCTTCCAAATCTCAGATACATTCGGATCCTTTTCTTGTAATTTTCATGTTAATGCTTCTAAAGCATACAAGCCCTATATCATCATTGGTTACGATTGGAGAACCAGGTTTAAGACCGACTTTAATTCATCGTGCTCTGAGCCAGGTCACTTCAGTATGCGCCTCAGGTTTACAAACCTAACAGAGCCTTCACATCTGTTGAGCGTAATCTTCTAGAGGTGCCATCCCATCCGTCAGTTTCGGTTGGAGGTGACTGGTGAAAGAACAATTTTTGTGACAGGCCCTAAATGTTGGAGTGAGCTCAGGGCTGGAATTTAGGATTTGAGGGTCCATAGACAGAACTGGAGTGGGGGGAAGGTGAAGGAGGAAGAAGACCCTGGAAATCAGGTCATGGGTCAAGGTGAAATTGGATCTTACCTGCTCATTTCCTTTCCTTTAGTCCTAATAAATCACTCCAGACCAACGAGGGTTTCACCTCCCTCCAGCAGATGGAAGCAGAGGACTAACTCCTTGCCTTTATGCTACCTCTATACAATATGGCCTAGTCAGAGGAGGTGTCAGTAGTCTATTGCCCAAGCTAAGTGTGTGTGTTCCTTCCTTCTTCCACCGGGCAATTAAACATTTTCTTTCAAATGTACCTAAGGTCTGGCAAAGAAATGCATTAAGAAAACAAAATAAAAATGCCTTGAGCCTTAATATCATTCTTCCCCTTCCTTGGGTTCTTGCAGTGTAGGGAGTATTTACCTTTCATTCCCTCTAGCACAAAGGCCTCTCTCGACCTACATGAAATGCAGCAAAAATAAATTTCTTCTCTTTGGGCGGGTTCTGAACTGGTCTGTCAGGACTAAAGGAAAGGAAATTAACAGGTAAGATCCAAGTTCACCTTCCTTAATGTCCTGACCAATGGGGATGTACCTAAGCAGTACTTATCCCAGGCGGGAGTGTCTCAGGGCTGCCTGCATCACTCCTCTGGTGACCACCGCATCCTTCTGGTCCTGTAAGTTTAGCCCATAGTGTTTTGTGAAGGAATGCAATGAGGACCAAGGACTTGCTTTGCAGTATCCAGTGGTAAGACTGCCCCAGATTCTGGCCATGACGCTGCTTGGGCTCTGGTGGCGTATGCTTAGAGCCCCCCTCTGGCACTTTCTTACCCTTGAGCATGTAAGCTGAAGCTACTGCTTCCTTAAGCCACCTTGCGATCGAGGCCTGTGATGCTGCTTCTCCCTTATGTGGCCCTGCGAACAGCATATCCGATTTCCTAAAGTGATAAGGAATCATGATACCACCTTGGGTAAGAAAGTCCAATTGTGACCTTTTCTCTGAAGAATGATAGGTGCAGATTTCTGCAAGACAGGGCCTGTAGCTTCTTCTAGATGAACAGATTGCCACCAGAAAAAAAACGTTTTCTGATGCCAATCTGTGCCCTTGCATCAGTGCCCTTAGTACCATATTTAGGTCTCATGATGGCACATGGCTTCCTCTAGGAGGGTGTACTTGATTTGCCCCTCTCAAAAACCTGTTTATGCCTGCATGTTCACCTATAGGGATCCCCTTGACTTGCCCTCTGGAAAAGGCAATCGCTACTACCTGCACTTTTAATGAATTTACCATCAAGCCTCTCTCTAGACTTTCTTGTAGAAACTGCAGGATTACTGGCCATTCTGCCTTTCTTGCACGGGTGCCGAGTTATTCATACCAGCTCTCAAAGCATTTCTGGTCTCGTGTAAACGCTCGGGAGTTTGAAGCTTCCCGCGCTTTTAATGACGTTTAGATTTCCTGTCTTCGGCAATCTCTGCCTTTCAATAGCCAAAGCGGTAAGCGAGAAAGGACTTGGGGTCCTCCAATGTCTACCGGGCCCTAATGAAGCAGACCCTCGACCGGGCTGAAGTTCATCGACTTCGCTATTGCTGGATCTAAGCAGATCTGCATGCCAGGAACGTCTAGGCCGGTCCGGGGCCACCAACACTGCTTTCCCTGGATAAAAAGGGGGGGCAGAGGATCTCGGCCCTGTGTGTTTTGGAGGAGGATTAGAAAAATCACAAAGGGAAGGGGGTAAGGCGTTCCGTGTGGGAGAATGTGGCAACCCCACCACCCCATTTGTGATTTTGCTTAAGGGTCACCAGAAACCAAAATGTAGCACCAGCGCTTTTGTTTCTCTTCGGGACCCATTTCTGCTGGCTGCCCCATTTGGTTTATGCACCTCACCCTTTTGATTGAAATCAAGGGCAGCGACAGACACGGGTTTTGAGCCAAGAGCCGGGGACGATCCCCTCTCTCCCTTCCTACTGCTGAAAATGCGTGGGGGAGGGGGGGGGGTTAGCACCCTGCCACCCCACCCCATTGGGAACAGGACCATTGGCAAAGCAGGAGGATTAAACCTCCTGTGAAACAAAGAGCTCGGTTACACAGCTTCATTGTAAGTTGTGCACCTGTTTAGGGAAACGCCGACACGCATCCAAATTATATGCAACGGGTACTCACTTCTCAACTTACAAAAACTGTAATTACTTCTTTTGATCCAGAAGTTTCCGCCTGTTGGGCTACGGAGGCAGGAGCCCTCGTTTGCAACTGTCTCCCCGCCCCTTTTCTCCCTCTCCCACTTAGAGGAAAAAATGCTGGGAACCGTTTTTTCCCCTTAAAATGTTATTCTTACTGCTGGGAGCCACGCACCAGGGCTCCTTCTGAAACTCTGCACCCATGGGCCCTAGATCTGGTGCTGCCCTTATCTGATGACTTGCACTTCCTCCCTCCCCTGTGGCTGTGAGCGCTACCCCTGCACCATCCCCCCCCCCCTCCCCATAACCTGGGGACGAAAAGCCCTGAGCCAGAAAATGAACTCAAGTCTGCCGCATGGCAGCTCACAGCCCTGAAATCCATTTTGATACCTAAGTGTTAATTATTTACTTAGGACAATCAAAGATCCATTTATTTTTGCACCTCTTAAATATTTTTAACCATACGTTTAGTGGAATATGGCCTACTTGATGCAGTACCAAAAAAAAAAAAAAAAAAGACTACTATTACTACTAGAAGCATTATAATATATGTCTATTTTTAGAAGTTTAAGCGCTATTTATAGAATTGAACAATCTTCTAGCAATCAGGTGTCATATCCAGCTCTTTCCACAGCCTACACACAATTGTGCTTAGCACGGGCTGACTGCACCTTTTGACTTGGGTGGGGCGTCTCAGACAGGATGTCTGCTCATTGATGTGCATAAAATATGACTTACATGCACAAAAATGTATGTGGCGCAGAAAATGTTTTTTATGCCTATAAATCCTACTTATGTGCAGAAAACATGTTTTTTTGTGCAAACAAGACTGCAGGCCCTAGCGCCAGAACTCCTGCTTCTGCCCACAGACCACCACCAAAACAAGAAACGACGTCACCACTGACCGGGGTAAATTTAGTAGCACTAAGAAATCGCTAGCAAGTCCACGCAATAAGGTGCGTCCAGCCCAGAGCACGGTTTTACTCGCGGTGTGCTTAATATTAGTCGCCAATGCCGCAAGAAGATTAACACACCTGAAACTCACGTTCTAACAGGTGCATCTCGGATAGCGCTCAATGCATGTAAATCCTGTGGAAATGAAGACAGCTATTACCGTCTGCTGCAGGAAAGTGCACAAAAGGCTGGAGGACCCAAGGCGCATTTTTTAACACAGGGAAATTAACTCCAGCTCTGGAGGTGGAGTGAAGTCTATTCACGATCTAGCAGCCAACACTAGTGAAGGCTTCTCTAGCATTTTCAAGATGGGTTTTTCTGAGCTTTAGATGCCCAGGAAGATGCTCTGGTAGTGGCAGAGCAGGACTGGCAGGCTGAAGAGAGTGCCGTTAGAGAGCCCACCGGACCAAAAAAAAACAGCTGTACTGTGGCCTGAAGCTGTTAAAGCCACGTCAGCCACGTGAGAGGAGAGTGAAGCAGTGCTGGCTGTTCCATGCCTTCCACCAGGGTTGATCCATGGCGCAGGAAGTGGGATGGCTTGCTCCTGGAATTTTAAATTGTGCATGCATTTACGGTAAGCTCCCAATTTTAAGAGGTTTCTTGAGCAAACCTACTTCGTGTATCTTCTATAGGACTTCGCCAGCTTTAACGCACACATGTCAGCAGATTTTAAAACATGATCGCGCGAGAAGTATTCCCAGTTTTTCCAATTAGTCCACCAGTTGGCCCAGTCTACCATGAGGTCACCTAGACCCCTCTGACTGTTCAATCTACACTCCCCCCAAGTTGACCCGGGCACCTCTCCCCAACCCCAAGTTGACCCAGGCCACTCTCCTGTGCGTGCGATTCTCTATTCAAATGAGGCCCAGCGGTAAAAACAGGCAAAAGGAGGCGCTAGGGACACTAGTGCGTCCCTAGCGCCTCCTTTTGGACCGGAGCGGCGGCTGTCAGCGGGTTTGACAGCCGACGCTCAATTTTGCCAGTGTCGGTTCTCGAGCCCGCTGACAGCCATGGGCTCGGAAACCGGACGCGGGCAAAATTGAGCGTCCGGTTTTTGACCAGACAGCCGTGGGCCGACTTCAATTTTTTTTTTTTTTTTTTTTACTTTTGGGACCTCCGACTTAATATCGCCATGATATTAAGTCGGAGGGTGCACAGAAAAGCAGTTTTTACTGCTTTTGGTAGGCGCTAATTTCTGAAAGCTTGGCTGCACATTTTGTTTTCTGAATCGCGCAGGAATACCTAATAGGGCCATCAACATGCATTTGCATGTTGCGGGCGCTATTAGGTTCGGGGGGTTGGACGCACGTTTTCGGCCCCTTACTGAATGAGGGGTAATGCTAGCGTGTCGAAAACGCGCGTCCAATGGCGGGTTAACAGTGCGCTCCGTCGGAGCTCCACTGTACTGTATCGGCCCGTCTGTTGTGTAAGCCCAAAAACAAGAGCTCTGCAGACCTGCTCCTCATCGGGAGCAGCAGTAAAGTTATGCGGCTAACAAGCCGACATGCGCCAAGGTCTCTGGGTTTAAAATACGGAGTTATGGGTATAACTGTTGGCCCCATGCCAGAACACACATGACCTCACCTTCAACTTTGTTTACATTTTTACTCACACACATGGAATTTCTGTCTTTTAAAATCTGCGTCACTTGCATTTATTTTATTTATTTATTTTTAGTTTTTCTATACCGATTTTCCTTCATAAAATGCATATCAAACCAGTTTACAATAAAACTGAATAAGCAGGAAGTGAAATTCCTTAGTCTAATACATTTAAACATTTGTAACGACATTTTTTTTTTTAAAACAATGGAAACAATATAATAATAAAGATTAAATTGTTAATCAAAATATATACATACAGTTATAAGGAGCACAAAGGTTAGCACAATATAAGGGCTTTTTAGCACATGCAGCACTTTTAAATTTGGTCCTATGCGTGCCCGTTTTTTGTGCGTCTTTTTGCACTGGCCTGCAGTTTTGCCAGCTCACAACCCTGCATGGGTGAAGGCGGGATACTTGCTAATATCTTCATTAACATGAGAGGGGTTAAGCAGCCGCACACTCCTATATCAGATTTCTTGCTCTCCCCTAAGTGCACCTTATTCCATCGGGGCCTTCCTTTATCTAACCCCAGTTTACCACAGAAAACTGAACTGTCGCCAATCAATCTGAATTCACAGCGAAAACTGGTGTGAACCTAGTTTCCCATACCTTGGAGGAGCGAGTAACAGGTGTGCTCGCAACACTGCCATCATTTTGCTTATCTTTTGCAGACTGGACCTTCTGAAATGGTCAAAACGCGATCAACTCCAGCCCCGTAGCAGCCCCCAGCTCTGATTTTCCGGGTCCCAAAGTCAGGCTGAGCCTGTCCCGGTTTTCACATCATTGCAGGTAACGAGCTGAAACCGGGACTGATCGAACCTGTTCCCCCCCTGGCGAGGAGCCCCTGCTGTGTCAGCGTTAAACCCCCCGCACCGAGCTCTGGCCTGCCCCGCTGTTAAGCTCTTTCTCAAGCAGGCATGAAGGCGGCAGCGTTTACTCACAGCCGGGCGCGCGGCTTGCGAACGGAACGTTCCCCGTCTCCGGCGGCAGCGTCTGAAAGGGGAAGGAAAGCCTCGGTCCGGGACGCTGCCGGCTAGGGACCGAGGGAAAATTCCCCACCCTCAGTAGCAGCGAAGACATACTATTTTGGAAAACCTTTTAGCGATTGGCAGTAAACGGGTGCAAGGTTATGGGGAGTAGGAATTTCTTAGCCTTCAGGTGGCAGGCAGTTTTGGAGGCACGTGCATTTTGGTGGTGGGCGATGAGATAAACGATTGTTATGTTAATTGATCTGTAAATTGGCAGTCTTTAGGTGCATATTGATCTTGTGTATTTTTATGTTTTTGTATTTTACTTATTCATAATCTGTTCTTTTCAACTATTAAATATATATTTTATTGTATGATATTTTATGAATGTTTTGCTTGTTATCCATCTTATTTATTTATTTATTTGATTGATTGATTGATTGATTGTTTTTATATACCGACATTCTCGATATAAAATATCAAATCAGGTCGGTTTCCATATAACAAAACTGTCGCTGGTAAGGCGTTACATTAAAACAACTTAGATATGTGCAGAACATGTTGAGGGTTTTTTTTGGGGGGGGGGTTAATAAATAAAAAAATTCCGTGCTCCAAAGCCAAATAAACAGGTTTTCAGGGGCTTGCAAGGAATACGATAATCTGGTGGATTTAGACATATTTAGGGTTGCGGTTACACTTCAGCCACTATCCAAAAGGCCAAGGGCCAGTCCTCAGCGCCTGGGTCCAGGTCAGACCCTGAGCCTGGATCTTAGCCAAAAGGTGGAAAGTCATGCTGGAGAGGTTTTGCACCGGCAGCAGTCAAGCTGAACTTGACTTTTTTTTTTTTTTTTAAATTGGCTTAGAGAAAGAGGTGTTCTACTGTTTCTCTGAGTTCAAGGTAGGAGAGGCCTGAGAATGTTGGCAAGATCCTCTCCAGCGCTCTTTTCATTGGTGGCCAGTGTTGTCAACTCTTTCTTGAAGAAAGCTACTAGATCCTATATGGGTAAAAAGTAGCTAAAACCGTGTTCTACAGTGGTTTCAGCTTAGCTTGATGAGCCTAAGACTAGAGGGGTGGCTCACACCCACGCTCTTGCTCTCTCAGAAACTGACACATTCGCATTCTCTCCATCACACACACAGACACTGATGCACACTCTCTTAAACAGACAAACACACTTTCTTAGACACATGGATATACGCACACTCTGTCTCAGACACACACACTTTTTCTCTTTCTGAGACGCATTCACACATGCTTCTACAGCTCCTCATGAACTCACTTAATACAAGCCCCCTCCCATGGCCCGGCTAACCAAGGGCACTACAGCATCATCCTGCAAAGTTCTGCACCAGCTGCTAACCCTTACCCAGTCTGCAGCATCCACTTTTACACTTTCTCCTCCCTGTCTCCATTTACTCTGTCCTTGGCCCACTGCACTGCCTATCTCCGAGATTAGCCCTGCCAGCTCACAGAGAGGCCTGACTAGTAGCAGAGCAGAGAACTTACCCTCACTCCCAGCAGCACAGCAAAAAAAAAAAAAAAAATACTGATAAAACATAATCCTCTCCTCCTCTTCAGCAATTGTTGAGTCTGTTTTAACGTGATCATAAAGTTGCAACACCTACATTTTTTTCCCTGGTTGTGATTTGTTCTTTCTCCTTCCAGCAGAGAGAGCTTGGCCGTGACATCATCAGATTCTCTGGGGAGAAATGAACCAGCAGAACCTGTTCTGAGAAGGGGCAGGACCAGCCAGCATGACACTCTAGCCAAAGGAAGCCTCACTCTCTTGCACTTTTCTGCTTCAAGATATGTTCCGTAAGGAACCTGATGGAAATTTTAGAGCTGTGAGAAATTCACTAGATTTGAGGCTAAATTATCCAAAAATTGCTAAATAAGATCCCTGTTGCATTCACAGTTTTAAAATCTCCATTTGGTTCAAAAGCTTGCCATATCTATTGCCAAAATCGCTAAATTGGCATCTCTGAAAGGTGGCTTTTCTGACAGTGTATAGCAGAGAGGCAGGGTTGTAAGAGGAAACCGGAAGACAGAGTCATAGAGACTCAGAGCGAAGAGACCAAGATGGCCGCCGAGCTGTGAGGTGGTGAAAGCAGCAGCTCCCGGTTACTTGCTGTTTATTTGAGCTTTTTCATGATATTTTCTTGGTAAATTGCTTAAACATGCCCCATACTAAGAGAAAAGCTCGCCTAAGAGAGATTTCCTCAATGCCCGCTACAGACCTTTGACAACCGAGGATAGAAGCTGCTTTTGCAAAAATGCAGATGATACACCCTGAAGGCGAACCCCTGACGTTTGAAACATCTCTAAGCCTGGGTGCTCCAACGATTCCGGACCCACCGATGGGGTTGAGGAGAGAGACACCATGACCATGATGCCCTCACACTAGACAGGCATTTATATCTCTATGGGAGGCCCACCTAGTAACTGCCATTCAGAGTGAGACGTGCAATCAGAACAGTGCTCTCTTGTGAAGATTTGATGATCTTCAGAGTGAGGAAACTCACCCAAAGATGAGATTTGTGCAATGTTCTCTCAACCTAGCTTGATGGTATCCAGGTAGAGAGTCCATATGCAGATATTGTAAAGGAACTGGTGGAGGAGGTGAAATTGTTGTTTCTGGTAGGCTAGGCACATTTTATAACTTTTTGGTGAGTACACTAGGAATTTATTGGTGTTTCTGGTAATTAATGACCTTATACAACCATTTTTTATTATAGAAATGGTTAGGTAAGGGGTGCTTTTGGGAGGTTCGGAATGCATTATTGGGTTTCTCATTATTTCCTATGGAAAAAATAGTCTTGACTTACAACCAACTTGGGTTACAACCAGCCTTCTGGAACCAATTGAGTTGTAAGTCAAGGGACCACTGTATCTGATTCTTCGGAGAACCCGGAAGTACTGGGTTCCAGGAGCCAAGGGAAAAAGGCACAACAATGCCCGGACCACTGTGGAGAAGGCCTTATGGCGGTAGGAACAGAGAATGATAACATATCTATAGTTTGTTCCACCCCTACTCTTGCACCATCTTTGGAGGAAATAAGAAATTTTTGATTTCTATGCAACAATCAATAAATACATTGACTGTCACAGTACAAGAGGCGATTACAAAGACACAAATTACAGAGGAGAAGATGAGAAACATGGAAAAGCATTTGAATGCAATGGAAGGGAAAGGGAAGGGGAAGGGAAAATGAAAATCAAATCCGAAAAAATGCATGAGAATAAATTGGAGATATTTGAAAATCAAATGAAGAGAGCAAATTTAAGAATATTAAATTTTCCCAAAACAAAAATGTTACCAGCAATTGACTTACTCAAAAGTTATCTTTTGAATATTCTAAAATACCCAGAGGGAAGCTATGCCAGCTATATCAAGAATTTATTATTTGCCTCAACATCATCCTCAGAAGAAATTTCCTCTCAGCAGGCAAATCAGGTGGATACAAATCTAAACCTGCCTGATTTTCTGGAGAAATCCTTTGATATAGATATAAATACAAGATCAACTCTGCTTGTCCAGTTTGCATTCATTACAGAAAGAGACACTGTTTTGAGATCTTATTTTAGATTTCAAAAGTTAAATTTTTATGGACATCCAATACAAATATTCCCAGATATTGCAAGAATCACACAATTAAGAAGGAAAGCGTTCATAGCAATGAGGGGGGAGGTAATTGCTAGAGGGGCAAAATTTATATTGCGTTTTCCTTGTAGATGCATGATATTTTACAAAGATTCAAAATATGTATTTAATGACCCTGAGCAATTGCATTCCTATTTAGATTTACATTCTCATTCCTAAGTATCTCCTTTATGGAAGTTGGATAAGATAAATGTTAGGCGAAACCTAATAGAACGGCTTAGTTTATATTTGATTTTTTATTTCCTTGGATGTAGCTGCCCTATTCACTTCTTGGTCTCCTATGATTTCCTTAGTAAATATTCAATATGGATATGATCAGAATTTGATATTTATATATCTTTCAAAAACGTAATTGTTTCTTTTTGCTCATTCTCAGTTCTGGACTAATACATATTGTAATGTAATTTTCCTGTAATAATGTTTAAAATTCAATAAAATATATATATAAAAAAAAAAGACTCAGAGCAGCAGAGATAGCGAAAGGGCAATAGACACATACCAAGACTGCAAGTTAAAATAAACTTGCAATGTTCATTACTACACTGACTGTAGATTTTTAAGCATGATGAAACAGTGTTTGGCAGATCTGAAAACTTTAACAAAAATGTTCTCAGGTGTTTTGAGAATTTTGAGATCTTGTACAATAAATAGAAAAGGAAAGTCTATTTTGACAGTCCTTTATAAGTTGTTACTGTGTATCTTTGGTGCTGTCCCACAATAACTTATAACATCAGCTAAATATATATGTTGTGTTTGTGGCATTGTGGACCCTTGGTCGCTGTGGAGATGACTCCGCCCATGGGGAGGGGCCCCGTGGAGAACCACAGCGATAGGCTAAACTCAGATAGCAGACACGAAATGAATGGAAGGCTTTATTGTACTGCTGTAGATAGATTGCATGAAGCAGGAAGGTAAGGGGTTGAGGTCCGCGAGGTGCCAATACGTTCAACAGTCTCAGATGTAGAATCTCACCCAGATGTTCAAGAGAGGTGGGGACCTGCGGTGCGGGCAACACCGAGCCTGGTGGGTGGAGTTGGAGCACCGGATCGTAGAGATACTCACAGGAGTGTAGGCGTCTTCCTGATAGAGAGATGGTGGGACCGAAGGTCCATGGTACAGGAGACATAGACTGGTAGGCCCTCGAGGAGCGAGTACCTGATAGTCCGGAGATCCTGAAAAGAATAAGAGAGAGAGACCCCCCCGAGGAGCGGTTGTCTCAGTTAGTAGAGGCCCGAAGGGTGATGGAAGCGAGAGGCCCCCGAAGAGCGGGTGTCTTGAGCTTCTAAAAGAGCAAGGCCCTTGGAGTGTAGAGCGGCGTCTAAGCCTGCAGCTTAGAGCGGTCAGAGTAGCTTAAACCGAAGTCCTTGCTAACTGAAAGGTGGTAGCGAAGCGGAGGCTTTAAATACCCGGAGGTATTGACGTCATGCGGTGGGGACGCCCCCGAGGTTCCCGCCATGATGTGTATTTGAACGTAGGAGATGGGCGCGCGCGTGCCCTAGGCGGCCACAGGAGTGAGCATGGCGGACTGGAATGCCTGTGCTAAGCTGGAGATGCCGAGGCCCTCGGCACCAGAGGCAGCCATCTTGCCCAAGGAGGAGGAAAAGGGAAGGCAGAGCGGTCGCAGCCATCTGCGACCGATGGACGCAACAATATATTTGTAATATCCTGGCTTAAAGCAGCTAAAAACTTAATGGGGCCTAGCTGAGTGCCAATTGACTCCACCTTCCACCATTGTGAATATGCCTCCTCTTCTCTGATTCTGATAGGACATCAAGAGAGACAGAGGAACCTGATACATGATGGGAGACGTCAGATTTGGATTTACATGGTTCTTTTCAAATAATAACTAACTAATATCATTTACTTATAGCTCCAGAGACTGGAAAATGAGCTGAAGCAGGTTTACTTATTAAAATGTCCTCCTTCCCTCTAATTGGATGCTTGTCTTTGCCTCTTAAAAATGAGCCTCTTATGAATTCCTATATCATCATCCATGCAAGATGAGTGGATTGTGCACGCTGTCTGCTGGAGGCTGGCAAGGAGAGACTTGCTGGAGTTTCTCAGCTAAATTCGAGCATCCAACTCTGAATGGGCTCAAGAGATAAAGTGATTTTTTTCTAAATTTAAATAAACTAAACCAAATGTCTGCACTGACTGGGTATGCAGTGAAACATGAGCAGGGAGTTCATGATTGCTATTAGAAGATTCCTTAGGAGCTGTGTACAAATATCTCACACGCACAATGACAAGAAAGTATTCACTCATTTCATGAGATTTTCCTATCAGGGCATGGGATAGACCCCCTTGGTTTTATAATAAGTTATAGAAAATCCAAGGGATCTGCTTTTAGCTGTGATCACCTGCTTAAAGGAACGCTTCAAGTCAGCTGCTTTGAAAAGATGTAAAAACCTCCCTAGAGACACTTAATCTTATACTGTAGTGCTTCAGAAGAGTAGCCTATTTATTTGTTAGCCCAGGCTAGGAACCAGGGAAGCCAGGACTGAAATCCTACTAACGTTCCTTGTCATCCTGGACAAGTCACGTCACCCTCCATTGCGTCAGGTACAAACTTACCACCTGATTCACTAAGCGTTTTTGCCTCCAGAGATACAAAATGGGGGGAAAGCTTCAGTAAATCAGGCCTTTCCACTGTAAAATTGCATCCTCCAACAAACCTGAAGACAACCCATAATCCACCTCCCCCTCCTTTGGCACAAGCATATCTCCCCTCCCCGCTTTCCTCCCCTGCCCTACTCCCCCCTTAATCCCTTTCCATATTGTAAATGCACCCCAGCCTTTCGTCATACTCTTACCTGCATTTCAAGACACCCCGGTTTTCCCTGTCACCCCCGTACCCAGCCCCCCCTGCTACCCTATATGCTCCCCCTGTAAAAGTCGCTGTAAATAGTTAATCTGTTTTCTTTTTATATCTATTTATCTTCAAATCCCCTGTTAACTGTTATCAACTCGAAGTTATTATGTAAGTTAACCTTCCTAACTTCTTATAGGAGTTACAATGTAAAATAAGCAACCAATGTCTTATTTATGTTCAGTTACATGTGAACCGATGTGATATCTCGATCGAACGTCGGTATACAAAAACGAATAAATAAACAAACAAACAAACGAACCAACCCCCTGGGGACAAGGGAACACCTACAGCGGTGCTTCCCAACCAGGGTGCCATGGCACACTAATGTGCCGTCAGATCCAATCAGGGGTGTGCCGTGGAAAAACCAGTGCTGCCTGATGCTCCGATCCACGCCAGCACGTGGGGCTCTGCTCGCGGTACCTTGCAGCAATAAGAGAAACCAGTGAGAACCGTTACATTTATAGAAACTCTTTTCAGAGGACATGTCTAACTCTGCATGTCTCGTCTTTCTAGTGTGAGCCCTGAAATTCGGTGCTTAATGGGCAGTATGCAGGGCATGGATAGCCGGGCCGCGTCCCGCACATTGCACACAGCACCTCCTCCTCCTCCTCTTCCTGTCTTGCGCTTCCTCCTTGGAGCCCTTCCAGCCTCCGTCCTGGCCCCAGGCCGAGGAGATGTGCACTGAGAGTGGATGTAACTTAACGTTGAAGTGCTAGGAGCCGTAGCAGCGAAGCAGCTCTGCAAGCTCCATGCAGCAGCAGCCAAGGTAACTTACGGAGTGGGCTGCTCCTGCCACACCCACTTCTTCCTTCTCCAGCACTTGCATATAGAGGGGCTTGGTCCCTCCTTATTGCTTCAGGGGTATCTCGATGCCATCTCTCCCTGGTTTTAAAATTTGAAAGAGAGACTGGGGGGGGGGGCGGGTGTTTGGTGCTTCCCTAGCTCTTTTTTTGGCCATATGAGTCTTCTCCCTGCCTGCATTGCTTGTTTTGTGGGAGATGGTGTGCCACACAACAATTTTGTTAAAGTAGATTATACCTTGGGCTTGAAAAGGTTGGGAAACACTGACCCACGGTGCCTGAATGCAACGTGCCATGAGCTACTAATGAAAAGGCATAAGCTAAATTAAAAAAAAAAAAAAAAAGGAAGAACTTCTGTTAGTACAGGCCCCAAGCATAATGTTGCCATCTAACCTTCCTATCAAGAAGCTGCTCTAGGAGTCTGCCATTCTGACAGCTTCACCTTCATTTCATGATGCCGCTCCACATGAGCGGCAGCATCCTATCAAACTCGGCTCCTTAAAGGTACGGAAGCAGGCCGATGACATTGAGAACATGGTAGAATCACTACCAGCACAACTGTGCACCAAGGTGTGTGTGTGTGGGGGGGGAGGGGGGATGTCAAATGAAATACGTTACTCAGACTGAGCAGGGCTTGCGAGAGAGGGACGCCCTTTTTCATCACATCCTCAGAGGGTCCCTCTCCTTCCCCATGCTTACGGTCACTGAAGAGGTAAATCAGGTCCTGCCCCGGGCCGGTGCAAGAGTATTTTTGGCGCCCTAGGCAAACCTTTGGTCATGCACCGCCCTCTCCCAATGCACCTCCAGCACAGTGCTCCCTAGTGGCTTCAGCGCGTCTCTCCCTCCGTTGCTGCTATTGGCTCTGGCACCGCACCCCTCTTGGCTTCGTGCTGGTGGGAATGTTGCCACTCCCCCCCCCACACACACACAAATTTTTGGTGCTCTAGGCAACCGCCCAGTTTACCTTAATGGAAGCACTGGCTCTGGCCCTGCCTGAGGGGGAGGCAGAACTGCGCATTGCCTCCGGTGTCACACAGAGGGTGACGGCAGGACTTGTGCAAAATCCCTAGAGGCAGGAGCATTGTGCCACATATTAGTGTTCTGAACGTCTGTAGTGCAAAAAATGCTGGCAATTAGAAGCACATGCACAAATAAAAGGTTAACAAATATTCTCCTCTGCTCTGAAAGAATGTTTGTTTTTAAACATTTTTTTTCACTTTGGATTTGCAAAGTGACTATTTCCAGTTGCCTAAAAAAAAAAAAGCTTCTGCCAATGCTAAGCATTTCAGTGGGAGATTGTGGTGCATTCCTCGCCATTGCAGGCTCGGCATTACTCCATTCCCATAGCACATTCTCTCTGCGTGCCACTGTGGCAGCTTTTCTGAGCAGCACAAAACTCCTTTCAGCTCCCCAAAGCTATGAATTGTGGGTTGTTTGTGGAGTTTTTTACCCCAGCAGGAATTCATTCTTGTAACCATTTCTTGACAGAAGATGGCGCTCTCCACTCAAGGACAGAACAGGATATAAGAGAGCCTGGAGTCGGGGGGGTCTAATCCTGCCTGCACTTAGGATGCCACCTAGGTATACAATAACTGAGGGAAAATAATCAAATATTGGTTCCCCAATACACGCAATTACCCACAATAAAGGAGAACCTTATATAATATATAACACAATTAATTTTAAAACACACATTTATTAAGAAAGACACATCTTAATGTAACCCCACTAAATACGACGAAGATCTCCGTTTCACCTGACAAGCAGGCTTCCTCAGGGGAAACTTCTAATATCCCTGCAATGATTAAACAAAATCATTACATTTACCTCATCCCACATATAACCGACGCCTACATCACTATAACTATAAATGCTTACCATATGCGTCCAACCAAGGAACACACACAAATTCTTATCCAAATCACGAATTTCTCCAAATATCTTTAATATCAATTTCACCAAAGCTTTATCAGTTCTTCAATTATTGGTCACGAAACTGTAAACCACAAACATATATTTAATCATCAAAATTTAAAGAAAATGAAGGACAGCACACTACCTGAACAAACGCTACCCAAACGTACCTTCAAAAAACGGAAGTGACATCATCACTTCCTTTCTGCAAAAATCTCCATTCTGCACAACTGATGAAATGCCTACTCTATATATATCCTCAACCACCTAATCAACCAATTAAGAAACCCTCATCAACAATGATCCAGTACTACACTTACTGGGGGAACCCACACAATCAACCAATCACAGTAAATCCATTCCAAACCACTCTGAATAATAAACTACCAAATTCCAACAAAAAATATATTTCCATCTAACCAATTATTTAAAAAATTTAAAAAATTATTTAAAAAATTATTTAAAAATTATTTAAAAATTAAATAATTATATTAAAAATTAAATAATGGGGGGCTTTCTTTAAATAATTTTTTAAATAATTGGTTAGATGGAAATATATTTTTTGTTGGAATTTGGTAGTTTATTATTCAGAGTGGTTTGGAATGGATTTACTGTGATTGGTTGATTGTGTGGGTTCCCCCAGTAAGTGTAGTACTGGATCATTGTTGATGAGGGTTTCTTAATTGGTTGATTAGGTGGTTGAGGATATATATAGAGTAGGCATTTCATCAGTTGTGCAGAATGGAGATTTTTGCAGAAAGGAAGTGATGATGTCACTTCCGTTTTTTGAAGGTACGTTTGGGTAGCGTTTGTTCAGGTAGTGTGCTGTCCTTCATTTTCTTTAAATTTTGATGATTAAATATATGTTTGTGGTTTACAGTTTCGTGACCAATAATTGAAGAACTGATAAAGCTTTGATGAAATTGATATTAAAGATATTTGGAGAAATTCGTGATTTGGATAAGAATTTGTGTGTGTTCCTTGGTTGGACGCATATGGTAAGCATTTATAGTTATAGTGATGTAGGCGTCGGTTATATGTGGGATGAGGTAAATGTAATGATTTTGTTTAATCATTGCAGGGATATTAGAAGTTTCCCCTGAGGAAGCCTGCTTGTCAGGTGAAACGGAGATCTTCGTCGTATTTAGTGGGGTTACATTAAGATGTGTCTTTCTTAATAAATGTGTGTTTTAAAATTAATTGTGTTATATATTATATAAGGTTCTCCTTTATTGTGGGTAATTGCGTGTATTGGGGAACCAATATTTGATTATTTTCCCTCAGTTATTGTATACCTTGGTGGTTTCCGGAATAGAGGGTTATGGAAGACATGCATACATATTCTGAACAGGCTGCCAATGAGATTTTGGCTGGTTATCATTTATTTGATAATACTTCTACAGAAACCTCTAGTGGTAACTGGGAAAATTATGTTAGAAACAGAAAAAAAGCCATCCGAATGGAACTGCACGCTGCCACTCTAGCTGAATACTGCCACATAAAACGTATACCCCGGGGGTTACGTCTTAACAAGGAACCTTCTATGTTTAATGAAGACGAGACATTTATTTTAAAATGGAATTCCATTTTAAACAAATGTTCGCATGACCTGATGCTCTTACTTGTGGAAACCACCAAAACCAAGATTGAGGGACTTAAAATTGAAATTGATGATGAACTTACTAAAGTGTTTGAATGTTGTCCTAAAGATACAGTAGAAAACCAGTTAGGGGATTTACAGGTCCAACTAGATGAGTTGCGAAAAGAGATTAAATTATTTAAGATCAATAAATTCAGACGTGATGAAAGGGACTACACGGGTGGCTATGTCTACCCGTGGATGAATGTGAATAGAAAGAAGGGTTTTAAAAAACGAGGGGATTTTTCATCCTCTGATGATTCAGGGGATGATGTAGGTCAAAATACAGTGAAAAATAAATTAGACTCTCGGCATGTTCATTTTAAGGACACTGCAACTGATAACAGAGAGGAGCATTCTTCCTCGTCTTTTTTAGGTGCTCGGACCCAAGGCAGCAAAAATTCAAAAACATTTCGTACACAAAAAAACACTCGTTCGCAGACCAATTACAATTTGCGCCATTGAGATTAAATCCATGCAGGGAAGAGAGGGATACTGTTGAGAAATTTAAAAAGGGCAGTGAAGCCGTTGTGGATTTATCCTCTAAACATCTTTCTACATCTATGATTAATGTATTGGATAAAGGGTTTTCTTTCGTTCCGTTCTCGAGATATGATCCCTTCCAGACTCGTATTGAACTTCAAAATTTTTTTCGTAGATTGCATATTAGAGAGTTCTTTGGACCGAGTGATTATATCCCTGATAAAAATGTTTTGTTTAAACCTTCGGGATGGTCTCCACCTACACCACCTAGTACTTTGATTCAAGCATTTGAAACTTTGGTTTTGAATGATTTGGAGAATTTGGAGAAAACTAGGGAAATTCCAGAGTATAATCTATCTAAAAATGAATGGTTAGCTTTGAAAGAATTACAGAATGACAGTTCCATTAAAATTGTTTCAGCAGATAAAGGAGGCGGAATTGTGGTGTTAGATGAAGTGGATTATGACAGCGAGGTGCTTAGACAGTTGGAAGATACTGAATATTATCTAGCTTTGGATACTGACCCTACCTGTGATATTCATTTGCGGATTAACAACATTTTGCAGGCTGCTTTTAAAGATAAAATCATTTCCGGTAAAGAGTTTAATTATCTGACTGTAGTTTGTCCGTGTATTCCACATTTTTTTATCTTACCAAAAATTCATAAGTCCCTTGTGTCCCTGCCGGGTCGGCCCATAGTGTCTGGCATAGGTTCTATTTTTGAGCCATTGTCAAAATACTTGGATAAGATCTTGCAACCCCAGGCACTCCTTATTCCTTCTTATATAAAAGATTCCATTCATTTTCTCAACCAATTAAAGGCATTACCTAAGGTTGAATCGGATTGGCTTTTGGCTACAGCAGATATTACTGCCCTTTATACTAACGTTCCACAGTCCGCTGCCCTTGATATTATTAAAGAACTGCTTGGGTCTATGGATTTTTCAGAGAAGAAATTACAATTTTTAATGACTATAGCAGAAATTACACTGTTCAATAGTTATTTTACATATAAGTCTCGATTTTTTCTGCAAGTCAAAGGAATCCCCATGGGTTCTCCCATTGCGCCCACTTTAGCATGCCTTTATGTGGCAGCATTTGAACAACGGGTGGTTTATTCTTCCAATTGGTATACACAGGTTCTTTGGTGGGGTAGGTACATAGATGATGTTTTTCTGATTTGGAGGGGAGAAGTTGAAGACCTGAAACAATTTTTCCAAGTTATTAATTGTGGTGATCCAAATTTGAAATTTTCAGTAACTATGGATAAACATGTTGTGTCTTTTTTAGATATGAAGGTATTTTTTCAAAATTTTCAGATTATGACTACTGTATACAGGAAACCAACTGACAAAAATACACTCTTGCATTCTCGTAGCTTTCATCCGCTGCAATTGAAGAATAATATACCAGTGGGACAGTTCCTTAGATACAGGCGTTTATGTACCTCCATTGATGAATTTAAGATACAATCTGAAACATTAAATACCAGATTTCAGAACCGTGGTTATTCCAATTCGGTTTTAAAAAAGGCATACAAACGTGCCCTGTTTTCTAATAGGGATAACTTGTTGATTAATTTGCAGAAGGAACCTCTTTCGCGAATGGTGTGTACCATTCCTTATTCAAAGAAAGCTTTTCAAATCAAAGACATTGTTAAAAGATATTGGCAAGTATTATCCCCATTGAATATTTTTGTTGATGAACCTATTTTCTCTTTGAAAAAACGGAAGAACTTATGGGACAATTTAAAGCTCAGTGGGAGTCAGGACAGTGGAACAGAATCTGAACGGGGTCAATTTGTTTGTGGTTCATGTTCCGTTTGTGAGCACGTGTTATCTTTGAAAGTGTTTTATCATTCGAATTTGAGCCAACCTTATGTGATTCCTGAAAGGTTTACTTGCACTTCTAATGGTGTGATTTATGCAATTATTTGTCCATGTCGGCTCATTTACATTGGGCAAACTGCTAGAGCTATTAAATTACGCATTGGGGAACACAGGAGTAGGATTAGGTCATGTGTGGAGAATGCCCCATTAGTTAAACACTGGATGGACAAAAGTCATTTGATTGAAGAATTAAAATTCTTCGTTATTAAAAAGATTAAACTCCAGTTTGGGGGTGATTTATCAGCTATCTTAAGACGGGTTGAACAACGGTATATTTTCAACTGGGACACCGTGAGTCCACATGGACTCAACGGCCCTATTGAATGGGGGGCTTTCTTTAAATAATTTTTTAAATAATTGGTTAGATGGAAATATATTTTTTGTTGGAATTTGGTAGTTTATTATTCAGAGTGGTTTGGAATGGATTTACTGTGATTGGTTGATTGTGTGGGTTCCCCCAGTAAGTGTAGTACTGGATCATTGTTGATGAGGGTTTCTTAATTGGTTGATTAGGTGGTTGAGGATATATATAGAGTAGGCATTTCATCAGTTGTGCAGAATGGAGATTTTTGCAGAAAGGAAGTGATGATGTCACTTCCGTTTTTTGAAGGTACGTTTGGGTAGCGTTTGTTCAGGTAGTGTGCTGTCCTTCATTTTCTTTAAATTTTGATGATTAAATATATGTTTGTGGTTTACAGTTTCGTGACCAATAATTGAAGAACTGATAAAGCTTTGATGAAATTGATATTAAAGATATTTGGAGAAATTCGTGATTTGGATAAGAATTTGTGTGTGTTCCTTGGTTGGACGCATATGGTAAGCATTTATAGTTATAGTGATGTAGGCGTCGGTTATATGTGGGATGAGGTAAATGTAATGATTTTGTTTAATCATTGCAGGGATATTAGAAGTTTCCCCTGAGGAAGCCTGCTTGTCAGGTGAAACGGAGATCTTCGTCGTATTTAGTGGGGTTACATTAAGATGTGTCTTTCTTAATAAATGTGTGTTTTAAAATTAATTGTGTTATATATTATATAAGGTTCTCCTTTATTGTGGGTAATTGCACTTAGGATGCAGCTTGTCCTACAGCATTAGTCCTCAGCACAAACTTCAGAAGCACAGTGAAGTCGTTGTAGCATGTGATACATTTTGTTACAACATCACAACAATTTGTGAAAGTTATTGCCATACAGAAACTCTGGAGACCACTTCGATCCCTTCTTCAGATGTATTGTAACTCATGGGGGACCTTTGCAGTCTTGAAATCTCACATACATCATCCTCTGGCCAGACTGGATAGTCTATTTGGTCTATTTCTACCGTCATTACTATGTTTCATCATTACTAATCGATGGATAGTTGTTATGTTGGTCCAGAAAAGTGTAACCCAATCTGTAAAGAATCCCATTTCCTCCAGGTTGCCAGGATACATCTGGTGGCGAGCAAATGGTATGTTAGGAAGGGGCATTCTTCAAGAGGCTGTCTGAGCCAAGGCTGGTAACACTAGGCCCAGCTTCGGAGGCATCTAGGCATGAAGCAGCACCCCCACAGAAGAACTAAATGTAGCCAGATAAGAACCTTTTTTAAATCCAGATACACTAACTGCCTTAATCACATCCTCTGGAAATGAATTCCAGAGCTTAATTGTGCATTGAGTGAAAAAGGAATATTCTTTCATTTGTTTAAATTGTGCTACTTGATAACTTCATGGAGTGCCCCCTAGTCCTTGTATTATCTGAAAGAGTCCATTCAAGTCCTTTCATGATTTTATAAACTTCTGTCATCCCATTCATCCCCCCCCCCCCGCCCCCGCCCATCTCTTCTCCAAGCTGAACAGCCACAGAAAACACAAAATCTCTTTAGTCTTTCCTCATAGGGGAGAATTCTATCCCCTTTATCGTTTTGGTTACCCTTTTCTGTACCTTCTCCAGTGCAACTATATCTTTTTTTAGATGTGGCAACCAGAACTGCACACAGTATTCAAGATGCAGTTTCACCATGGAGCGATACAGAGGCATTATGCATTTTCAGTTTTATTTATTATTCTTTTCCTAATAATTCCTAACATTCTATTTGCTTTTTTTGACTGCCACAACACCCTGAGCTGACGATTTGAATGTATTATCCACTATGATGCTCAGATCTTTTTCCTGGGTGGTAGCTCCTAACATGGAATCTAACATGTAACTATAGCATGGATTATTTTCCCTATATGCATAAGCTTGCACTTGTCCACATTAAATTTCATCTGCCATTTGGACACCCAATCTTCCAGTCTCGCAAGGTCCTCCTGCAATTTATCACACTGCTTGTGATTTTACTCTGAATAATTTTGTGTCATCTGCAAATTTGATCATCTCACGTGTTGTATTCCTTTCCAGATCATTTATAAATATATTGGAAAGCACCGGTCCAAGTACAGATCGTTGAGGCACTCCACTGTTTACCCTTTTCCACTGAGAAAAGTGACTAATCCTACTCTGTTTCCTGTCTTTTAACCAGTTTGTAATCCACTAAAGGACATTGCCTCCTATCCCATGACTTTTTAGTTTACTTAGAAGCCTCTCATGAGGGACTTTGTCAAATGCCCTCTGAAAATCTAAATACACCACATCTATTTATGGTAGAATAGTAAGAGAGATCAGAGAAGTTCTGGTGTGTCCTCTGAAGGATCTATGGCCAACTCCAGTTCTGCCCATACAAATATAGCTCATACATATTCAATGTGGATGTCCTGAAAACCAGACCTGTTTGTGGCACTCCAGGATTGGAGTTGTCTTCCCCTAATCTGTTTGATAGATCTTTGGCAATAATAGTTGTTCTACAGGACTGGAGAATGCAAATATTGTCCTTTCATCGAAAAAGTGGCAACAGGTAAGAGGTTAGTAATTAGAGGCAGTAGTTTAGTCTTACCTTGGTAGTGAGAAAATTAATGGAGACTCTCCTTAAGGAAAGGATAGTAAAGTTTCTTGAATCCTGTAGGATGCAAGATCCAGGACAGCCTAGTTTTACTTGAAGGAGATTGCGTTAGACAAATATCAGTTTCTGGTTGGGCAACCAGAGTCTTAGATTGGGGCATGCACTGGCTATGTTTTTCAGTAAAGCTTTTGATACTGTCCTGCATAGGGGGATCATAATCAAACAGCAGCATAGGAGTGGGCCTGGGGTGGTGGACTGAATTAGAAATTGGGTAAGTGACAGAGAACAGAGGAAGATGTCACATGGAATTCATTTTGAGGAAAGAGGGATGATTAGTGGAGTGGGTCAGGGATCAGTCATGGGGCCAGTTCTATTCAATGTCTTTGTGAGCAACATTATGGAAAGGTTTCCTTTTTTGCAGATTACACTAAAATCTGCACCCATTGGACACTCTGGAGGGAACAGACAGAATGAAATGCAATCTAAGAAATTTTGAGGAGTGGATTGCAGAATCATTTGGGTTGCAGAAATCTGAGGGAGCAGTAAAAAACTGAGGGTGAGTACTGATGGGCACTCATCAGGAAAAAGACCTCAGGGTGATTATTTCTGATGATCAAGGTAGCAAAACAGTGTGATAAAGCAGCAACCAAAACCAGATGGATACTAAGGCACACAGGAGGTATAGCCACTCAACAGTGACACCTACTGCCCAGATTCAAAGTGCAGGCAGAGTGGATTAGGAGGGAGTTGCAGCCTCTCAAGTAATGTATGCTACCTTGTTGGAAATATTATTTTTATAAGTATGATTGATTTATATTCCCTGATTTTATTGTTTGCTGAATGATGGATGAGGACTGGTGATGTTTATCTCTCCATTGCTGCACTGCATACAGAGTCTGGCTTGTTGCGGTTTCCAGTTTAGTGTCTGCTTATATTTTACTGTCTTTATTATGCATTTGGTGAGGGCGCGTCTGCATTCTGCATGTTTAACAGAGGTGGGTATTTTGTAATGAAAAACAAACAAACAACAAAAAAAAGCAAGGCACAG
Organism: Rhinatrema bivittatum; assembly: GCF_901001135.1. Lineage (NCBI taxonomy): Eukaryota > Metazoa > Chordata > Amphibia > Gymnophiona > Rhinatrematidae > Rhinatrema > Rhinatrema bivittatum. The sequence continues at coordinate 29,750,801 of NC_042631.1, forward strand.
CACAGTAATTGTTGGCACAGAGCGAGCACCGGCCCTGAATGAGGAGAATCAGTCACCACATTCAACCTTTATGGACTTCCTATCTTTTCCACTAGGGGGAAGCTGGAGCTCATCTCTGGGAACAGAATCGTATGAGCGACTAACAATAACTCCCAAAATCACAGTTCTATCACGTTGTGATACTGGGAGAGAACTGTTGCTTACTGTGTGTAGTATGTGTTTTTCACTCAAGGGCAATATATAACCACATGACCAAATGGAAACATTTGAAAGCAGGAAGACACATTTTTACTTTTTTTGTTTTTAAATCTTGCTTGCAAGTCTATGCATTGGAAAAGCCAACCATATATAAATTAGGTTTCTCCAAATTTCTAGGAATCACTGCAAGCCAAAACATGTATAATCCACATGTGAAGAAACTCATAGGAGAAATATATATTGAACTATGCCATTATTAGAGAAAGGATGAAGGAGCCACGGACACTGGCACAATTCAGACCTTTATTAGCATGACTGTTTTGCCACAGCAATAGATACAATGGTTAAAATAAAAGAGGAGCATTTACAAAGCAATAATAATAATGAAATAAAAGTACACAGTACAGAAAGGACAACAGCTATCCTTAAAATTCTGGTGCCGACACCAACCTACTGAGTCTGTTTAGAGATGTTTAACACTTCAACGATAAAATTCCCACTCGTGAATGTGGTTAAAAAAAAAACAACTTGCTGGATTTATTTGCTCTGCAGCCAGACTCGATTGTGTTTTCGGCTTTTCAGGGATAAGGAAGTTAGCCATATCCATACCAGCAGTACAGATACCCTTGTATTCTGTGGTTAAGCATACATCAGCAGCATTTCATTAAGTAATTGTCAGAAAAGGCAGAGATAAATACGATCCCAAATTATGGGAGCCACCGGAAAAAAAGGTGGGGGCTGAAGGAGGAGAAATATTGGGTACCAGCTAGGGGAAGTCGAGCTCTAATGGACTAGGCTCGATAATAAAAGTGAACAACGGTCTTTATTTGCCGGATTGGTCTGACCACTTACTGACATGCTCGCTTCTTTTGCTGGGCTCTGCTCTCTTAATTCGATTATCTAATACCCACACGTGTGATCGTGTGTAATGTTCACCCACAACAGCTGTGCTGCTAATTGGGCGGAATAGAAAATAATGTAACTAAATAAATGCATAAGTAAATAATTGACTAGTGGGTCTGCCAATGAGATTTTTTAACAAAAAATAAAACAAAAACCCAAGGGGTAGGGCTGTGATGCATTTTTATTGCAATAAGTAAACACACGTGAGCAGCAGCAGTATTTAGAGCACAAACGAAGCCCCAAAATAGAGAAGTTGATCTTAGGATGACCATCTAAGTACTGCTCCTTTAATTAAAAAAAAAAAAAGAAGCAGCCCAGTGCCAGCAAACAAAAGTGCAGCTCCCGCGCGGTGTCGGGTTACAGAGAGCTGCGCCTCGCTCGGCTCCAAACTGCAGCCCGAAAGGAGAAATGAGCACCGATCCAACATCTGCCCGCAGTCGCAGCATCTGCAGGGTCCTCTGGTGGTTTCGTCAAAGGTTAAAGATGGCGTGAGTGACTGCTGACCACTTTCAAACCAGTGCCGGAGCCTCCCCCGTGTCCAATCTACGCTGGGAATTTTTTTTTTTTTTCCTGGGCCAGCGACGATCAGAGCGAACAGGAGTGGCAGCTGCGGGCGCCAATCGGCTCGCTCTGCTGTGTCTGACGGGACTCGGTAGCCAATGGGGCTGCGTTGGAGGCGGGAGCCGAGCGGGGATAAAGTCTGAATTGCCCCGTGCGCGGAACGGTGCTCGGTCCGGATCGGGAGCTTTCTGGGCTTTTTAAGGGGCGAGGAGGAGGACGGTGGCCAGATCCTCCCCGGGATGTCGCACGTGCGGCTGCTGCCGCCCCGCAGGCCCTTCCCCCTGCACTTGTGCAGGAATCTCTTCGGGCCGGTGGACCACGAGGAGCTCCGACGGGAATTAAAGAGCAAACTGCGGGAGATGAGCGAGGCGGACCGGGAGCGCTGGGACTACGACTTCGAGGCGGACGCGCCGCTGGCCGGGGGCAGGCTGCGCTGGGAAGCGGTGCCCGAGGAGGCGGTGCCCGCCTTCTACCGGGAGAGCCCGCAGGTGGGCAGGAAGAGGGTCCCGGTGGCGCTGGAGCTCGGACTGAGCCTGGCGGACTGCCGGCACCAGGACCGGGGGTGCGGGGACCGGGAGAACCGATCGCATCACCTGAACGCAGGGATTACAACCAAAACCGCGCGGAAAAGGACGGACACTGCGGCACAGATAACCGGTAAACCAATCTCTCTTTAATTATCGCATTCGTGAATAACAAAAGTGAGTTTAGCTTGCTTTTTTTTTTTTTAGAAATCCGGTGAGATGCAGGAGTTTGGTTTTTTTTTTTTAAATCCTAAAACCTACCAATGTGTAACTACGATCCTGGCAGGATAAGCAATATTAAATACTGCGATCCTCTGGGGAAGAGGAAAATACAACCCCACCTCGCCCCGGAACCCCCTGAAACACTTAACCCTGGCCCTACGGTGGTGCAGCAGACCCCCAGGCGGTGCGTTTTTAGATCGGGGCGTGTAATGTAACGGCGCCTAGAAGCCACATTTGTGGTCTGGCATCGGCGCGCCCATCACTCCAGGAGCCGACCAGGCGCGCTGTTATGGCTTTGGTTTTTTCTCTCCCCCTCCCCCCAGAGACGAGGGGTCGAGCTGGGGCTTGGCCGCAGTACAATGGAAGCGCTTGCACAGCACATTTCAGCTCTGGTTTCAACGTAAACGAACTTGACCCGAAATCTGGGCTGAACCTCTCCAGCTGCACGCGGCCCTGCTTTGCGAGCGTGCGGGGAACTTGACCCGGACACGGGGTTTTGGGCTTTGTGTCCACATCTTAGTGGAACTGGAATGCTCCGATCGCGGCCCTTCCTGCTTTCTCCCGTTGTAAGCTTTGTGTTGTAAGGTGCAGTTGCCAGGGGTGTTAGCCCCGTCGCCACCGCCTTTCCCCTGCCCACTCTCTCCTGTGGTTGTGGCGGTAATGTTGGCTCAGGAGAGCCACAGACCCACGGGTGTAGCCAGAAGCTGCTGTTGCATATCCTCGAGCAGAAGCTGTGCGCTTCCCACAGCGTTGCCACTTAGGGGTCTAGCTGCCCCGACTTCAGCTATTTAAGAGGCTGGGGTAGAACAAACTGTATGCTTCGGGATTTTCTGAAAAGGCTTGTCCAAACAAACCTTGGCGTGATTCTGGCCTATATATATATATATCTATATATATATATATCTATATATATATATATATATATCCTTCTGACTTAATGTCTGCCCTGTAATGCTTTTGGTAGCAAGTGCATTAAACTGTTTTCCTCCCTGTTGCTGGTGTCTAGGTAATATATCTCTCTTTTTTGCTCTGTCTCTTAGACTACTTTGCAAAAAGGAAAAAGACAGTGAAAATAAAGATGTTTGACTCCGGGTCGTCTTCAGATTCTCCCACCTCCACAGAGCAAACGCCAAAGAAGTGTATGAGATGAGAGGTGAGGATGAGATCTGGTTAGAGAATGCACCCAGGCCTGGAGACTTCTGAGGTCCAAAAGGAATGCCGAATAACAGCCAGGTTACCTGTTGTACCAGAAAACTGGGTGGGATGGAGCCTACCCCTGCTAATGAACTTAAAACCACTGGGGTGTGACCAGGTTCAGCACTCCATAAATAGCAAGTTGTAGCAGACTTTCATCATGGGTCCTGAATAGTCTAGTCTGTCAGCTGAATCATGCCTTTCTGGGGGCATTTCACTCATTTCTTCCACTCTGCAAACTGACTTCATCCTCTGTACTTCTGAAAGGGTACAATTGCCAGGGAATTAAATAGGGTCTGTGCCAGTATTTCATCAAAGTATATGACAAGTTTAGGAAGACTGTTTGGGGATTAGGGGGAGGGTGTTCTTTGGACAGGGAGGAACTACTGTGCTAGATGCCAAAAGTAAAATAGATTGAGAATAAACCAAGTAACTGTGCAGAGCTATTATCTTAATGTCCTTCCCTTTCTTATCAAGAGGTGCTCATTAGCTGGGGTCAGTGAGATTCTATCTGTTAAGAATGGAACAAGAAGTTCCTAGCAGTCTCATACCACCCAGCCAAGCTGTGGCTTATTTTGATTGCAACAAGCGGACACAGGCAGTAGCAGTAATTAGAGTATAGAGACCACAATAGCCAAAAGAGAAGTTGATATGATGTAGTACTGTAAAGAATCCGCTGGAAAAAATAAAAGATCCAGGCTGCCTCAGGTGATGGCATGACCGAGAACACAATTTAGTGCTACCACAGTCCTGGTGGTGCAGCGATTAAGAAATGAGATTGAGGCCACTCACTGGAGCTGGGGGTAGCAAAGAGCCTCTTAAAGGGGCTTTTCCTTTCACTTTCCTCCCTGCCCAGAGCCTAATTAATGGGCAAATTGGGCAGTAAGGAAGTTGAGGTGGGTTAACAGTGAATTGCTTGAGATGGGATAGATTTTGGGATATTCCTAATTTTATTTATGCCATATTATGAGGAAGAGATAGGTTTAACTGTGGAATGGTATTTTGATAAGGTCAAAAGTTGATGTAGGAAATTGAATACACAGATTCTTTTTGGGTTGAAATTCCATATGGTGAAGAAGAGTATAGAGGCAGGGGGTATACCACCATCCACCTGGCCAAAATGAACAGATGGATAACAAATTGCCAATAGATTAAGGAATCTAAAGTTGGCAGCACACTGGGCAATGTCAGTTAACTCAGTATTGATTGGATAAAGTAACATCAGGACCTGCTAGGGAGGTAACATTTCTAGATGAAATTGATTCTTGGATCAACTGCTCCAGGAATCCATGAGGGAGAGCTATCTTAGATCTAATTCTTATTTGGTGTGAGGTAACTGGGTCAGCTTGGCAACAGTGATCATAGTGTGATCTGATTTTTGACTTAATGACTGGATGGCATTAAACTGGTATGAGGAAAAGAGCAAAAACTGAAAGGTGCAGCTACAGAGTTTGTTTATATAAAGCATGTTCATTGTTTAAAAATACCACCTTGGAAGCCCAGTCCAGATGTATTTATGCATTAAAATGTGGAAGGAAGGCCAAACTACTGATGGCATGATTAAAAGGTATATTGGGGGGGAGGGGGGAATAGCCAGATAACAGTATGGGATCTATTTACTGTTTGGGATGTTGCCAGGACTTGGCTTGGCCATTGTTGGAAACAGGATACTGGGCATAATGGGCCCTCAGTCTGATCCAATATGGCAATTCTTAACTATTCCATATTAGACTAAGTGTGGGTTTTTATCTCCACTGTGTATTTTGTAATCCACATGTTTTTGTAAATCTCCTTGAGTTGACAGACCAGGCAGTTCAAAATTGCCATAAATAGTTCACTAACCAGTGTTCTTGTCTTACAGATAATGCACTAAAGGCATAACTAATGTGTGACAGGGGTGCTGTCCATGGAAACTGCAGCAAATTCTCCAAGCAAGAGAAGAGAACTCTGATAACTGCATTTTCATCAGTTGCACTATGAATACAGCCATGGAGCAGTGTTAATTTACAAGTGTGCAATGTTTGTTTTGGTTTTGTTTTGTTTTTTATACTTAGAAATCTATTTGCCTTAAGAGTACACTGGTCAATGTGTAAAAGCTTTAATAGTTTGGGTTTTTTTTGTTAATGTTCTGTGCAAAATTGTATATTTGTACAAATTGTTTTTGCAGAGTATTCTAACTTATATTCTATTTATGTAAGAAGGATGGATAATGTCAAACGTTTTTTTTTTGTTAAGCCAAAATCTTGCTTTTTACAAAATCTGTTTTATTTATAGTTTGAACTTATTTTTGCATTCAGCAGATGTAGCTAAGTCATTTACTTGAAGGTTTAAATAGTTTGAGCCACTTTGTTTACCACTGCCATTGCATTAATACTACAGTGTTCAAATAAAAAAAAAAAAAATTCTTTCCAGTGTGTGGGCGTGTTCATGTTGGGTACATGCATATTCTGAGAAACCTCAGCTTAGGGCAGCACTCAGCAGATTTATGGTCAGAGCCCAAATCTGAGCTTAGTCTCTAGTCTCTGATCAAGCTGCCCTATGCCTCACCAGATCCTTATTGGTGCACTGGTGTGATATGCATGTGCCACTCATCTTCATAGAGCTTAGCAATCCTTAGACTGGTCCCAGTTAACACTGCCATAGGAGGAATAGCAAAGGTAAAGAGGAGTTATCCATTGTAACTCTGTTCCTACCCTAAGTGCCTTCAGTGTGCAAGGATGCTAAGCCTCACCACAACTATTTTTTTGTAAAAGTGGCTCCCTGGTCTTTACTAAAATAAAGCAGTGGAGTTAGTATCTGTTGCACTGACAATTCCTCTGTGCTACAGGAATTGAAATGCTTTCCTAACCACTGGCATTGTACCCTACAGGAATAGCACCTTGTTTGGAGAGGGTGTACATGGCTTTGGATTAAGACTGTTGCATGATCAATAGAAAAAAATTCTATTTCTACTGTGCCCTCATAGAACAAAAAAAGGGGGAACACTAACCATGAGAAATGATCTCTAAATGACTTTTTTTTTTTTTTTGCCCTGTCTGCCCCTGTTTTTCTTGTCTCTAACCCTTCAGAGAAGAGTCAGGGGCAGTCATAGTTGCCTTTGAACATGTCACTCAGCAGAGAGTGCCTTAAAGTATCTCTCCTAGATTGGGAGAAAGTTTCTTGGTGTTAGGGCCTCTATTAGATATTTCACACACATACACACTTGGCTCAGAATGAGGATAAAAAGGACCTTTTGGTATGTTGCAAATAGGCAGTAACATGTGCAGAACAGCTAGATTTGCCTTACAATGAGTTAGGCCCTGCTGCCAGCCTTTTGTTACGTGAGAATCTCCTGCATCAAGGAAGGATGTACACCTTCAGCAAAGCTTTGCAGTGGGTTTTGGCTACCTGAAAACAGAAGGGCCTCGCCTTAACCCTAATGGGATAGAGCAAAGGTGCCTAGAAGCAAGAGGGTGAAAGTGGATTTGCTATTGTGTGCATGTTAACAAGCAGCTCTAGAATAATGTGGTGCTCCACTCTTCCAAAGTTTCTGCTTTCAGGAAGGAAGCAAAATTGAGTCCAGTCCTGCCACTCCCCCCCCCCCCCCAACCTCCACTTCCTGCTGCAGCAAAAAAACCCACCAAAAACTGCAGGTTAAGTGGTCTTAAATTCCAATCTATGCCATGCTGCCAACCAGCCAGCGGGTAAGATTTTTATACAAAAATATACTGAAGTGCAAAGCATTTAGATTGTGTGTGGTTTGTTTTTTTTTTTTAAATATAGGGACTCCAAATTTACATGCTTTTTCTCTCAAGGGAGTCTCACATATGGATGACAAAGATCTTTAAAGGTACACCCTTTAAGAAAGCTACTGATTAATCAGTGGTGCCAACTCCTGGCTGAACACCCTGATCCCCTTTCTAGCAGGCTTTCCACTGAAAGCTAGAAATTCATTTTAAGCAAATGTTTTCTCTCCCACTACCATCTTGGGATCGACTGGGAGCAAACAATGTGGTGTTGGGATTTTTGTTCATAAAAATAGACTGGGGTATATAACATTTAATGAAAGGGTTAATTAGATCTATGTGCTCCGACAGCGCAATTTTAAAAAACAAATCAGAACTGTTCCACCACATCCCAATTACAGCTTTCGGTGATAGTATTCTGCTTGTATAAATCCCTCTCTTTATTTACATAGATATTACACACATCTCTTGGCAGACTCCCAGATTTCTCTTATGAACAGTATTGACAAACATGAACTTAATTTCCAACACAAAGTTTGATGTGAAAAGCTCTATACTGAAAGTGAGGAGGGGTTGTTTTTTTTTAACCAATTTGGAAGAACCACTAAATCCCCACGCAAAGAGCTAATGGTGTGCTATTGCCTATGGAAGTTGGAAAAAAAAATTAGCTAAAACGTGCACATGGCCTTCTGCATAGACTCTGCACATTTTAACACAAAAGGAGGGGAAGGTGGAAGAGCAGGGAGACTATTTATTTTTACACAGTTTCCTTTTGCTTTCTGTTTTTTATTGCTGAAACGACTGGGGAAGGGGGGTACTGCCCAGTCAACCGCTGCTGCCCCAGCCTTCAGGCCTGCATGAAAGGGGCAAGGCCCCCTAGAGGGAGTAGGGTCAGCCTTTGGTGCACCTTCCCCTCCCTTGTTTATATACAGAAAACATGTTTGTGCATACCAAGCATGGAGTCTGTGTATAAACTATATCTGTGCACAAAAAATGTTCTTCAGCACAGAACATGTTTTTTTGTGCACATACATCATATTATATGCACAGAAAAATGCTTTGTGTGCACAAATCCTGACTACAGATCTTGGCACCAGCCCTTCAACCTCTGCCCATAGCCAATGGGTAGGCAACTCTGGGCCTGCTCTGGTATTCAAGATTATCCACACTGAATATGCAGTAGGTATCATTGCAGGCACTGCCTCCACTCTATGCAAATTATCTCATGCATATTCATTGTGTATTTCCTGAAAACCAGACCTGTTTGTATCACTCCAGGAGCAGTTGCCACTAAGAGCCCTAAAACATGTGCTCCATCTCTAAGTTTCCAGAGCTAAGAAAAAACAGGCTCAACCTAGGTACCTTTCCACATTGGGGGGGAAGGGAACAGGTAATTGCTAATACCTTCATTAGCTTAGAATCTACATGTGAGCGCAAAGTCTTACAAGCACATTTTTTGTGCGCAAAACCTTTCACTGCATTTGCAGTTGAGTTTGTGCATTAACAAACTGCGCTCTGCTGAGAGAGCGCCTGATAGAGCAGTGGTTCTCAACCTTTTTTGGGCTGGGTCACACCTGACAGATGGCTCTCACATGTGTGACACACTGAGCATGTGACCATCAAGGGGCTAAATGTAACCATAAGCTCTGCATCCACAGGAACCCCCCCTGACCCCCAACAATGAGTTCAGAGCAGAACTAGGTTATTACCTGTACAACTCACCATACAAAAGATATATTCTGGTTCTGATGACATCTCAGGAAAGGCAAAACAAACTCCCTTTACTACCAGGCACAATAGCCCTCCTTATAAAAAGACAGTAATGTACCACTAATGTATGTCCTATTGAGAAAACAACAAATAAGATTGATTCAAATGCTTACATGTTGGTAAAATAACTCACCTCTGTCACATACACAGAACTGACCTTCACCAAATACAGAAAGATCACAAATTATAAAAATGGAGACAGAAACTGGAATGGAAAACCAAAAAGCCACTTTGCATGCAGTGCAAACCTGGAGAAATATAGAACTTAACATAGTCCCAGGATCTGCAATAATCCGCACAAAGTTACACCTGTATTATAGAACACACTCAGTACCAACCCTACTTATGAAAAGGCAACACTACAAATATTAAACCAGGCCTTAAACACCAATACACCTCCAATTAGGAAAACAGAACAAGCCAAGCTGCTGTAGATCCCCACTGTTACAAAACAGCTAAGAACATAAGAAATTGCCATGCTGGGTCAGACCATGGGTTCATCAAGCCCAGCATCCTGTTTCCAACAGAGGCCAAACCAGGCCACAAGAACCTGGCAATTACCCAAACACTAAGAAGATCCCATGCTACTGATGCAATTAATAGCAGTGGCTATTCCCTAAGTATAATTGATTAATAGCCATTAATGGACTTCTCCTCCAAGAACTTATCCAAACCTTTTTTGAACCCAGCTACACTAACTGCACTAACCACATCCTCTGGCAACAAATTCCAGAGCTTTATTGTGCGTTGAGTGAAAAAGAATTTTCTCTGATTAGTCTTAAATGTGTTACTTGCTAACTTCATGGAATGCCTCCTAGTCGTCCTATTATTCGAAAGTGTAAATAACCGAGTCACATCTACTCGTTCAAGACCTCTCATGATCTTAAAGACCTCTATCATATCCCCCCTCCGCAGTCTCTTCTCCAAGCTGAACAGCCCTAACCTCTTCAGCCTTTCCTCATAGGGGAGCTGTTCCATCCCCTTTATCATTTTGGTTGCCCTTCTCTGTACCTTCTCCATCTCAACTATATCTTTTTTGAGATGCGGCCACCAGAATTGTACACAGTATTCAAGGTGCGGTCTCACCATGGAGCGATAAAGAGGCATTATGACATTTTCCGTTCTATTAACCATTCCCTTCCTAATAATTCCTAACATTCTATTTGCTTTTTTGACTGCTGCAGCACACTGAGCCGACGATTTTAAAGTATTATCCACTATGATGCCTAGATCTTTTTCCTGGGTGGTAGCTCCTAATATGGAACCTAACATCGTGTAACTACAGCAAGGGTTATTTTTCCCTATATGCAACACCTTGCACTTGTCCACATTAAATTTCATCTGCCATTTGGATGCCCAATCTTCCAGCCTTGCAAGGTCCTCCTGTAATGTATCACAGTCTGCTTGTGATTTAACTACTCTGAATAATTTTGTATCATCCGCAAATTTGATAACCTCACTCGTCGTATTCCTTTCCAGATCATTTATATATATATTGAAAAGCACCGGTCCAAGTACAGATCCCTGAGGCACTCCACTGTTTACCCTTTTCCACTGAGAAATTTGACCATTTAATCCTACTCTCTGTTTCCTGTCTTTTAACCAGTTTGTAATCCACGAAAGGACATCGCCTCCTATCCCATGACTGATGAACAGAACTGATGAACAGAATAACATCCAGCAATTAAAAACTCATAAAAATTATTAAAATTTGTCCAAATATATCAATAAAATATTTCAAAACAGCAGACACATCACATAATACCCAATAATTAAAAAGGCAGTCAATCAAGAAAAATAAACTTAAAAAGCCACCTTTACTTACCCTCTCTAGCAACTCTCCTACTCCTTTCCCTTGCAGGCCAATAGCACTCACCAGAAGCAGCAAGGACTGCTGAAGCTCTGTCCTCACGCTCCTCTTCCTTAGGGCCCACAACCAGACACTCACACACACAGTATCTGTTCCACACACACCAGGAACCATCCTAACTAGCCTCTCTTCCTCACACACACACCAGTCACCTCCCTGACCTGTCTCTCACATACACACACCAGTCACCTCCCTGACCAGTCTTTGCCTCTCTCTCTCACACACACACACACCAGTCACCTCCCTGACCAGTCTTTGCCTCTCACACACACCCACACACCAGTCATCTTCCTGACCAGTCTCTCTCTCACAGAAACACAACTCCTCCAACTAGTGTCTCCCTCAATCATACACATGCTGTCTCACACACAAATGCTCTTGCTCCCATTTAACCATACACATTCAAAGCTGCCACTCACATACACACACAAGCAAGTTTCCTCTCTCACGTGGAGCCTCTTCTCATTGTTTGGCCCAATAAGCCTGGCCTCCACTCTTCAGCTGCCTCTGGCAGCGGCACACAGCATCACTCTGCTACCAACTGCAGTGGGACACCGGGAGCCACGAAACACCGATTGAGAATCGCTGTCAAAGTGGGAAGGGTAGGTCAGCAAATATGTTGCAGCTGCTGCCTTCTTAGCAGACTAATTTTGTACATTTGTGACTTGCTTTCAAAACGTATTCTTTCTTTACCAAGTATTTCTACATCCTGAACTGGACTAAAGTACACAAAATGAACTAATGCGGCTGAGGCTGATGAAAAAGGTCTGACCAATTTACCATATAAATGCTTGAACTGGGAAAACTCAGCTTGCTTAAAAATATATCATCACTTCATCAGAACTTCATCAGTACTTGATTATTTCATATGCCCACATCAGTTCACCACTTCGGATCCCTTTTCCTTTTAAAAGAGTTGGCTGTTCCTGTTTTGTTCATTAAAAGTGAACAATAGATTCAGGGAGGCAGCTGGATCCTCTAGGGTTTATGGGCTCTCTGCTCTTTAATGGCAGCAGGTGCCTTTGGGATTTCCATTGTCTTCGCACAGACAAAGCCAAGGAGACGTGTTCGGGAGAAAAAGATGCAGTCAGGATAGAAAGGACATGATTGAAAGAAACATTGGCTGGAGAGGTATGGTAAAGAGACATGTTTTCCTGAGAGGCTGGTTGAAAGCAATAACCGAGCAGGGTAAAAGCATGGGTGGTGGGAGAGTTTGCACTGAGGACTCTCCTGTGTGCCTTTCATCTGTTCTTCCCTTCTACTGATGGGTCTTCTCTGGACTCTTCTCCCAGCTGCATCATTTGAACTGGTGTGAACTCGGATGTTTGTGTGAGGTGCTGGAGGGGATTCCCTGGGGCGCCTTTTCAAACGAAGGGGGCCCGTGTGTTCAGTGCTAGATAGCTGGATAAATTATACAGGTAAGTTATGCCTGCCAACAAGCATAGACATGCTACTGAATATCCCTTGTAACTTAACTGGATAAGTCATATCCGGCTAAGTTACTTAAACAGCCATCATTCGATTTTGGACCCATGGTGTCTGGCTGAGTGCAACCCAGATTGTTAGATACCCTCTCAGTAAAAGTTAGTAGCAAGTCACTGGTGTGAACAGTGCATGTTGCATGCTGGGACTTAGTCTGATTTCCCTATTGCATGCCCTAAGAAAAGCAAGACAATAAGTACCTGCATGCAGGGGACTTAAAGGCAGGACTGGAGCAACCTGTCCTGAAAATCTGAAGCCAGCTGGCCACAAATCCATACCATAAATGCACCACCCTCTCTGTACCATCTCAATGTGGAACTGAGCAAACACTTCATAAATGCAGTTTACAAAGAAATGAGACCATCGTACGTAGACTCTGTGCTAGTATTGTACCAGTAGGTGCCCAATATATTCATAGCCCTCCTTAGTACTATTTTGAAAGTGTTATTTTTAAATTTCCAGTAGCTTCTTATTGTGGTAATACTTATCTCAAAATATGTGCTGAATCCTTTTGAAGTGCTCCACCACAGCCTCATGTGCATAAGTGCATAACAACTTATACATGTAAGGGTTGGCCCTACTTTTTTTATACGCATATATGTGCGTGCAAAAGTGAAAATATGCATGTATTTTTAACTTTTATAAAATATGGAATAAGTGAGGCTACTTACATGCATATATGTTAATTTTTATGCACATAACATTTTGAAAATTCACCCCTTAGTCTAGATTTGTAATGTATGTCTTTGTCCCATGGTATATGTGTGATGCACAAGACTATTGATCAACAAAGTTGTGTAAAGACTGAAGCCCCAGTAGTGCAAAATTGTTTAATCCTCCATCCCAAGCTTCCACAAATTGTGATGGACAGAATCAATTTCTGCATCGTGGCATGGGGCAATCAGGAGACTATGCTCAACACAGGAGAACAGTTTGGGATATTTAAACCAGATATGGTTCAACCCAATGAGTTGAATGAGGAGACAGAGTGGCATATCCTGTTTCGACCAACGCGAGATTTATCATTATGAGGGCTTATCAGCAACAGTGTGTATTGGTGGATAAGAGAATAGCGAATGTTCTAAAATGGGGGCATTTCTTGTACAGATATTGGGGACCCACTGGGGCAAATATTTGCACAGAATTTTTAAATGGCATTTTTGAAATGTTGTTCAGTGCCACATTGAGATGCTACATAACATATGGTGGATTTATTGTATGGTATTGTATTATGTCTACCTGACTGCAATTTGCTCATATGGGTGTTGTCACAGGCCACAGATCGATAGCAATGCCATTCTCACGTGGATGCCTTATGTGGCATTTGAGGCCATAAGAAGACTGAATGAATGATTTAGCATTTAATTCAATATGCATATTGCAGAATTCAGCTTTCACCTCTTTAGTGCTGTCACATGGGTCAGGTACTCCAAATTTGCTGCCAGGCCATCTGCCTAAGATCTGGCCTCACCTGAATGCAGGGATTACAACCAAAACCGCGCGGAAAAGGACGGACACTGCGGCACAGATAACTGGTAACATGATAAAGTATATTGGAAGCCAGTTTTTTGGGGGGGAGAGGAAGAATTGATACAAAAAATCCAGATGATCAAGATTAGGTCAGCACAGTGTCATTAGGATTCTTTCTTTCTTTGATTTATATTCCACTTTTCAGGCATTTCGAAGTGGATTACATTCAGGTGCTGTAAATATTTCCCTATCCTGAGGGCTTGCGATCTACGATTACAACAGAGTTGACTCTTCTGTCACTAGAGGGCTCTGAGGTTCTCTCTTCAGGAAGCGCAGAATAGGAATGCTAAAATTGTTGTTGTTTTGGTTTTTGTTGGGGTGAGGGATTTAGGATGGGGGATAGGTTGTTGTTGAGTTATTGGAATTTAAAAGATGCATACATATATTACATTGAAGAGCTGCTTTGATAAGTCTTATTTCTTGTATTTATTCATTGAACTGCATGAGCTGGTAGTCATGTACTATATTCTTATTGAAAATCAATAAAATATGTAAACATAAAACTGTGCTTGCAGTGTACACCGACTTCAGTACTCTATAGACAAGGTATAGTTGTTGGCTAATTGGTGACACTCCATGGCTAAATGGCTAATCCCAGTTATTATTTATATCACTTTAAGATCAGACCTTTCATCTGCTTTCAAGGGAGCAGGCCAGATTAATCCAGAGGTAGGCAGCTCCAGTCCTGGTGTATCACAAACAGGTCTGGTTTTCAGGATGTCCGCAATGAATACGATAATATATATTTGCATACAATGAAGAGTTCATGTAGATTCATTGTGCATATCCTCAAAAAACAAACCTGTTTATAGCACTCCAGGACCAGAGTTGCCTACCCCTGGATTAAGCCATACCCATTTGGCACGCTACCTGGTAGAACAGCAGATCATCATCTATTTCCTAAAACAGTAAATCACAGTTTAAATTGTGGCGAAAAAAATGCCACGTAGATAAAAAAAAAAAAAAATCTGCTCTCCCTGCAATACCGAGAAATCTGTAGTGCTATAAAATCACTTCGCGCACGAGCGGTGCGTTTTCCAGCCATACGGTTCGCATCTTTGTTACAGGGCTGACAGTCACTGTTCGCAGGTTTGTCAGGGTAAGCCAGACGCTGAGTCGTGCTCACGTAGTTGTATAAAAAAAAAAAAAAATAGCAACCACTACTGTTTGATTTTTATTGTTTAAAAGCCTGAAATTGTGAAACGTTCGCAAATATCACGATCTCGAGTGGCCAAAACTGTTTCTGAGCTAACTCAGCAAACAGAAAACCGGCGAGAAGGCGGCGGACGCTAGCCCTGGCATAACCGGAGCAGATGTGCTGGCACAAACCCCCGTGTATGAGCCGTGTAGCCAGCCTTGTTATAACAGGATTTGTAATAGAAGGGTGCTGGGCTGGCAGGCATCAAAAACCCTTCTCGAATCCATCCCGGTCCCTCCAAAGTGGGACCGCACCGAACCATGCGATTGCGACCCTCAAGCAGAAAGTGGGCTCTCTCAGTATAAAAGTGCCCATCGTCGTGGTTCCGGCAGCGGTAAGAACATACGAAGCGAATCTTCGAGCGAGAAGGAAAACCTAGGACTAGGAGCAAAAGAAGAAGGGAAAAGCCAAGGCATAAGCCTGGTGCAGCTGGTGAGCTCTGCCGGAGTCCGGGGGCTTTAAAACATAAACAATGGGTTTTCCTTCTAGGCTGAACCATCGAGGGCTCTCTGTGCTGCATCGGTGACAGCTGCGAACTGAGCACATAAGAACGAGCCCCGGCCTTCGTATTTTACTTTACTGTAGAAAAAGCTGCGCCTAATGGAAGGACCTTTTCTTTTTTTTTTTTGCCAATCAAAATGAGCAAACGTTTAAGAGAAGAGCCCTCCGGCATAATGCGAAGGTAGGGAAAGTGCCGGGGTGAAAACAACGAGAGCCTTTAATGCTCCCTCCCGCTGCACGGGCTCCCTCTCTCCCTGCACCCCCCCCCCCCCCTGGCATTCTTAACTATACAAATGTCCCATTGCTGCCACAATGCCCCGAGTCGCTCGGCAACAAAAAAAAAAAACAACCCCGAGTTTCTGCGCACTTTCCCTGCCTTTTCAAGACGGCCAAGCGCTTTAGACCTCGGCCGCCGCCGATGTTAAAAGGCAAGTACACGGCGAGCGGCCGTCGGGCAGCGGTGTCGGGTTACCCGGCCGCGGCAAAAACAAGGCGAAGGAGGAGGACTGGCAGCCGCGGGCGCCAATGGGATCGCCCTGCCGTGTCTGACGCGGCTCGGCAGCCAATGGGGCTGCGCCGGGGGCGGGCGCCGGCCGGGGATAAAAAGTCTGCATTCTCCCAGGCGCGGAGCGGTGCTTGGTGCAGACCTGGAGCTCTCCGCGCGCGCGCTTTCTGGGCTTCAGCGGCGAGGAGGACTGGTGGTCAGATTACCCCCCCCCCCCCCCCCGATCCTCCCGGGATGTCTCACGTGCAGCTGCCCAACGCCGCCTGGGAGCGGCTGCTGGCCCGTAGGACCTTCCCCCTGCACTCCCGCACCGGCGCCTGCAGGAATCTCTTCGGGCCGGTGGACCACGACGAGCTCCGACGGGAATTAAAGAGCAAACTGCGGGAGATGAGCGAGGCGGACCGGGAGCGCTGGGACTACGACTTCGAGGCGGACGCGCCGCTGGCCGGGGGCAGGCTGCGCTGGGAAGCGGTGGCCGAGGAGGCGGTGCCCGCCTTCTACCGGGAGAGCCTGCAGGTGGGCAGGAAGAGGGTCCCGGTGGCGCTGGAGCTCGGACTGAGCCTGGCGGACTGCCGGCACCAGGAGCGGGGGTGCGGGGAGCGGGAGCAAACCGACCGGGAGAACCGATCGCATCACCTGAACGCAGGGATTACAACCAAAACCGCGCGGAAAAGGACGGACACTGCGGCACAGATAACCGGTAATCATCATTTACTGATATTTCATCAGCACATGTCAAACAGTCAAGTGCACAAGAAAATACGCATGCAGCCAGCTCGGGGGTGGAGAACATTTGCCAGGGCTGAGGTTGTAAAGAGTTCACTGGTTACAAACGGGGAATTTTGCAATGCAAGAAAATATTGCTGTTGCAGGGCAATGGGGGGTGAGAATGGTGATTAAGTGGTCGTGCAAAGGGGATAAGGTTGAGACCGAGGAGTGCACTTTTGGTACCTGCGCTGCCCGAAGGCTCCCAGCTGGCAGCTGATGGCAGAAAGCCCGCGTGTGTTGCTTTTGCTTGCCCGTGGCTGGGATGGAGGGGGGGGGAGGTTTCTGGCGCTGGGATTTGTGAGAGAAGCTCCTTGTGCCCCTGGGGCTTGGCTGCAGTACAATGGAAGTGCTTGCACAGCACATTTCAGCTCGGGCTGCTCAGGTTTCAACGTAAACAAGCTTGACACGAAATCTGGGGAGAAAAGCTGTGCCGGAACCCTTTGCTGCACGCAGAACCTGATCGGGCTCCCGCTAAGACGTCGGCGTGGCTTTTTCAGACCCTGGCAATGTTATCTTTGTAGCTTGTGCTGCCTGCAACGAATGCTTTTCCAGGAAACAATAGGGCAAAACCTAGAACTCTAATCCCTGTCTTTGCAATTTTTTTTTTTTTTAATTAAACGTAGAGGGGGAGAGGGGATGTTCAACGTGGAATTTTTAACCACTTCTGATCTGGCAGCATCCTATTCGGTCAGGATATTTTTAGGAATCGCTGTCCAGAGTCTGTCGGGACAGACAAGAAGCACGTATTGTTTGGGTTCTGGGATAGATAGATAGATAGATAGATACAGCAGGCATTGGGAGATCCACTCGGATCGGTGCTTTAAATCGCCCTCTTATACACTGCGCACAGCTGCAACCCCGCGGAGGGTGTGGTGTGTTCCTGCCGCCGCCGCCCGTGCCATCGGCCATTGTCTAGTGACGGGAGCTGATTGGCTAATAAGTCATTTGTGTTCTCTGCGGTAACTGAATGACGTCTTTCCCCCTCTCCAAACGAGCCTGCATCCATTGGAAGGGCAGATTAGAACAGCCGAAGGGCAACCTCAGTGCCAGCAGAGGGCTACGGTGGTGAATGCAAGCAACTGTAGTATGAGCCAGAGGCGGTGGGGAAAGCAGTGTAAGCTGTTTTTCCAACATTTTAATTTTTCAAAAATATTGAACGGTGATAACAATTTAGTGGTTGTAATGACACTTTTTCATATCGGTGGGGAACATACAGGCAGGGTTTAATGGGATTAGGTTTGAACACTGTTCTTGGAGTCTTTTTATTTATTTATTTTTTTTAACATTGCCTTCTCGCTTGGTCTTTAGATTTCTTTGCAAAGCGGAAAAGGACGGTGGAGTCCAAACTGACTTGTGATACTGGGCCTAACTCCGGGTACCCGATCGCTCCTGAAACGACTCCCCGCAAGAGACTCCGATGAGGAAGGTAAGAACAGCTCCCTTTTGTAAGCCCAAGAAAAGAGACAAGCCCACAGCAGAACTGAGCCCTGCGGTGCGGGACACCCCTCCCTGAGGCTCTTGTACTGAGGGGGCTCCAGGAAAAGAGGAGGCTGGGTCTCTAACCTGTGCACAAGTGACCCCTGCTGGCTCAGAGCCAGCAGGAAGGGTTCGCCCTCCTATGAGTCTTCCGTTCCAGCCCCTTGGCAAGGGAATGTGAGCGCTCAGAGTAGTAATCCTTCAAGGGGGAAGAGGGGTGAAAAAAATGGGGTCATCGACCCACCAACGAAAAGATCTGCAGAATGGCAGTCCACCTGCAAGAAGAAGGGTTCTCCATCTGAAGGAGCAGCTCGGAGGGTACTTCAGGGGATCCCCTGTGTCCCACTATTGTGCTTGCTCCCCGGTATTAATTACCCAATGGATGGAATGCTTAGTAAGAGGGTAGGAAGTTTCAGGTTGATGGACAAAACATAAGCAAAATTTGCAGAACAAGGGAGGAGGAATAGCCTAGTGGTTAGAGCAGTGTGCTACCACCATCGCTCCTTGTGACCTTGGGCAAGTCACTTTACCCTCCGTTGCTCAGGTACAAATGTAAACAGATGTGATATCCCAGATCGAATCTCGGTATATAATAAATAAATAATTCTATACTTTTGCAAAGCATAATACCTTTCCAGGTATGTTCAATTTTTAATTCAGGCATTGGGTTTTCTTTAAGGGAAGGGAGTGGTAGCATGCCTGTGCCTAGTGGTCTGCCCCTTTGATATGTGGAGTGACATCGCAGCGAGACCTACTCCCTTAGGGTAGGGGGGGGGGGGTGTCTGGCACTGATTGCAGTTGGTGGGTAGCAAGGTGCTCTGGAAAGGGCTTTTCTTTTCAGTTCTCTCGGACCAAGGCTTAATAACTCACCAGTGCTGTGTTTACAGATTTGCACTAATCGGGTGACCGAGTCGTGTGACTGGCAGAAGCACAGAGGAGTGCTGTCCACGGAGAAATACAGTCAGCAAGATCTCCCAGCAAGAGAAGAGAACCCAAGGGAAGAAGGAACTGTCTTTACATCAATGTAGCAAACCAGGGGCCATGAATACAGCCACGGAGCAGTGTTAATTTACAAGTGTGTAATGTACAATGTTTATTTTATACATAGAGAAATCTATATGCCTACAGAGTACACTGGTCAAACCCTATAAAAGCTTTAAAGCCCTTTTATATATAAAATGCTTAATCTCTGAGCTCTCTGTGCAAAAAAGTGTACATTTTGTACAAAAGGGTTTTTTTTTTTTCCAGAGTATACTAACTTATATTTTATATTTATGTGAGAAATGTGGATACGTTTGGTGAAACCCAGTAGTTTGCTGTTTTGTGTGTTTGGTTTTCTTTTTGGTTAAGCCAAAGGGCACTATGTATTTTGCTTCTGTTATTTACAGATTTGTACATTTTTTTATTTTTTTTTTATTTTTATAGTTTGGAAGTTTTCTGATCACAAGGGATTAGTTACAAGTATTGTTTTAGTTTACTTGAAGACAAATTTGATGCCATGTTTCTGAGCCGTTTTTTATTATTATTATTTTTTTTTTTACCACTGCCATTACAATGTCACAATGTTGAAATAAAAAGAAATGTTTGTACTCTTTGAATTCTTTGGGTTTTATTTGTACTTTTGTTACTCATTCTGTGTCCTAGTTTGACTAACAGAGAATGATGGCATTAATAATGGAAGTCTTTATCACATCTGTGTTTGCACGAAGCTTTCCAATTAACTATGATAAAGCTATAGACCAGATTGTGCTTTTTCTATTTTTGCAATATATTCTTTATTTTCAGAATTAAATATTTTTTTTTACAGCTGTTGGGCAATTATCAAAGGCTACCCCTCCCCCCCCCCCCAAACACTGTTCCTTTTCTTACCTGGGCCGTGCTAATTTCCGCCTCTGCACCGTCCACCTTGCTCTCTCTATGCCTGGAACAACATCCCTGAGCTGGTGCCTCATTCTTGCCATAGTCAAGTACAACCTAAAAACCTACCAATCTGAGATTGCTCGGAAAGTGCCGAAAAGCAGATAGCAGATGATTAAACTTGGCATACATCTTTTGACCCTTTTGTGCTTCCCCTTTTCGTACCCTCTCTGGCATAAATATTCATTGCATTTCCTCTCATGGAAGCGGATTCATGCTGCCTTATTTTCTTTTGCATATTAAGATTCTTTTCCCATGGACCATGAAGGAAATCTCAGGCCAGCGGTCACCAAGGGATTCCACTGTGGGAGACTCCCACCTCTTCTTAAGAAGACCGTACCACTTTCTCTGAGGGAGAATTCCACGCCCCTATGTACCACACAAGCAGCCGAACCTTCGTGCACCTCTCTATCATTTAGGCTTCATATATACATTGCCTGCACCCATGTCCATCAATCATAATTACACCCACCTCTTCTAAACCTTTTGAAAAAGATACCAGCGATCCAATACTGTCAATTAAAAAAAAGAAAAAGAAGTTTTAGTTGTTTTCTGCTACTGCTATGATGAGTGCGCTTTGGGAGTTGGGGACCTTTTACTCCTACAGACAAGCAACATGTCATGATGGGACTGGAGAAGAAAAACTGCCAACTGGAAAGGATGTACAGACGGCAGAATGGAACCACCAAAGTGGAAAACAAGACAGGAGGAAGGACAGATAGCACTATCTCATCTGCCACAGAGCATCCCATGCATGCATCCACTAGTAGGAAAATGGGACAGGATGAATCATAGGCATCTACACAGGAAGAAAGAAAGATACAGTACAAGAGAAACATGATTACATGTATAATCACAGGAAGAAAAGGGAAGAGACATGAGAAGCTGTAGCTACATGGAAAAACCCCTCCAAAACAACCAGCACATGCCTTTCACCTGTCTGCAACTGGGAACTATTCCCAAAGCATCGGATACTGTTCTTAGCTAAAAAAAAAAAAATGCAGGGACATCAGTAGTGCTCATACGGTTTGGAAAATGTAGACCAAGAGCCGTACAAAAACCAATACCAGAACATAGCACCCTACCCTCTTGCAAACCAGATACAAGCATATGAAACTTAAGTAAACCTTCAGGCAGACACGTTGCACAACGAGAGACGGCATGGCTGTCCACTACCAGGCCACAGCCGGTCTCCAGGATTCTCATATCCCTCCGGGTCATCCAAGATCTCTGGACTTTCTCTGGGAGAAAAGAGGGGAAGGTTTCCTTGCTTCAACCAGTAGAGTGGTGGTGACTGGGTTTGGGTAAATCTGAAAAGCAGAACTTAAGTCACAGCCAGCCCGAGGTCACGTCAGATTACTAATGCACTAACAAGATTAATAAATACTGGGTACTCTCATTTTTGGCAGCACAGAATAAGATGTGATAGCAATACATTCTCTCTCCCATGCATGGAAAAAAAACCATGGATATTTACTGGGACTGGAAGATAGTCAAGCTAAGGATACTATCTTATCTTATATCTGGTGGTGGTAGCTGCAACTCTGGTGGCCATGGTCTCGGCAGAGCAATGGGCATGAACAGGAGAAGGCTGTCTTTTTACAGTGTTCAGTTCCATTGCTAGGGAATCATTTCTGTGCCATTTAAAGAGACCATGTCTGTGCACCTTTGGCCTAGCTGAATGACATCTGTGCTTTTTTTCTAATCAAAATAGCAGACGTTTATAAAAAGGCAGAAAGAGTGAGTGGCAGCAGTAACCCTCCGGGCTGCACATGTGCTATTGGTTTCTGAATGACACGGTTGATTACATGTAGTAACGCAACCCACATGCTGTGCTCAGTATCTTGTCAATATTAATTTCATACCATAAAACTAACTTTTAATCACATTACATCATAAAACATTAATTCATAAGGAACTTCTTAGATTACCATTTCCCAAAGAAATCGGTTTAGAGCATACAAAGGAAACATGCTTTTCCTACCTTGCTCCATGTGTATGGAACAATCTTCCAATCAATTTGTGTATGGATAAAGAATAGCTGAAATTCAGGAAGGGTTAAAATCTTGGCTTTTTCCAGAATTTATATGTGAAGGTTTCTAAAAGTCTTAATTTCTCCTTTCAGCCTTTTAAACATGACTGAACTGTTTTTAATTTTCTAAATATTATGAACTGTTTTTAGTTTTCTAAATATTATAAACTGTTTTATTTGGTATAATTTTACTGTTATTTAAAAGTTAATAATTAATTGATTTAAGGTTGTTATGTAACTAATATGTAACCATTGTATTTATGTATGGCATACATTTTCTTTTTTCTGTACATCGCTTTGATGTAATGTTCAGAAAGGCAATTTATCAAATAAACTAAACATTAATTATACCCAAGCAAAATAATAACAAAAGACAATTTAAAATACCCAAAGGAAACCTCCTCCCTGAAAAAAAAGAGATTGAAAAAAATGCTTACAAATTATATAGCAAAAGCCATCATAATGGGCTCTCCTGGTAAAACCTTCATTGTCTTTTTACTAATTATATTCAGATACCTAAAAACAAATTTTAGTAAAGTAATGCAATTATCTTAGTTTCATATTCAAAAGATCTTCAGATATGTCACCCCCAACATTGGCTGCGTTTTTACATTTAATCTGCAGTAATTCACAGGTTTCATTGTCACTTTTTCAAGGCATAAATTCATATTCAACAATCCAGCAGGTGTGTTGCGAAAAGGTCCAAAAAAAAAAAAGGTTCAAACAATCAATTAAATAGCAGAGAAACATCAATTCCAAGTGGTCAAATATTTATTGAAACTTTTTTTTTGGACCTTTTCGCAACACACCTGCTGGATTGATTAATATTTTGTGTGTTTGCTCGTCGTTCCACGCCTTGTTGGGGCTTTTCCCCATAAATTCATATTCATCCAGGGACCGGTGTCTTCTATCTTTTGGCCCCAAAAGTTAAGCCAGCTTTCTCTTTGTGGGTGATAGATGTGGTGTACAAGTATGCAAGCATTATTGAAGGCAGACCCCCATATATAAGAATATGACAACTGGGGATGCTGCATGCAGAGTCTTGCAGGGTAGGCGATACACAGCTGGAACACTTACGGTATATGGGGGCAGATAAGGCTTCCACTACCTCTACCTCTTGAGTCCTGTGTTGATGCGTCAAAGGATTTTGTGAGTTTCCAGGGCAGGTGATGACTATTGAATGGTCCATGTAAGAGA
This sequence comes from Rhinatrema bivittatum, assembly GCF_901001135.1. Classification (NCBI taxonomy): domain Eukaryota; kingdom Metazoa; phylum Chordata; class Amphibia; order Gymnophiona; family Rhinatrematidae; genus Rhinatrema; species Rhinatrema bivittatum. The sequence goes on from NC_042631.1 coordinate 29,774,374, forward strand.
ATGGTATGCTTTGCCAGGTTACTGTAACTGCTGTATCTTAATGGATTAGGCAGCTGTCATTCCATGAAGGAGAGAAAAAAAAAATCGCATAGCTCAGAGATGTTTTATTCTGTTTTGAGATGCGATGACCTTCCATGCCAGGCAGTTTGTGCTTTGAAGCTTGCTAAGCCAGTGCTGCTCTTTTTGGACTGTAAAAAGCCTTTTCATATATGTGCTTTGCTGCAGTTTCTTTCTCCATTAGTTCCAATGGAGCCAGTCCAAAAAAGTACTTGAGAGGATATGTAAATGAAGCAGAACTGAACTGTGGCTGAGGATTTTGGGCTTCAAGCCCGTAGTTTTCATTAATGTAAGTTGGTGAAAATATTCTTTGTGCTTCCTCCGCCCTTTTCTGTTGAGGATCAATGTCATAACAGCAACTTTGCATGTCCCAAAATGAAGAGTGCTTTCTGTGGCTTGGAGCTGGGTCTTCCTCAAATGCCAGAGAAGTCCATTAACAGATATTAATCAAGTTTACTTAGGGAATAGCCACTGCTATTAATTGGGATCTTCTTAGTGTTTGGATAATTGCCAGGTTCTTGTGGCCTGGTTTGGCCTCTGTTGGAGACAGGATGCTGGGCTTGATGGACCCTTGGTCTGACCCAGCATGGCAATTTCTTATGTTCTTACGTTCTTATATGCTCATTAACTGCCTATTCATTGATATTCAGCTACCTTTCCAGCCTCAAACTGGAGGAATGGAACCCTTTGTTATTAACATTGGCTCGTCTCTCTGGGGCTTCAGAATGAAGGAGAAGGTTTAATAGCTTTATGAGTGCAGAACTAGTAGTCAGGAAAGCTTCTACGAGTTGAATTTGACTCTCTGCCTTGATCTTGAGCAAGTTATTTTAGTTCCTGGTGCCTTAGTTTATGTAATGATAACTGGGTACCAGTAGCATTGTACCCTTTCTACTTTGGAGATTGGTTGGAAGTACTGGGGGACATGACTGCAGCTGCACTGAGGACCAGCGGTGAAGGGTCCCAGCAGTAATCAGGGTGCATCTGATTACAGTCAACCCGAACCCATGTGGTTTCCATGTAATATGGGAAGCACCCATGCTAAGATAGACTGAGATGGTCAGGTGCACGTTCACTCCTCCTCCCCATCCCTCTCCCCTCAGTCCTTTTTGTCAGAGGGGGGTCCACTGACTCTGGAAGCTTTCACGAAGGCCAACCTCCAAACATAGACTATGATTGCAGATGATAATCTCAAGATCCATCTGTTCTACTTATTCTCCCTTGCTGTTGCAGTTCTGCAGACCCTTATCAAGCTCTTCCCCACAACTAAGGATTCTCTGTGCTAGTTTCATGCTTTCCAGAACTATGGTACTTCATGTTGTCTCCAGCACCTTCATTAAGATGTTTATATGTCCACTACCTTATTTTTGAATAAATATCTCCTGTATTTGCAATCACCCTCTTTTGTTATTACTCAACCAAATCCAATGGCAGTTTGGCACCACAACCCACTTCCAGGCAAGCTGTTCAGCTTGATAGTGAACATATTCATTCCTAAACTGACCTTAACTGACCTGAAAAGTGTCAAATTGTATCATTTTCAGTTAGTGCGCACTAACTCCCGTTAGTGCGCACTAATCGGAAAAAACGATTTTTAACGATTTTTTAACTAAAAAATCGTGCCTAAGACGATTTTCTTGCCCTGCCACACGATTTCTATCGTTAAGACGATATGGAAAACGATTCACATCCCTAGTGAACCTCATATGGGACAGTGTCAAAGGTCTTAGACAAATCCAAGTGCACCCCATCCGCTCCTCTCCTCTGGTCATCCTAACAGATACATTGGTGAAACCCATCACGCCTTGGATGCTGCAAACAATTCAGCATTCACAAATCTCTCCTTCAGTACTGCTTCCATTACTTTTTCCATCACTGAAATAAGGCTGAAAGTTACCAGCTGCCCTCCCATATTCTGAGTATTGTGAGAAGGGACCACACCCGCCTCTTTCCAGGGGCTGAACAGAAATGTCAGTGGAGCTGCTAGCTTTCGGTTTTGCTGGTTTCATGCCAACTTTCTCTTCTGTAAATAGACTGAGATCTACTTCTCCTCCTGATGTTTATCTGTGGCTCTCCTCCAGCCATCTTCGGTGAACAGTATCAAAGTTTTTGGTCACCAGTTCTGCTTTTTCTATGCCCTCCCCTGCACAATCCCCCCCTCATACCTCAGCCTTACAATCCTAAGCCCTGCTCTTGCTCCGCTCCCTGGCATGTTTTTGAAAAAGCTTAGGTTAGCTTGCCTTGTACTTGAATGGTTTCCCCTCGTTTAGGATCCTATTTACTAAGCATTTTTCCCATTTGACACAACATGGCAGCTCAACTGGAATGGAGGCTTGGAGCCAGTACCTTGACCCTTCTTTCCCAGCTCGTCTACCTGAGTTCACTGCAGCAACACTCCCAGTCCTCGGTCTGGGCCCTAAATTCAGTCAGAAGGCCGTTGCACAACCGCTGAGGTCTATGGACCCTGCTGCCTCCCTGGTTGTGGCTGGGCCAGGGAGTGGAAGATCCATGCTAAGAAACAAAACCCAGGTCCTTTGCATGGCTCTCAGCCTTTTAAAATGGGCTTGTTCAAAAATTGTTTTATATCGCCTTCCTGCCTAAGAGTTAATTCGAAGCATTGTACATCACATAATACAATCGTAGACAACAACCCTCACCTTCCAGGGTGTCTAGTCTGAGGCAGATTTCGGTTTTATCCACAAAATGGCAAACCGTACCTAATGGCCTGCTTGTAATATTGCTATGCTTATGAACAAATCTGAGTGGAGCTGAACCAAGGGCTAATCAACACTACTGCTAACCTCCTTCCCTCGTCCTCAAAGTGAACTTCCTTTCTCACTCCCTTTTGTCACCTCCCACTCAACCAATTTCTAACCTGGTCAGTTGCTTTAGGGCCATACCTAGGGCACTCAGTGTATTTACACGTTGCCTATGTGGAACTGTGTCAAAGGCCTTGTTGAAAGCCAAGTATACGACATCTAGTGCTCTCCTCTGATCTAAATGCTCTCTAGTCACACAGTAAAGGGATTCAGCAGGGAAAAGTAGCAATATATCTGGCTCCAAAGGGATGGATTTTTCTTCATGCACAGTTTTATATATATATATATATATAAAATCTCATTGTGCTTCTAGGGACTTTTCACAGATGATCAGACTTTCCCTTTAGCATAGGAAAAGCAAAGCTGACTGTGGTTTGATGAGCTGGTCTTTGTTCTTTATGTCTGAAAGCATTAGTCTTTGACATAATGAAAGAACGCTGTACCAGTCAGTGCCATGAGCGGCGCTTATGGAATACCACGCTTATGGAATACCACGTGGGAAACCTCTATTTGCCAAACTGTAATTTTACAAGCAGCAAGGGGCTCTCGCCTGCCCAATGTGATCATCTTTGTTATGCCAGAAAATCATGTTTAACCAGAAACTCTCCCAAGAGCCTCCTGCAGCCCCCTCGCTGCTATAGGGCCTGTGTGTGCTGAAGGAGCATATGTGCAATCCATGCACGCATGTGTCTCTACATACACAGCGCATTATAAAGTCTGCCGAGCAGTGGGGTTCAGCCACAACTGCTCCATTGAGCTGGCCCTCCCTTTGATCCCTCTTTAATCACCGTCTGTCAGAAAACTCCACTTTAATGCCACTCTTTGATGTTCCTTTGTAGATCTGACTGCTGCTCTCCTGAAGTTCAGAGACATTTTAATATGCCTTCGTCCTAAAACCAGGACTGCAGGAGCTTGGACATTTTGTAAACAAGCAACCAAGCTTTAAAATGTAACTAGGGAAGATATTCTTTGATATCTGCTAAAACAAACAAACAAAAAAAAAAAAAAAAAAAAGAGGAACAGCTGTAGTCAAATGCTTTCATTTTTCAACACCTCGGCAAACTCAAACATTTCTAAGATGATTTTTGCGGCCCATGGAAGAAAGAAAACAAAAGGAGAAGCTTCGCTTTTCGTTGCACCCTGAGCGTCTCCGCGTGGCTTTTTTTGCATTTCGTTTGCAGGTCTCCAGGCGTCAATTCAGAGTTTGGAGGTGGCCCGTGGGCCAGGGGAGAGGGCCGAACGGGCCCCCAGAGGGCCAGGGAGAGGGGGACAATTCTCTGCCCAATTCGCCTTCCACCTTATTTAGTTCTGACTTTTACCAGTGCCATCCTGATTTGGAGTTCATGGTTGTTTTAATCTGATCCTTCTTGCTGGTTTGAGGGCCCCCCCAACGAATTTTGCTGTCGGCACAAAATATGAATAAGGGGGCAATAGCGGTCCGGACTGAGGGGGGACATCCAGCTCTCAGCTGCTACAAATGCCAGTGTCGGTCTACGCGGCTGCTCGGGTTAGCACCGATAAACTGATGCACACAAACACAAAAACAAACAAACAAAACAAAACCCAATACAATACAGAAATCAAATGAACAAAAGTAGGTTTGGATTAGAGCTGATGCAACTGCAGTTAAGAAAAATAATGCATTTTATTCCCCGTACAGGACAAGCTTTGCTGTGCTTGGCCATCCCAGCAGGTCATCTCACCAGTGCCTTATGAAATGGGCTCTAACCTAACATCATTTCCTAGAAAACGGTCCTGATCCAGTTTTCTAAACGTAAATAACGAGGACCTTCCTCGTGGCAGGGTCGGTCCGCAACCTTTCCACTTGCACTGCAAACGAATTGGTTGGGGGGGTTTTTCCCCTCCCCCCTCCGAAATAACTCATCACTTCATCAGAACTGGATTATTTCCTAGGCCTGCATCAGTCCCACCGCCTCAGCTCGCTTCCCCCCCCCCCCCCCCTTCCAACAGAGCTGGCTGTTCCTGTCTTGTTGATTAAAGGCGAACAATAGATTCGGGGAGGCAGCTGGATCCTCTAGGGTTTATGGGCTCTCTTTAATGGCAGCAGGTGCCTTGGGGGGACGTCCATTGTCCCTGCACTGACAAAGCCCGAGGAGCAGGTCGCCATGAAAGATGCCTGCGCATGGGGCGCTCCCTGGAAAAAAAAAAAAAAAAGGAGCGAGATGCCAAGGGCATGAATGGAATAAGCGCGCGATAATAGAGGAAAGTCAAATAAAAATACAATGAATAAGCGCTCTGCGTGTGCACCGTGCAGCATTTACTCTTCCATTCAACAAGAAGGGAGCGAGGAATGAAAGCAGCAGGCGAAGCCCTGAAAAGTGGGGGAGATGATCATAATAACAACAAAAAAGAACTGGATTTACCAAGTTCCTTCTGTTTCCGATGTCACAAAATGTAGGCAACCCACACAGGCCTATTCCGAAACCAAGATCAGCCTTGCGATAACGCAGGGCAACCTGAGAGTCGAAATGCAAGCGATGCAGCGCAAAACATCCTCCGTCAAATTCAATAATTCCCTCCCTTTGGAGTTTAGACAAAGGCACTGGGGGCGATGCACATGAAAGCCCCAAACCAAGGAGGCTCATCAAAAGTCCCCAGGAAGCTGTAAAGGGCCTTTTTTTTTTTTTTTTTTTATTGCCGTTGGGTCATTTCCCCTGCAAGAAAACGTTTAATGGCTCCGCTTGGGAAAATACGGTGTCGTTTCCTGGATTCGTGGAGCTGGTCTGGACCGAGCGTTTTATTCTCTTCGCGCTCTGCGCGAAGGTGCGCAGCCCCTCGTTTCGCGTCTACGCTCGGCCGTCTCCACCCTGCCTGGCACGGCCTTCTTCGCCATTCCCAGCACAAAGCACACAGCCCCCATTCTTCTGGGGGCTTTGTAGCCATATGGCAAATCCATGTAGACACAGCCAACATCCATTTAATTCAGGCACATAATGTCCCGCAACAGGGAACAATCGGAACTTTGTTTGCTTCTATTATTGCTGCGAATGGGGGGCGAAAAAAAAATCATTTAACTATAAAAGATATCCAGCTAATTATGAGGCACATGTGCTCTTAGTTTCCAAGCGAGATCCAATGGAGTTCATTTGAAACCCAGACTACTTTATTAGGTACAGAAGACAGATGTCCCCCCCAACAGGGCCATACGGCAAGGAGAATTTTTTTTTTTTTTTTTTTTTAATGAAGTTCTGGAAATATTCAACTATGAACTCTCCGAGGAGCCACCGGCTCAGCCCACTACTCCCTGGTTCAAAAGGCAAATATGAAGAGACCGAAGGCTATGTCATTATCAGCTCAAGAACCCGATTGTAATTAGGTTTCTAAGAAGAATATGGCAGTAGCCAGCACATGTCAGAGACTGGAATAGAGTTAGATGCTAAACACTACATAAATGGGACCGACTGACCACGGCAGGGACATGAAATGAAGGAATATTTGTAAACAGCAATCATATTCTCCAAAGGAAAAGCAATAAGAACCTGTGTGTGTGTGTGTGTGTGTATATATAGATATTTCGTTGCTAAACGTGTATCATTTTCTCAGCTGTAGATGATGCCTAGGACATTGGGTAGATTACACGTTTTAAAATCTGGAATGTTATTCTGGATGAAAAAGTCGACCCCGAAATGGCAATCCACTGTTTAACCGACAACAAAAACTGTTGTCAGCATCTGACCACAAAAGCCCAGCCCCCAAATCAACAGGAAAATCCAGGACTGTCCATGGGACAAAACAATAAAAGCAGAATTTCGTTTGACGTGAATATGACTTTAAACGGGGCACAGTCGAAAATCACTGTCCCTGGTGGTTTTCATGGTTATTTTACTCTTGATCTTGTAGAAATAAAGTTCAATCAAAAAGCTGTAAGCCATACTTTTTTTTTTTCCTTACTGGACTACACATTAGAATCACCTACAACTTTTTTTAACTGACCTTTATTACTAACAGGGCAGCTGCGCGCCTTCAATCTTCAGCTCAGAATGTAACACGCACAACAGACCTTTAACTCCAAAATACCAATTACAGAGGCAGCATCTACTAATTATAGAGGCAGCATCCCCATAGCCGCAAGCAAAGGGGGTAAACTACATCAATGAAATGCTACGCTTTGGCGTATACTTTTTAATTTTCAGTTAATATTTGCCCAGTTTACTGCTTAAAATCCCTTTGATGCAAACGGCTTTACTGCACAATGTGTAGCTTGACTTTTCCAGTGTCGGCTACATAAGAACACAACTAAAGTGTTGCACTCACTCCATTGTTAGTGCTCTGACTAAGAAGCGGCTCTGAGGTCTGTTCGAAAGTAGGGGGGGGGGGGGGGGGAGTGCAAATTGTCTTCAAGTCAACTTGTCTGTACAATTTTCAGAAATATTTATTTAGTTCACCCTTCTAGAAAAAAAAGTGCTCAAAGTGGATAACATAGTAAAATGAGGAAAAATATAGTGAAATAAAGGTCAACAAAGTAAAATGTAATGTAGTACCTTTTTATCGGACTAATGATACAATTCTTGACCAGTTTTCAGGAGCCAACAAAATGCCTTAGAACTAGGAGCTATTGTGCCAACCAATATTTATCCCAGATGGAAACTACTACAGTACAGTTTTGCAAGAGCATCTTTGCACTAGGGTTTCAATTTCCTGCAATTTCTGGTCAATCACAAACTACAAACCTGTTCACCTATTAATAATTAAATTTCCCAAGGAAACTCCTTAAGAGTTTGCAGCCTGCTGCTGTTCAGTCATTTCCGGTCCAAGAATGAGGCAAGTAAATATGAGGTATATTCCCCGCCTCAGATAGATTTTTAAAAGAAGCACAAATGAACAGTAGCCAGTGTTAAAGCCTTGATGACTGGGGCTACTGCTCACAGGTTTCAAACTCGCGCTAACTCAAACCTTTTTTGTGTCTATTAACATGTGTCCTGACCTATATATGTGCATGCACTTATCTGTGTCCAAGTTTGGTGTATGTTTATTTTGAATTGTATGTTTTTATCATGCATATTGGTTGTAATCCGCATTGCGGACTATAAATCTGTGAGATAAATACACAGATTGCCTGCAAGCACAAAGCACTGCAGGACGTTTGCCTATAAGAAGACGGACTATTTCAAACGTTCAATCAGACTGGGGGAGGGGTGGCACCTCCATTTGTCCTACTTTGTCTGAATTCTTAAACCTGGCCCAAAGTGTGTAAAGAGGTGATTTTAGTAAACAGGAATAGACATCAGCTGAAAGTTACAAAGTATTCTCTTTAAAGGTACATTTATCCAGTGATTTTAAGATCCAGCTGGACATTTTAATGCTTTTCTTGCAGTAGCCATGAGCATAATTTAGAAAAAAAAACCAACCCCACAACCCAGTAGTATTGCAGGGACATTATATATAACAAAATTAATGTAAACATGAGTCTTTTTCAAATAACGGATTGATTTAGTCTTTTCAGAAAAATGTTTCTCTCTCTTTGGACCTTGGATAGTATTTTTATATTGTAAAGTCACAAATATTTGAGAATCCCTCATCGCCCACACAGTCTTAGTCCTCAGTTACTCTGCTTACTCTCTGTTACTGGATGGTTAACCTCCCTCCCCTGGCCTCTCCCCATACAGAGCTGCAGGTGCTGACTTATTCAGCTGGCTTTCCAAGGGATGATGTAAAGCCCTACCTTATGAAATTCAGAGCACGGTTTCTTAATGCAGGCGTTTAAAAAAAACAAACCAACTTCTGATAAAGTAAGCAAATGATATGCTAATGTACAGGGAGTTAAAAATGTGCCCACACACAAAAATTGTACATCAACCCAGGATAGAATGTGCGCTCAGCATGGGATGATCACACAATTTAACTCTGGTGGCGGGGAGAGTCTCAGGATTTATGTACACAAAACATGATTTCTGTTTGCTTTATCCCATAAAATATGATTTTTGTGCACAGAAAGGCTTTCAGCACAGAAAACGTTATTTGTGCACATTAATCATATATTGCACACTTAACATGCCTTTAGGTGTGCAAAGCCTGTTTTCTGCACATAAATCCCGGCATCAGAACTTCTGCATCTGCCCATGCACTAATGCTAGCGTCGGAAAGTTTATTCCACCTCTGACCAGGAGTACAATTTCCAGTGAAAGACAGCAGGAGTTAGGTCAGCGCACTTCTCTGCATTGGGGGGTACTAGTAGTTAATGCCTTCATTAGCATGGGTCTTCCATGCACAGGCATTGAGCTGCACACATAGTTTTTTGTGTGTAAAACGTCTTGCTGCAGCAGGAGTATAGTAGAAGGTAAATTTTCAAAGCCTGGTTGTTAGAGTTTGAGATAGTTGTGGGTGGATCCTTGGGCCGGTAGCAGATGACCACGCCCCCCGGGGGGCGATCCCGAGAGGGACCACCGGTCAGGCTCAGAGTTTGGAGACAGACACACAGTGGTTCTTTTATTAAACAGTATATTGAACCACCAGAGGTGGCAGTAGTGAGCTGGAAGCACCCGGCTGGGCTGTAGTCCCTCAGATACTGGAACAGCGATGCTGGATAACTGAGCTGTAGAGAAACTGAATATAGTGAGTAGGCAGGGTGTGCAGAGTTCAGGAACAGAACCTTAATGGGAACACTCACACAATAGTCTCTTAGAAGCAGCCCAGGAGCTGGAAATGAATTTGGCCCTCGAGGAGCGAGTACCTGGTTCGAAGGAATGCTCTGAGAGAGAGATGGTAACTCAATGGTGTTGTAGGCAGCGAAGACTTCCTGGCAGAAGTGGTATTCAGTAGCAAGTCCGGGAATGTGGGCCCTCGAGGAGCAAGTACCGGTTCCAGACTGCGACCTCCAAAACAAGAGAGAGAGCGAGGCCCCCGAGGAGCGGGTACCTCTGGTAAAGTCTGAGGAGGCAGAGTAGCAAGATATGCAGAGAGTGAATCCCATCCGCAGCGATACCTGGAGGAAGCTAGCAATCCTTTCCGTTGCTAACTCGATTAGTTAGCGAATTCAGAGACCTTAAGTATCCGGTGAGGATGACGTCATCTCAGGGGGACGCCCCTGAGGTTCGCGCCACTGCTGGTACTTGACTCGGGGCCGCGTCACGCGCGCGCCCTTAGGCTTTTGGGAAACATGGTGGAGTGCAGCGTCTAGCCGGTCCGGGGACGCCGGAGGTCAGCAAGATGATGCCGTGGCGGCCAATCTTCCATCAAGCAAAGAGGGAGTCGCCAAAGAGGTAAGGTGGGTGTAGTGGAGACGTCGGGCAGCGACGGTCACAACACCGGTGCATGTCAAAATCGGGTGTAGCTCACTTATGTAGGGCTTACATACACCCGCCGTATTGTAAAAGCCGCATTCATGCATGCGTATCTACCGTTGCACACAAATCTTACTCAGAATCAAAAAGTTGCATGGTGTGGGAGAGGCATAGTTATTCTCGGGCATGGCCAAGAGATGTGCGTGCAAATACTTATGCGCCTGGGTGTATACCCAGGTCTACAGCCGTATAACTTTACTTCTGCTATGGAGCAGGTTTAAGTTTAAAATTTCTCTGACTTATGCGGACGAAACCCATTTTGCATGGTTGTGCATACCTACATGCAAAAGTAGGCACATACATATGTGCGCATGTTATAAAATTGCTACATTTCTGGGCGCACACCGATGAACACACATTTCAGTGTGTATCCGCATGCCCCTTTGAAAGTTACACTCTTAGGCTGATGCAATACTGTGTGCTGACTGCAGTGTATGGCTCATCACGCGATTGGACACGAATTTTGGACATGTGTCCATAACCCCCAATGCAAAAAGGGGGTTAACGCATCCAAAACGTGCATTCAACGGAGTGCATAGCTGATGGCACTGATCACATGTAAATTCATATTGATGAGGTTAGTAGTTATTTCCCGCAAATCAAAAATAAAAAGTGCAACCAAAGAGCACACGTAAATTCTTAAGGAGCCCAAAAGGTTTACAGAAAAGCAGAAAATTCTGCTTTTCTGTAGTTCCTCAGCCTTAATATCCTGGTGATATTGTTGGAGGAACTGAAAAAGGAAAGCCCTAGGAAAAAAAAAAGTGTGCTGGCAGTCAGGTTAGGAAAACAGATGCTCAATTTTACGAGCATCACTTTTCCTAAGCTGTGCACAGCCATTTTCCTAACCTATGGCTGTGCACAGCTTAGGAAAAATGACGCTCGTAAAATTGAGCATTTGTTTTCCTAACTTGCTGACAGTCACCTCTCTTGGGTGCCCGCTGCTGAGGAGGCACCAGGGGCACACAATTTCCCCTAGCACCTCCTTTTTACCATGGCAGCCCTTTTAAATGAAGCATCGGGAACCCTGAAGAGTTGCATCGGCGCATGTTAGGAGACCGGTCGCTCAATCATGAGTGCCCGTTTTCCGTGCACTGATATTGCATCAGCCTGTATATGCACAAACTGTGTGTTCACAACTGGGGATAAAACTGTGGACTCTGCTAGATGTGGACTCTGGGGATAAAACTGTGGCCTCTGCTATATTAAACAGGCCCTAAGTAAGTAGGAGCAGACTTTGCCTGCAGTCCCTTTTCTGTAAAATATCAGTTTTCTTATTATCTGATTGGACCATTATGTGTTTTCTTAGTATTAGCAAAGAGGTCAAGGAATTGAAGAGATCAATGTCAACTTTATGTGGGTAGAAGAGAAGAAGGAAGCTCCAAGATACTTTCAATGTGACAAATTCAAATGTGCTAAAGGTGAGGACTATTTATACAGCTCAGTCAGTGGTTCAGTTCTTCGAGGGCCTAACCGGTGGCTGTGCACTGATTAGGAAAATGGATGCTCCTATAATTGAGCATCTGTTTCCCAAACCTGACCTGCTGGCACTTTTTTTTTTTTTTTTTTACCTTTTGGTTCCTCCAACTTAATATCGTTACGATACTAAGTCAGAGGAAGTGCAGAAATTAACTCCTTTCCTTGGGCAGTCGCTAATTTCTGAGCGTAAAATGTGCAGATCGGCTGCACTTTTTTTTTCGGTATCCCGGGTGAATGACTAATAGGCCTCATCAACGTGCATTTGCACGTTGATGAGGCCTATTAGTTTCGGGGGGTGGATGTGCATTTTCAACATGCTAAACCCCTTACTGTATAATGAATAGTGGACGCGCATCAAAAACACGCATCCAACAGCGGGTTAAGCAGTGTGTTCAGCTGAGCGCACTTTACAGTATCAGCCTGTGAGTTTTCTTAATCTTCAGTTGCTGCTGAGTCAGCACCACGAGAGGAGAAAACTGGCCCTGCAGCCGCAGGTTCGGATTAAGGCATGGCACCATCCTAAATCTTTGGCAGCAGTTTCCTACATTGCCTATGCCTAAATCCAGGCCTGCAAACTTGTTATAAATGAAATCAGAAATCTAGGACAGGACTGTAAAGGTCTGGCTACAATGGTTGGTAACATTACAATGACAGCATAGGGAATCTTATTATCAGATTGTTCATTCCTGTCTTCCCCTTTAATCTGAAGTAAGTTTGGGTCTCTTGTTTCTATCCCTTGTCCATCTGACATCAGAAAATGTTTCTTCCAATTATTGGTTGATTCTGATTGTGAATTCCTTCTATTTCCTCAAGATTTAAAACGTCTGCAAGAGCGGATAAAATTAAAGTTCCATATTTCAGATTTCATCCAAGGATTTTTTTTTTTTTAGGGGGAAAGGGGTAGTTTCATTCTTGTTGTGCTATTTCTTTCCCCCCATTTTGCTTGATTTTAGTGAGCACTAAAACCAACCCAGCCTACCATTGTTTAAAATAACTCCTCCAAGCCTTTCTCAAGCCCCTCTCCCCCAGCCTGCCTCCCATGAGCCTCACCCCAGAATCACTCTCTCCATACTTTAACCCAGCTCCCCTTTCTGGGGGGGAGGGGGGGGGCAGGAGCAATCCCCAGTCACTCCTTCCCTGCTGGTCCCATTTCTACTAATGGTGTCAGCCTTTGACATACACAAAATTTGTTCAGTGTGCACTTTTATGCAAAACCCAGCGGGTCTATTTTCAAAGACACATACTCACATTAAACCGGGTTTTATGCATGCAAGCATCTTGGAAAATTATCCCCATGATGTACATCATTAAACTTGAAGTTCCAATGTTCCAACTGAGGGCATGGAACTAAAGGTCAATAAACCAAAATAAATAAAGTGTTTCCTTTTTATTGGACCAACACAATACATTTCTGGACTAACTTTCAGGAGCTAACACACATTTATTCATCCCAGCAAAATAAAATAAGCAGCTTGGACAAAGGATGACATCTCAACATACAGCAGGAAGCACCGATTACATTACAGTGGTGGTGTGAATGGGAAGTGGGGATCGTGGTAAGAAGGTGACAGAGAGGCATAAAGTTACATGTGCCAGTGACTTAAAAAAAACAACAAACAAAAACAAGTCTCTGTTCCACCTTTTTATGTTAGGTTTGAAGTGCTTGATCATTTTACCTTCAAATGTCTTAGGCTCCTGGATTGTTCTGAATTTCCCTGGTCTGGTCCTGGTCTTCATGGAGGGGTTGTCTTGCTCCTTCTCTGTTATGAAAGCCTGCCACAAATTCACTGCAGTTTAAATCAACAAGGTCCATAATCTGGAGGGCACGAGCTAAAAAAGTCACAGATGTATTAAAGTTAGTTCCCAAAAGTTATCACCTACAGTGTTAACATTACCTCTGCACATAGGGGTCGATTCCATACCATAGGCTAACCATTGCGCATGGCCTAACACACAGTTGGACATGCGTTTTGGACGGGCACCCATAATCCCCTGATGCAATACATGGATTAACGCATCCAGAACTCACGTCCGAATCTCCACTTAGCGAATAGTGCCCATCACATGGAAATCCATGTAGGTGAGGCTATTAGTTAACCCCCACAATCCAATACATTTTCCAAGCAGCCAATGCACCCTTCCTTCGCAGCAAATTTTATAACAGCTTGAGTGTATGTAGGGTAGGCCCAACATACGTGAGCATCTCCTGATTTTGACATGCACCGGGTTTTGTATATTTACCTTCTACTATACTCCTGCTGCAGCAAGACATTTTACACACAAAAAACTGTGTACACCGCTCAGTGCCTGTGCTTGGAAGTCCCATGCTAATGAAGGCATTAACTACTAGTACCCCCCAATGCAGAGAGGCGCGCTGACCTAACTCCTGCTGTCTTTACACTGGAAATTGTACTCCTGATCAGAGGTGGAATAAAATATCCGGCGCTAGCATTAGTGCATGGGCAGATGCAGGAGTTCTGATGCCGGGATCTGTAGTCGGGATTTATGTGCAGAAAACAGGCTTTGCACACCCAAAGGCATGTTAAGTGTGCATAATATGATTAATGTGCACAAATAACGTTTTCTGTGCTGAAAGCCTTTCTGTGCACATAAATCATATTTTATGGGATAAAGCAAACAGAAATCATGTTTTGTGTACATAAATCCTGAGACTCTCCCCGCCACCAAAGTTAAATTGTGTGATCATCCCGTGCTGAGCGCACATTCTATCCTGGGTTGATGTACAATTTTTGTGTGTGGGCACATTTTTAACTCCCTGTACATTAGCATATCATTTGCTTACTTTATCAGAAGTTGTTTTTTGGTTGTTTTTTTTAAACGCCTGCATTAAGAAACCGTGCTCTGAATTTCATAAGGTAGGGCTTTACATCACCCCTTGGAAAGCCAGCTGAATAAGTCAGCACCTGCAGCTCTGTATGGGGAGAGGCCAGGGGAGGGAGGTTAACCATCCAGTAACAGAGAATAAGCAGAGTAACTGAGGACTAAGACTGTGTGGGCGATGAGGGATTCTCAAATATTTGTGACTTTACAATATAAAAATACTATCCAAGGTCCAATGAGACAGAAACATTTTTCTGAAAAGACTAAATCAATCCGTTATTTGAAAAAGACTCATGTTTACATTAATTTTGTTATATATAATGTCCCTGCAATACTACTGGGTTGTGGGGTTGTTTTTTTTCCTAAATTATGCTCATGGCTACTGCAAGAAAAGCATTAAAATGTCCAGCTGGATCTTAAAATCACTGGATAAATGTAACTTTAAAGAGAATACTTTGTAACTTTCAGCTGATGTCTATTCCTGTTTACTGACTAAAATCACCTCTTTACACACTTTGGGCCAGGTTTAAGAATTCAGACAAAGTAGGACAAATGGAAGTGCCACCCCTCCCCCAGTCTGATTGAAAGTTTGAAATAGTCCGTCTTCTTATAGGCAAACGTCCTGCAGTGCTTTGTGCTTGCAGGCAATCTGTGTATTTATCTCACAGATTTATAGTCCGCAATGCGGATTACAACCAATATGCATGATAAAAACATACAATTCAAAATAAACATACACCAAACTTGGACACAGATAAATGCATGCACATGTATAGGACACATGTTAATAGACACAAAAAGGGTTTGAGTTAGCGCGAGTTTGAAACCTGTGAGCAGTAGCCCCAGTCATCAAGGCTTTAACACTGGCTACTGTTCATTTGTGCTTCTTTTAAAAATCTATCTGAGGCGGGGAATATACCTCATATTTACTTGCCTCATTCTTGGACCGGAAATGACTGAACAGCAGCAGGCTGCAAACTCTTAAGGAGTTTCCTTGGGAAATTTAATTATTAATAGGTGAACAGGTTTGTAGTTTGTGATTGTCCAGAAATTGCAGGAAATTGAAACCCTGGTGCAAATGTATGCTCTTGCAAAACTGTACTGTAGTAGTTTCCATCTGGGATAAATATTGGTTGGCACAATAGCTCCTAGTTCTAAGGCATTTTGTTGGCTCCTGAAAACTGGTCAAGAATTGTATCATTAGTCCGATAAAAAGGTACTACATTACATTTTACTTTGTTGACCTTTATTTCACTATATTTTTCCTCATTTTACTATGTTATCCACTTTGAGCACTTTTTTTCTAGAAGGGTGAACTAAATAAATATTTCTGAAAATTTTTAAACCAAATTGACTTGAAGACAATTTGCACTTTCCCCCCCCCCCTCCTACTTTCGAACAGACCTCAGAGCCGCTTCTTAGTCAGAGCACTAACAATGGAGTGAGTGCAACACTTTAGTTGTGTTCTTATGTAGCCGACACTGGAAAAGTCAAGCTACACATTGTGCAGTAAAGCCGTTTGCATCAAAGGGATTTTAAGCAGTAAACTGGGCAAATATTAACTGAAAATTAAAAAGTGTACGCCAAAGCGTAGCATTTCATTGATGTAGTTTACCCCCTTTGCTTGTGGCTATGGGGATGCTGCCTCTATAATTAGTAGATGCTGCCTCTATAATTAGTATTTTGGAGTTAAGGATCTGTTGTGCGTGTTACATTCTGATCTTAAGATTGAAGGAGCGCAGCTGTCATGTTACCACATTTGCAGGCCGATGCAGTATGTACATGCTAAAAAAAGCGCATCCTGGGTGCTCGATACACAATGCAAATAAGGAGTCACGCTAAAAGGAGGCACTAGAGATGATTACACGCCCCTAGCTCCTCCTTGCACAGCCACGGGTTAGGAAAAAGGATGCTCCTAAAATTGAGCGTCTGTTTCCCTAACTTGACCTGCTGGCACATTTAAAAAAAAAAAGTTTTTAAATATATATATTTTTTTTTTACCTTTTGGCTCCAAGTTAATATCGCTACGATATTTTCTGCTTTTCTGTATAATTTTTCTGGTTGCTCAGAAATTAATGCATTCCCTTGGGCAGGCGCTACTTTCTGAGTGTAAAATGTGCGGATTGGCCCCATATTTTTTTCAGTATCCCGGGCGAATGACTAATAGTCTCATCAACATGCATTTGCATGTGATGAGTGCTATTAGTTTGGGGGGGGTGGATGTGCGTTTTTGACGCGCTAAAACCCTTAGGAGCAGATTTTAAAAGGGTTATGTGCATATATTACGTGTGTAACCCCGAAAACCTGCTCCTGCGCACGCCAAGCCTATTTTGCATAGACCCGGCGACGCGTGCAAGCCCTGGGACGCGTGTATGTCCCGGGGCTTGAAAAAATGGGGGGGGGGGGGGGGGGGCGTGGGCAGGGAGGTCCAAGGGCAGGGCATGGGCGTGGCCAGATACCTCTCCACTGGTACTGGGCTTGGGGATCGCAGGCAGGCGTAAATAAAAAAATAAAGGTGGGAGGGGATTTAGGTAGGACTGGGGGGGGGGGGGGGGGGTGGAAGGAAAGTTCCCTCTGAGGCCATTCCAATTTCGGAGCGGCCTCGGAGGGAACGGGGAAAGACATCGGGGCTCCCTTAGGGCTCGGCGCGCGCAAGGTGCACAAGTGTGCACCCCCTTGAGCACGCCGATTCCAGATTTTATAACATGCACGCGGCTGCGCACGCATGTTATAAAATCGGGTGTAGATACGAATATCTGGCCCACACTGTTTAAGGGGTAGTGGACGCATGTCAAAAACATACATCCAACAGCGGGTTAAGCCGTATTGCTCAGCTGAGCTCACTTTACAGTATCGGCCTATCCGGGGCCGATGCAATAAATGTGCGCAGAATACGGGTGCTCAGTGTTCAGCGCCTGTTTTCCTAACGCACACCCAATCACCTTTCCTGGACTCCCAATCCAATATTAAAATGAGGGGTCATGCTAAAAAGGAAGCACTAGAGACAAATGTGCGGCCCTCGCATCTCCTCGGAATCGGGTGCACAGGAGAGATGACGGTCAAGGCGGTTGGGAAAACGGACGCTCAATCTACGAGTGTCCATTTTCTCCTGCTACCGGAATATACATGCCCTAGATACACAGCCTGGATCATGTATCTTGTGTGTGTATTGGACGTCCACAATTTTTTTTTTTTTTAATGAACACTGCTTTATTTGGTTCCTCCTATATAGTATTGCTATGATACTATTAGGAGGAATCTCAGAAAGCAGGATTTTTCTTTATTTTCAATGCGCTCTTGAGCATGGCATACCTTTATGCCAGCCAAGGGCGGGTGTAAAATTCGCCGTGCTGCAAGAGCGCATTGGCCACACGGAAAATTTATTGGATCGTGGGGGTTAGCTAATAGCCTCATCTACATGGATTTCCATGTGATGGGTGCTATTAGCTACGCGGAGATTCGGACGTCTGTTCTGGATGCGTTAATCCCTGTATTGCATCAGGGGTTATGGGTGCACTTCCAAAACGTGTGTCAATTGTGTGCTAGGCCGTGCACAATGGCTAGCACAAGGTATGGAATCGACCCCTATTTGCAGAGGTAATGTTAACACTGTAGGTGATAACTTCTGGGAACTAACTTTAATATATCTGTGACTTTTTGAGCTCGTGCTCTCCAGATTATGGGCCTTGTTGACTTAAACTGCAGTGAATTTGTGGCAGGCTTTCATAACAGAGAAGGAGCAAGACAACCCCTCCATGAAGACCAGGACCAGACCAGGGAAATTCAGAACAATCCAGGAGCCTAAGACATTTGAAGGTAAAATGATCAAGCACTTCAAACCTAACATAAAAAGGTGGAACAGAGACTTGTTTTTGTTTGTTGTTTTTTTTAAGTCACTGGCACATGTATCTTTATGCCTCTCTGTCACCTTCTTACCACGATCCCCACTTCCCATTCACACCACCACTGTAATGTAATCGGTGCTTCCTGCTGTATGTTCAGATGTTATCTTTTGCTCCAAGCTGCTTATTTTATTTTGCTTGGAGGAATACTAATCTGTTAACTCCTTAAAGTTAGTCCAGAAATGTATTATGTTAGTCCAATAAAAAGGTATCACTTTATTTATTTATTTTTGTGGACGTGCCAATCTCCTTATTGCATCAGGGGTTATGGACGCATCAGGCTGACCTGTGCGCCAGCCTGAGCACGTGGTACTGCATCGGCCTATAAGGATATATCCTAGCTGTCAGCCGCAGAATTTTGATTGCTTGTAAGATATTTCTCCTTATTCGAGTCAGTTTTTGTTGTCTCCCACCCCCAGATCTGGGCTGATGAGGATACACCCAAGTTCCCAGAGCCAATCCAACACTCATCATCTACCTCCCACCAGCCCACCTTTGAGCCTTGCAATAGTTGAAGGAGCCACCGAAACTAGTGAGGCCACTATTTAAAAATACCAACTGCCTAGGCCTTGTTGGACGGCAGCTAGCCACCATCAACCTCCTGGCACTAACCTTGGAGATGTCGCCTGCTGATACTAATCCTTCTACCTCAAGGCCTGTGTTTCACCAGGTTTACTCAAACTCTCACCCCTGAGCCTACCACTGCCTTCCATATCTAACCCAAATATATCCAGATTCCATTAAGCATGTAGGTCTCCTCCCCTTCCTTGAGCAAGCTATTCCAGGCTTTATCATTTTCTTCCATATATAATTTAACATTCAGGCCCTCTTCCATTTCTTACCACTAAGTTTTGTAACATCCATAAAGCCATTAAAAGTAGGAAAGCCAATATCCAGTAAACATCCAACATCCTCCTGCTCATTTATGTCCAGGTTTTAACCACGGTCTTTCCTTGCAGATTAGCTCAATTTTCTCGGGAGCCTGCTGCAGCCATACCACTGCTATTAGAGTTTAACCATTATTCCTTGCAGGTTACGTCAGCCTCCCTGGAGGCCTCGTACAGTTTTGCCACTGCTACTAGGGTTGTAATTGTCGCTCCATGGCAGGTTACCCCAGGATAGTTATGGTTTAACCATGGCAACCTAATGCTTCCCTACCAGTTTTACCAAGCCTGATGTGGTTGTGCCTCCACTCTCTCTTGACCTGTGTTTTTCCCTCTCAGGCCTGAGCAGACACTCAACACCCCTCCTTCATTTCTTCCAGCTGCCCCCTCCCCCCCTCCATATTACCTGTTATATGTCCTTACCACTATGCTCTCTGTCCTAAGCATATTTAAATTGTGTCACAGCTTTGGTTGCCACTCTCTCTGCCATTCCCAGAGAGATTCATGTAACTGATAATGGTTTGGTCTTCAGAAAGGTAATAAGAACTTTGCACATTCCAAAAAGATTTGTTAAAGTTCCTTTGCTAAGTGATCTATTATGGGTGTAGCTGAAAAGGTTATTATTTCATTATTGGTATATACGATTTTTATACACGTTTTTGCGCTCACACGGGTTTTATTTTGTAATTTATGGTTTTATCAATCCTGAATTTATTGAAGGATTTTTATCTTGATATTTGTATATTAATAATTGATTTATAGTTGATGGCATTAGTTACTTGTATTTTATAATTTGATGAATGTAGTTTTATCTTGTAATCTCACTGACCAATTTTTTTTTTTTTTTAATGGAAAGGCATGTAATAAATAAAGATGACAATGATTCCAGGCATCTCTTATCCTCCAGGCAAATATTTTCTCATATTTTAACTGGATGATGAGGGTTAGAAAACCAGGTCTGGATTACAATCTCAAATTGAAATGGAGTTATATTGGAAACACTGCCTTTCTGAGTGTGGGACAGATTATTTGAGCCTAAATGAAGTTTTCCTTTAATTGTTCTTAAATTATTCTCAAGAAATGCAAATTTTCAGCTACTGTATATCTGTAATAATGATTTGAATGTATGTTCTGTTAACCAATATCCTGGAAGTCTTACGGTCACATCAGACAAAACAGAGGACATGTACCCAACACAGAGGCCATTATCACAAATATAAATTATGAATAACATTATGCGATTGTTTGTTGGCTCAATTAGGTAAGTAGAAATAAAGGCCAACACCCTTATTGCCAGTGATACCTGTTTACTGACTAATACCATCTTTCTTAGAAAGTGAACATTGCTAGGACTTGGGCATCAATGTCATGTTGTCTGAAGCAACTAATCAGATGGTTGGATTCCCATTCCCTCACTTCAGCCTCACCTGCTTTCCTCATAAAATATGCTGAAATGCTCTTGCGCCGTTACATGATTACAACCCTAGTGGATCCCTGACCCTGTTGGCCCTATCAGTTAGGCACCGACTTCATTAACCATAAGGAGCTAGAACATGTCCTTAGAATTACAGAGGAAATAAATGTTTTATAATAAGCAATTTCCCTTATGCTGGGTGTAGTAGGCATTATAAAATACTGTTGATGGTCACTCATGAGGATCATTTTTAACATACATTTTGGTGGAATGCGACTTTATACACCATTTTTAAGGAATTTCAGAACCATAGGAAAAATATTCTAATTTCTAATAGGTATATGTGAAAACGTGTACTTTTCTTTTTTTTTTTAAATCCATTGTACCTGGTATTCTTTGTCTACACAGCAGTACCTAACATGTCTGACAAACTGAAACTAATGTAATAAACCAGTGAATTATCCGATATCCCATTTCTTTACACAGGAGAAAAAGTAATGCAAACTATGCACTTGCACACATTCGTTTAGTGACTGCATAACAGATTTATAATAATTACACGCAGGGTATGAAAAGAACAATGCCCAGTTAGAAAATCTGATATAAATTGAAGTGCACGACCTTTCCTCTGCACAGCACAGAGTCTGGGAAAATATATTGACGTTTTCAGCAAAAGTAGCAGTTTTGCAAAAGGAACTATACTCTAAATAGAAACACGCATGGCTGAATCAGCCCATTTCAAACATTTTTTTTTCGGGCAAATTCACTGGACATGTGTCTATTTCTATTTTTGCCTGTAGCTGTAAAAATCAGACGGCTCCGAGGTTGTCTGCCTGTGTAATTTTTTTGGGCAAAACCGGGAGCAGATTTTACTTAATCTGATCACTTCCCTGTCAAGATAATCCCTGCGTGGTTTTCAACTGGACTTTAGAAACGTGCCCTGGAAACTAAAAAGCAACTCTAATTTGAATGAAGCACACACCCCCCTCCGCTCCATCTGCAAAGCCCGCAATTAAATGCAAAGAGAAAAAAAAGTGGTGGAGGTAGGGGAGGGAGAGAAATTAGCATTTTCCGTGGCCATCTGGCATGAGTAGCAGGCGATGGGTAACAAAAGCGACTTTGGATAAGGAGAGAGACGAGTGTGCCATCGCATTGACCTGCAAAGGGGCTTTTGTCAGCAAATTAAAGCTTCCCCGACCCCCCGGGACCCCCCAAAACCTGCACCATTAAACGCAGCAGAACAAAAAAGCCACTAATCAAAACTGTCTGCCAGGAAAAACAAAACGTAAAGGCTACTGGCATTACAGGGCGGGGAGCTGAAGAAGCCTCAGTCTATGCTTACTTTAGAAGGAAAGCTAGATCTGAATTTTCGGTTTTACAGGACACAGGGACAATAGAAACCTCCTCGTTTAATGCGGCAGCAGGACCAGCTCATCTTTGTTGGAAATGCTTCTCCCCCCCCCCACCCCGATAAACATAACAATACCTAATAAAGAAAGGTGTATCTGTCAAAAGTTTATATTCCCTTTCTGTTTGCAAGGAAAATACGTTTGTCATCTTCTTAGGCCTGCTAAGCTGTCACTTGATTGTATTTATTTATTTATGTTGTTGTTGTTGTTTGCTTCCATCATGCTTGCATGTTGCACGCGAGCTAAGTTTTCAAAACGACTGGAGGGTACCAAACATTAAACAATACCAATTACCCCTTCCCCTGGACAAAGTGAAGGCGTTTGCTCACTATTGGGGGAGCTCAAGCACCCGAGGCAGCCACAGGGCTTGCTCCCAGCCCCAGGGAAGGTTGGATGGATTTAGCAAAGGGTCGACAGCTTGTGAAGCAGAGCCGTCATCGGGGCCCACGTCCTCCAAAACGGGCCAGTTTAGAACAAAAGGTGGCGACTTGCTATGTAAAAGGACACAAGAAATCTTTGATGATACTTAAACGACCAAGGACATTTCTCACTGAGTAGTAGTTTGTGCTTCCTTAAAAATAAAAATAAAAATTAAAAATGTATTTGTAATATACTAGTAGGGAAACCAATCTTTAATTCTTGCTATTTTTGGTTTCTTTCCCTCCTTGAATGTATCTACCAAGGCTCTTGCCCATCCTCTCTTTGTCTTTGTCTGGTCTCCATTCGGATCCTGCTCAGACCCTTCCAAACTGATGATTCATCAGGGAGAGCGCGACCCGAGGGTTTGCAGGCGGAAAGCAGGAGATTTCGTTTGCAGCACTTTTTAGATTAATTAGCGATGATGCAACTGAAGTCCGTGACGAGAAAGAATACAGGAAAGAGGGAAGATATGGGAGAGGAGTAGAGGTGCTGCTGGTGGGTCCCTCCCTCTCATAGAACAGACAGGACAAGTGGATACCGGGGGCTGTTTCCAAAAAGAGGAAGGGGGAAAGAAAAGATAATGAATACGAGGAGGACGCAATCGTGATCCATCCAGAGAAATCATCAATCACTCACAGTCACTTTAATTAAACCAGCCACAGTCACAAATACCATTTAAGTGACAGCTCGCGGCTCCACTCTGTGCATACAGGCTGCGACATCAGTGCATCTAATCCCTTGCATCTCGAGAAGACAGCTTTCAGCAAAATTACAACAACTGGTAACTATTACAAAATGTACGCGGAAAGTACACACACACACACACAGTTTTCTAGGTTAGTCTGATTTCAACCACACGGCTGCTGAGATGGCAGCAAAGACCCGACAGAAAGCCACACGAAAATTCTTAATGTCTAAATCATGTTTGGTTAAAAGCAACAACAACAAAAAAACCCCCCCCAAACCACGAATCCAAATCATTCCAGGATTCAGAAAACAGTCTAATTATTGGATCTCTTTGGACAGATTGTGAACTGCCCTCTAATAAGAGCACCACCAGGGTACAGAGCGGTTTGCAAAATACCTCGCACGGCTACAGTACCTCCCCCCCCCCCCCACCCGGACACGAAAAGGGTCTCACACAACCCAGAGCTCCCTGGGCGGTTTAAAGCCCCAATATGCATCGCTCTCTGCCCCCCCCCCCCCCTTCCCTCTTTTTATTTCTGGAAGCGTTTGGCCTTCCAGCCCTACCCCCCGAGCTCAGGTTTGAAAGGCAGGGCGGACTCGTTCCCTCCTCTCACCCCACTTTGTGTTGGGATCGGTATTGGTTTCCTTTTCACGCTCAAATAAAAAGCACCAATCGATCATTTGGTGGGGGGGGGAGAGAAGCGGGTGGGACCGTCCGCCGCCCGCTGGGGCCGTGCGGGGACAGCGCCCTGACTTTTCTGGCCCCCCCCTCCCCTTCCCGCTGGATGAGGCCCATGCTCGGGCTCCCAGGTGTTCTCGCCTCTCTGGCTCTAATCCATATTCATGCGGGAGAAGAGACCCCCGCCCGCTTTCATTGTGATTAGCCGGGCAGAAGGCTGAGTGACAGCGCACTCGTGGCCTTGCTTTTTCTCGCAGCTTCCCCCCCTCTCTCTCCTCCCTCCCCCTTTTCAATTTGAGATGCTGATTAGAAAACCGAGTCTAGGGGCCGCTTTTTTTTTTTTTCACTTTAGCTTTGCAAAGCCGTTTATCAGAAGGATAAGAAAATCAGAAAGGCCAGGTTTCATTCTCAATAAAACAGCTCCCGGGGAGGAGGAGGAGGAAAGCGGGGAAATATTTAACGAAAAGAGTTTATTCAGTCTTTTTTTTTTTTTAAGCTGCCTTAAACTAGCTGAAAGAAACAAGAATCTCTCTCTCTATATATTATATACATTTCCAGTTTTTTTAAAATGTGCTTTGCTTTCCTGCTAAGAACAGATAATAATAATGGAAAGTTATTTATAAAATAAATTGTGCTCCTACTTGATGTAACAAATGACACCCTGCAGTCTGAGCATAATTCACTATGGCCCGGATTTTCAAAAGCCTACGCGCATAGGTGGGCTTACGCGCGCCGGGCCTATTTTAAAAAGGCCCGGCCATGCGAGTAAGTCCCAGGGCTTCAGAAAAGGGGCGGGGATGTCCAGGGGCAGGGCGGGGTAGGAGGCTCCAGGCACAGCAGCTATTTGCTGCTGTGCTGGGGGATCGCGTGCCGGCAGGCGCAAAAGGTAAGACAAAGATTAGGGGGGGGCTAGGAGGTGGGTAGGGAAGGGGAAGGGAGGTTAGCGAAGGGGGTTGGGAAGTTCCCTCCCAGGCTGCTCTGATTTCCAAGTGGCCTGGGAGGGAACGGGGGAAGGCCATGGGCATTGGCGCGCACAAGTTGCACTAATGTGCACCTCCTTGTGCTCGCCAACCTCCGATTTTATAACATGCATGCACCTGCCCACACATGTTATAAAATTGGGCGCCCATGTGTGCGCACTGGGTAGCGAGCACGGTCTTACAATCTACCCCTAAGACCACAGACAAGGCAGCTAGCAGAGTAGGGTGCAACTCAGATGTGAATGCTCACAATTTCTTGGCAGGGTTTGCAAATAACAGACTGATGCCAGGTGCAAGTCCGTAGTGGTACCTTAGCACCTGATGAGAATCAGACCATGGGATCGTCCTTTTTTTTTTTTTTAAGGTACACACAAACCTCTCTTTTTGTGGGGGTATGTGATTTTTGATCCTGTTCCTCAGTAGAACAATTGAATGAAGGTGTTGGAATCCAGACCACTAAAGATCTTTGCATTTTCATCTCAGAGATTTGGCTCTGTGAGACAGGGATTCAGCATTTGGCACAGCCAGACACAGCGAAGGACTAAAAAATCAGGTGTTCCTTCTATAATGGGCTTATTGGGTGCACACACACCATCATTTTTCCTAGATAGGAGACAGAGTCCTGATTACACATAGCAAAGCCCCACACTTAGTCAGCTGCAAAACATATGGCTTGCTAGCCAGTAAGACTCACGGTCAATTTTACTACCTTATCTGCACCTGCTCATTAGGACAGCCATAGATGCCTTCTTCTAATCAGCAATTGCTTTGTTCTCATAAAAATCCAAGATTTTATTTCTTATCTCTAAAAGAAGTAACATTTTTCTCCTTCTAATACCCAAGGCCATCTCTTTGTACTTGTGCAGCACCAACCAAGGTGCTTAAGAAATGACTTTTGAACCACTGCTCAGCCCTGGGCCTGCTTATTCCAATAAGTCTTGCTGCTCTACTTTGTTGGATACTGACAGAGGCAATCATAGTTGTCCTAAAGAATGGAAGGGAAGTCTCTCTAAGCCCGAGCCAGTCACTATTGCTCTTCAGACAGCAGGATCATTCCTACAGCAAGCCCATCATCTCTGAAATGCTTTCACACCAGATAAGAGAATCTCACACAGGTCCCCAAAACCTGGAACAAGCAGGGCCGGTGCTAGCTTTTTTTGCTGCCCTGTGCGAACAATTATTGTGCTGTCCCCCCCACCACCCGCTTTCATTCGGTCTCTGTCTCGGGGTCGCCAAAAGAAGCCCAGCTCCTTCTAGTGACCTAAGCTTTAAAAACTGTCACCCACCACCTCCAGGTCTTCATCCTCTCCCCTGAAACCCATGGCCAGTGCAAGAGTACTAGGTGCCATAGGCAAACCTTATACCCTTGCACCGCCACTCGCCCCCCCCCCCCCCACCAATGCACACAGTTAAGAATTATGCATTTATAACAGATTTTACAAGAAAGAATATTCAAAGTACAGTCTTCTGAGATAAAAATATCACAAAATGTATATTTTGTATACATGTACTACTATGGTGCCAACTTCTTTAACTGTTTAAATTTGGTTTAATTATTTTACTATTTTATTTGTTTTATTAATGAAACTTTGTATTTACTTCTCTTCATTTAATTTTGGAAATGCAAATAGTTTTAAATTAATATTTGTTAACTATTGTAAACTGATGTGATATGGTCTCATGAAACTTCGGTATATAAAAATTAAATAATAATAACAACCAGAAAAGCCTGCAAAAAAGACACTTGGAACCGATATGGCGATAGGGTTTTGTAATGCGTGTTAGGTGGGCACACTCTCAGAAAACCACAAGTAAATTACAATTAAAATATAACAAAACTACCACACCAAAACAGCACTAACTGCCAGCACTTAAAAAGTAACAAACTTACCTATGAAAAAGGCAACACTGCAAAAATTGCACCAGGCCCTAAAAGACCAATATATCTCCCATTAGGAAAACGGAACAAACCAAGCTGCTGTAGATTCCTACGTGCTAACAGAAGACCTCTCCCTCGGTCACACATGCAGAACACAGGCAGACCCTCACCAAATACAGAAAAATAGAAACCATAAACTATAATAGAAACATGCAGGCAAAAACTGAACTGGAAACTGCTACATCAGACTCTGTATGCAGTGCAACAATGGAAAAACAGAACCATCATCAATCCTCAGTCATTAAACAATAAAACAATAAAATCAAGAAATATAATATCATAATAGTATAAACATACTAATAAAAACAACATTTCAAATATACAATTTGTTTTAAAAATCCCAAATACCTTTAAAATATTTCAAAACAGCAAATAACACCCCAAATTTAAAACTAGTATGGATAAATTAATTCACACTCTCCTTACCTGGGAACTTTTGATTTGATTTCCAGCCACTCAGATTATCGTGGATTAGTGGGAGAGGGATACACAAACTTTGTCTCTTTTTCATAGATATAGATATATATCTATGGATACACATATATACTCCTTCTCCCACACACATACAAATGCACTCTCATACACATATACTCCCACTTACACATGTTGACACGCACATGCTCCTTCTTACATACACATGCTCACACACACGAACCCTCTCTCTCACACACATGCTCAGAAACACACATGCTCACATGTTCCCTTTTCCATGCACATACATACACACACAAGATCCCTCTCTCTCATACATACATGCTCAGACACATTCACATGCTCCCTCTCTCACATATACATGCTCATATACATACATGCATGCACACATGTTCAGACACATACGAAGAAAAGTGGCAGGAACGGACTCCCACCCACTCAGAGAACATCCTATCTTTCAATACCACAACCTTTCCTGATATAAACTGCATAATTTACTGCTCAAAAGAATTTTCTACTTAATATTTAGACTCTTACTCCATCTCCCTAGAGCTTGATCTCTGTACTTGTTGCAGTGCTCCCTCTCACACACATGCTCAGGCACACACAAACACACTCTATCTCATAAACACATGTTTCGATGCTCAGACACATATACACACACAACTGCTCCCTCTCTCACTCACACCAAGGCCTCTCTCAGTAGCCCGGAGCCCTCTTCTTCTTCACTTCTGTCGAGGGGCAGGTTGGGAACTGCCCCATGATCTTTTTTCTTCTGGTAGTGCAGCTGACTGGGAATTGCCAGGCAGCTCCGCAGCTCTCTCATCTCAGCTGCGTAGCGGGTTGACAACCACCGGGAGGCCCCCGCAGTTCTCTCTTCTTGACCCTGTGGTGGATTGGGAACCACTGGGCAGTCATGCAGCTCTCTCATCTTGGCCAGGCAGCGAGTTGGGAACCGCTGGGCAGTCTCAGAACCATTGGACAGCTTCGTGGCATTGGCTTCTTCAGGCCGCCTGGCAAGTTGCCGCCAGGTGGGCAGCGGCCTCATTCTCATCTTGGGTGCTTGGTGAATTGCAGTCTGATGGTGGCATTCTTTCATTTTGGTTGCCAGCCCCGTGGCTTTTTCTTGACTTTGGACCCTGGTGCCTACCAGGCTGCTGCCTCCTTCAGGCTGCCACCTTGTGCAAGTGCACGGCTTGCACAGTGGGTTGTGCTGGCTCTGGGAACAAGCAAGCTATAGCCAGAGCCCCCAGTTTCCAGCAGCAGGCTTTTCAAGATTCTGCAGGCAGATTTGCATATTTGCATACTTTTGCAATTTAAACAATTAACTTTTTTTTACTTTACAAAGTTGTTTTCTGACATTTCTGTATCCAGTCAATATAGTAACATAGTAAATGACAGCAGAAAAAGACCCAAGTGGTCCATTCAATCTGCCCAGCAAGTTTTATTTCTTCTTTTATTTATTTTAATTCAGTTAAAGGAAGTAACTGCTGCTCCATGCTCCTTGCTCTTTATCATCATTTCCATCATTTAGCCAGTAGGAAGCCTCTGTGTTTATCCCAAGCTCTTTTGAATTCCATTACAGTTCTCTTCTTAACTCTCTCTTCCGTGAGAGCATTCCATATATCCACCACCTGGCCCATGCAGAAATATGTCCTGACATTGTTGCTGAGTCTACCCCCTTGGAGCTTCATATTATGACTCCTAGTTCTACAGTTTTCTTTCCATTGCAAAAAGGCTCAATTCCCAAGCATCATTTATACCCTTCATAAGAACATAAGAACTTGGCCATGCTGGGTCAGACCAAGGGTCCATCAAGCCCAGCATCCTGTTTCCAACAGAGGCCAAACCAGGCCACAAGAACCTGGCAATTACTCAAACACTAAGAAGATCCCATGCTACTGATGCAACTCAACTACCACCACTCAACCTAATGAACCAAAAAGTGGCTATCTCTCCAGTCAATCATGCTCGTAACCATGAAGTCATAATTGACAAAGAACTTTCCTTCAAGAACCACATCACAACTAAAATCTTATTCTTCCTTATTCAATTAGAGATTCACATATTCATGCTGTCTACATACAGTCTACATACATATACTCATGTGGACTTACATATCTCCATGTTATTTATTGATTTATTAACCGCATGTTTATTAACGGTTTAATAGTATTTACTATTTGCTTACTTCTATTAATTTGTTTCAAAGTAAAAACTTGTTTACTTCGTTTGTTTCAATGTAAAAACTTGTTTACATCTTTTGCTCAATGTAAAACTTCGTTGTTTAATCCTGTTCTATGTAAACTGCTAAATGTAGCGCTTGTTACTGTTCTATGTAAACCGGGGTGATATGTATATTATACAGGAACCTCCGGTATATAAATTATTTAAATAAATAAATAAATAAATCAAAGATGAATATCACAAACTTCTAACACTATGTCAATTAAAACCTTTCCTCTCCCCTAATGACTTCAGATCAGTCCTTCAACTACTCAACTTCTCCAACCTAGATTACTGCAACTTCCTACTATTCAACTTATCTCTGAACACCATTCGACCACTCCAAATCCTACAAAACATAACTGCAAGAATACTCATAGGATCAAAAAAACATGCACATCACTCCTACACTTATAGCACTTCACTGGCTCCCAATAAAAATTTAGGATTGAATATAAAATACTATCCAAAGTACACAAAATAATATATGAAAAACAAACAAACTGGCTAAGCTCTTACATAAAACTGCATTCTCTAAAAAGAAACCTCAGATCAGCAAATAAAGGACTACTAAATATTGCTCCTGCTCGCTCTAAACAACACTCTTCAACTCAAAAGACAGCAATCTCATTAGGAAGCCCAAAACTCTGGAACACACTCCCAACTGAACTACAAACCCAAGAAAATTTAAAAACTTTCAAAAAAGATCTAAAAACCTGGATGTTTACTAAAGCCTACCAACTCACCCAATGTCTCTAAATCACCACCCCCTCCCATTCACAATATGCAAAACTATTGGAACCAATGTAAGAAAAACAAAATAACAATTAACCGAAATGTATAATCTATCCTACAAACTAAGTTCATAAAACTTTAATAACTCTGTAAAATTATAATTCTATGTTAACCATTTAAATGAACCTTTTTGAAAAAACTCTGTTAAACTTTGTAAACCGTTGTGATGGCGAAACCGAATGACGGTATATAAAACTCGACAAATAAATAAATATATAAATAATAGCAGTGGCTATTCCCTAAGTAAACTTGATTAATAGCCATTAATGGATTTCTCCTCCAAGAACTTATCCAAATCTTTTTTGAACCCAGCTACACTAACTGCACTAACCACACTTACTTGTGTGTTGAGTGAAAAAGAATTTTCTCCGATTAGTCTTAAATGCGCTACTTGCTAACTTCATAGAATGCCCCCTAGTCCTTCTAGTGTTTGAAAGTGTAAATAACTGATTCACATCTACTCTGTCAAGACCTCTCATGATCTTCAAGTACTTAAATGTTTGTATCATAATCCCTCCTGTACCTTCTCTCCACAGGAAATACATATTTAGATCCTTCAGTCTCATCACAGATGGCTTTTGATGCAGACCCCACACCATTTTGGTTGTCTTTCTGTGGACTGCTTAGATCCTGTCTCTATCCTGTTTAAGATACGGTCTCCAGAACTGAACACAGTGCTCCAGCTGAGGCCTCATCAATGACCTGAATAAGGGCAATATCATCTCCTTTTCTTGATGGTTCTGCCTTTTTCAATGCAGCCCAACTTTCTTCTGGCCTTAGCCACCTCCTTGTCATATTGCTTTTCAGCTTTCAGTTTATCCGACCCTATCACCCCGAGGACTCTTTCTAGGTCCATGTACATCAATCTCTCATCCCCCATCATCTTTGGATTTCTGCCACCCAATGCATGACTCTGCAATTCTTGGCATTGAATCCCAGCTTCTAAACTTTTGACCTCTCCTCAAGCTTTCTTAGATCACTTTTCATTCTGTCCACTCCTTCAGATGTTGCAGATCTTAGAATCATCTGCAAAAAGACAAACCTTTCCTTCTAATTCTTCTGCTAGATTGCTCACAAAGATATTGAACAAAATGAGCCCCAGAACTGATCCTTGAGACACTCATCTCATCTTCATATTCCACTTTTTGGCACTTCAAAGTGGATTATATTCAGGTACTGTAGTTATTTCCTTATCCTCAAAGGGCTAACAATAAGTTTGAATCTGATGCAATGGAGGTGTGGGACTGGTTGGTAAATCCTGGAGAACTAGTCAGACTCCAGCCTCTCTTAAAACAATCTTTATTCACAGCT
Source organism: Rhinatrema bivittatum (assembly GCF_901001135.1). Classification (NCBI taxonomy): domain Eukaryota; kingdom Metazoa; phylum Chordata; class Amphibia; order Gymnophiona; family Rhinatrematidae; genus Rhinatrema; species Rhinatrema bivittatum. The sequence goes on from NC_042631.1 coordinate 29,805,943, forward strand.
TCAATCATATCACAACAGTAGACTGCCTTTACCTTCAGATAGTTTGTACTGCTTAGTCTCAGCTCAGAGTCTGGAAAGTGTTACGTTACAGGAGCTACCTGCCTCCTGGAGACCTAAGCCTAGTCTGGTTATCCCCACCTGGACCTAGCTCTTATTCCCTAGTTTGTGGTTATGCCATCTTTGGGCCCACACTGGCCCAGAGGATCCTGCCCATAGAGCATACTCTCCTTAAGGAATTTAAGTGGGACCAGGCAAATAGGGGCACTGACTCACAGGAGAGTAAAATGACTTGCCCAAGGTCACAAAGAGTGACAGCAGGATTTGAACCCTGGTCTCTCTTGTTTTTAGCTCGCTGATCTAACCACTAGGCTACTCTTCCAATCCACTCCCACTCATCACTTTCATCTCCTCAGAAAAGGTTTCATTTACCACCACTCGCAGTCGTCTGTCAGTTAAGCAGTTTGTAATCCATTCCACTACCGTGGAACCCACTTCCAAGATTCTCATTTTGTTCATGAGTCTTCTGTGTGGGACAATATTGAAAGCTTTGCTGAAATCCAGATAAATCACATCAAGTGCTCTTCCTTGATCCAGTTCTCTATTAGCCCAATCAAAAAGATCAATCAGATTCATTTGACATGACCTTCCTTTAATAAAACCATGATGCCTCGGTTCCTGCAACCCATTGGATTGTAGCTAATTGACTGTCCCTTCCTTCAATATCTCCATTAATTTTTCCACCACCAAGGTAAGGCTTGCTGGCCTGGAGTTTCCAGCCTCCTCTCTGCTCCCCCTTTGGTGAAGCGGGATCACCTCTAATCTTGTGGCACCACTCCATTTTCCAAGAATTTATTGAAAAGTCTTTCAATGGACTCGTCAGAACCTCTTTGAGCTCCCTTGGTATCCTGGGATTTATTTACTGTATTTATAAAATATATATAAAAACATGATACACTAACATTAGGGATAAAGCATAGGACTCCTTCTAGGGCCAAGTCCCAAAGCTAAGCACATTCAAGCAGCATTGTCTGAATTATCAGAAAGGCTGCTCACCCCCATAAAGGTTTTGCTAGAAGTAATTTTGTTATGGGTTTGACAGTTGCTTGGTTTTGATTGTAAGTATTATCATCCTTAACATAAGGCTTGGGGGCAACTAATTAGCACAGAGTGGCAGTTATTACCCTTAACAGATACATGGAGGTAACCTGCATGGTACAGCAGATTCTGCCATAAGAAACTTGCAGGGCAGTCTCGATGGACCATTTGGTCTTTTACTGCTGACAATACTATGTTACTATGTACCATCTACATTATTATGTTAATATATTTACCTACATTATATGAAAGCTTTCTATAATCTTCCACACACAACAAATACGTAATTTGATTTTCTTTAACTACAGTGCATCTAATATAGTTTAACTACTGTAAAACTGAACACTTTTACATTTAATTACCATATTGGCCTGATGATAAAATGAACCCAAATATAAGACACTCTTCTTATATTTGGGAGAATGACTTTGCCATTGCCAGAACTGCCTCCTCCCTATTTCTGTATTCTTCTCGTCCACGGCTCCAGGATGAGCCAAAAGTTGCGCCCAGCTTGCAAGACCAGCATCTTTGGCGGTAGGAGCAGTAGTACAAAGTTGGTGGGGGGAGTCGCTGCAATGCACCATCGTCGTGGCTCCCTCCCCTCTTGAGGGCTGCAAGTACTCCCTCCACAGAATTCTCAGCCTTGGTCAACCCAGGGGGTGGAGGACCTGAGCCCAGGATTTGAACCCTCTACCACTAAGCTGCTTCCCTCAACCCCTTTGTTTTAATTGCAATGTATCTGATGCTGCGTTATAAAATTTATATTCATCATTAAAGTCCATTAAAAAAAACAAACAAAAAAAAACAGCCAATGATGTACATACTTAATTCACTTTCTTATGTTAATTAAATATACTGACCCTTGGGATACCATCAGAAAGCCCCAGAGTCTTTCCCCTGCTGATCCCCTTCAAATCAGTTTCAGAACCAGGGCTGCTGACACAGTGGGCCTCCTCCCTGCCCTTAATCTTTTTCCAGGCTGTAGCTAGGCAAGTGCTGCTCAGGATGAGGGATTTTCCTGCAGTCCCAGCCCATTTTCTGGCTCCCAGGTGCACCGAAAACAGTAACCGTTCCTGCAGATACCTTTCTTTTGTTCCTGGGCATGCAGGCTGGATATGCTCTTTCTGTTTCACCTTTGTTTTTGCCTTATCCTGTCTTCTGTTGCTAGATTTGATTTGTGAGTTAAAGGCCGATGCAATAATCTGAGCATTAAAAAAAACCCAAAAACTGTGTGCTGGTTTCCAGCACACAGTTTTAACGTTCAGGTTAAAAAAATGTGTTTTTAACTCCCAATGCAATAAGCTCATGTTATGCAAATGCATCAGGAGTTTAAAAAATGAATACAAACTGTAAAATGCGCATTCAGCATTTAAACTCAGGAAAGTTGGGGGGAAGCATCCCGGTAAGGAGAGAAAAGCGGAGCCCTCCCGATTCTCAGTCACTTCAAAGACATTGAAGAAAAAGTTAATCTAGTCAGAGCTAGTGTCCATTTTCCAATCTGCACACATTTATTTTTATAGCAATGCTATTTTTCCTTCTCTGGGTGCCTGTCCCGTATCTGGATTAACGGCAGCAGCTGCCGCCACTTACCCGGATAGGTAACTATCTATCCCGCTATCTAGCAGCAGCAAAGCCACTGGTATTTAGCTGGGTAAGTCAGTACTTATTCGGGTATCTGGCGCAGGCTGTTGCTAGTTAGCTGGATGGGTGGGCACGAATCGGAGTAAGTGGAGGCAGATGCCGCTGTTCACCCAGATAAAGGACAAGCGCCCAGAGACTTAACTTCAGCTTCTCTCTAAAATCAAAAGCTCCAGAGTGAAATCTCGGGTTTGCCTCCCTTCCCCCTCCCCCACAGGAGCTGAACATGGGAATCCACCTCCCTATTGCTCTTTCCTCTACCCCTTCCCCTCCGTATTGGCTGCTCGTTGCGCAAACTACCCTTTCGGTCGCTGCCAGTTAAAAACGTGACACGGGCAGCGTTGATTTCTCTTTCACGGGGCAAATGCAGTAAGCCGTGCACTGAAAACGGGCGCTAGTATTGTGTGCCTATTGTCTTCATGCGCAGGCAGCAATAACCTCTGGGTGCCCGAAACAATATCTAAGGGAGGCAGCGTTAAAAAGGCTGTGCTGCAGGAAAACCATGTGTCCGAAGCGCTCAGTAGTTTATTGCATTGGGCGCTCAATACGAGCATCCGTTTTCATGCTGCTTCTTTTTTTTTCCTGTTATAATTCATTTCAGCAACCTCAGCAAAACATTAGGTGCCCCTTCCTATGGACGTCTAAATTGTGTGGCCATAAGAAAAGTGGGTTTCTTTTAATTAAGTCAAAACCGACTCTTTTTTCTCCACCAAAAGCATCGGCAGTGAGTTTCGCGCATAGAAAACGCAGAAGTGCAGGCAGAAAGGGGCACCCGGGCTCAGCGCACCTTCCTGCCTCGGCCTGTTAAGTCCACTGCAGGCCAGCTGTGGCACAATGAAAGGCAAGCAAAGTGCTCAGTGCAGAAGGGCAGGTCTATCCCTGATCCCAGAAGCCATTGCCAGGGCTGCACGTGCAATAATGAAGCCAAAAAGATCGGGACTTTCGTTTCAAAACAAAGTTGAACACAGTCTCTGCTTCCGAAGTGCTGCTTACCGGTACGACAACGGACCCGGAAAGCCAGCGAAAAGTTCCAGTCCAAACGTTCAGGCCGCTCTTAGGAAGTTCATATTGGTTTGAAAGATCTGCTTAACCTGACTCGCTGCTGCATGTGTTTGCCATGTGGTATCCGATCTCCATTACAGCTGGAGCACCAGTAAAAATGGTCTAAGATCATTCACCTGACAAATCTGAAATTATTCAAAACTAATCTGAAAACCTGGCTTTTTAAACAAGCATTTTATAAAGATAAAGAAAAGGAGAAAAACAGTTGAGCGATAAGGATGCACCAAGCTAGAAGTTTTTAGTAACCTACATAAGCATATTAATGTTAAAATCAAACTGCCTAATTTGTTCCTAACAATCAGGTTTAACTTACACACCTAGTTTATTATTTTACATTGTTACCGTACTATGATGGCACACGAGTAATTTGTAATCTATACCACCCATATTTCTCTTTATCGTGCCTTTCTGTAAACCGTTGTGATGGTATTTAACTTAACGACGGTATAGAAAAATTTTTAAATACATAAATAAATAATTGATCTACATAGATCAGGATGCAAGTGTGCTGATGCTTAGCACTTCCCTTACACCCCCTCCCCCCCCACACCCCTCCCCCCACAGCTGGCATCGCATGATCACATGCAAAATAGGAATACAGCACAAACAGCCGCTGAGTGATTTTAAAAAGCAAGGGGTGTGAGCATAATAAAAAGGGATAAATCTAGCACAAGTTGATCAGATGATTAAGGGAATCTGAATAGCAATGTCCAGTACTGGTGCAATATCTGTTATATGTGATTTGATAGATACTAATGAAATTATTATTTTAAATGCACATCTTTTATTCTGAAAAAATAACCTGAAAAAACTATAAGGAGTAAAATATATTAGGGCAAAATATAGACATCAGATTAAGGAATATAAATTTAAAGAGAAAGAAATATAGCCAAGAAAGAAACCAGCTGATATTTTGGAGAAGCTGGCCAGTGAAATTTATTACTCAAAAACCGTAACCACACTTCCTCAGTTAAAGACACAAATGTGCAGCAGATGTTTCTCATACGCATTGGACACACACAGAAAAGTGATCGACAAGCTTTCAGCTTGTGAGCAGCAATGACAAACCTTGACGACTGGGGCTACTGCTTGCAAGTTTCAAATTTGTGCCTTTTTTTTTTTTTTTTTTACTCTGTGCTCCAGGGGCAGTTATATCATTAGGCAGGGTGAGGCGGTCTGTCTGGGTTCTGCATGTATCATCGATGTGACGTATTCTGCTAACAACTTGTAGTTTCTGTGTCGGGGTCTATTATAGCCTGGCTTGTTCTGTTTTCCTGATAGGAGATGTAGTGAAGTTTTAGGGCCTGCTGTAATATCTGCAGTGTTGCCTTTTCATAGGTAGGGTGGTTACTGAGTGCTAGTTTTGGTATGGGAGAATTACTATAGTATAATTGTAATTCAGTTTACTCATGGCTTTCTGAGGGACAAGTCCACATCAAACACACTTTTCAATAGGTCTATGGGTTCTAATTGTCTTTCTTGTAGGTTTTTCGGGTTGGCACCACAGCAATATCATGTTGTGATATTTTTACCTCAGACTATGAATTTCCTTTCTCACGTAACATCTATTATAAATGCCCAGTTGTTCTGTGTGGTGAGAACCAGGAGGGAAGGGGCACAAGGCTTTAAAGCTCCCCTAAGGCAACTAATACCCTTGCACCAACCTGGAGTCTTCCACACACAGGACCCACCCCCCCCCCCCCCCCACCCATTCACCCACTTCTCCAGGGGGCAAATGCTGGGGAAACATGGGAGGCAGGTTATAGGGTTCCTGGGAATATGGCAGGGTTGCTACATCCTAGAGATATCATCACTGAAACTCTGCCTGCCACTCCTCTGGGAACTCTGACCCCTGCTTGCCCCCTTCTGCAGCATTTTTAAAATGACCAAAAGGGCCAGAATCCAAGGTGCCCCAGCTTGGTCCTCTGCCGTGCCTGGAGTACCATCTCATCGCTCACCTCGGGCAGCAGATTGCCTTGAGCCTCCCCCTTGCTGTACGCCAGGTATCCTAAATTCCCTTTCAAAGTCAGGGTTGCTTCGGTTCTCTGAAGGAAATTTACTTGCCTGCTGCTGAAAGTCCAGAAGTGGTGTCTGCTGGCTCCTAGGGATGTGCGGTAGTTTAAAATGGCACGGGAAATTGCCGATGGCGTTCGTTTCATGCCAGGCCGCTTCTGATCCGAATTGACACGAAAAACATTTCACTTCGTTAGCCTGTGTTAAGCAGTTTTAGCCTGTACTGAAATGCAAAAATAATAAATTAAAACCAAAATGAAACAAAGGTTTATACAATGCCCACTCCTACCAACTACTTAACTTGCACGGCCAATTAGGACTCTGCTTCTTTGAGGGCTCTCTGGACCATAAAGAACCGTTTTTGTGTTTTTTTGGAGGGGGGGGAAGGGATTCTTTACCTCGTCTTCAAGCCATTGATAAAGCCCAGCTCTTTTTTTTTTCCAGCGCAGTAGAGGTGCACACAATTATTCAGAAGAGTCCAACTTTAACTTCCCTTTTGTCTAGGAGCCAAGGAGAGGGGCACCTGGAGAATGGAAAAACAAGGAACGCTAACTCCTCAGACTGAAGTCTTTGTTAAGGTGGGATAGGGAGGGGGGGAGAACTATGCAGCACTGCAAATTCATGCTCTTGATTTGCAGATTATTTAAAAAAAAAAATTCTGAGATTCAGGACATTTTCCTACTCGCTATGAATTAATTGCTGACATAAGATCAGTTTTATAACATCCTAGTCCTGTCTAAAGCAAAGGAAGGAATCATTTCCAAACAAAGCCTGGCTTTGCATACGGCCAATGCAGACCGGCTTCATAAACGTTCCTGGCTCTCTTGGTCCGCAGCTGAGAATGGCATAGCTTTCGCTCATGGTTGGTTTGCTTCTCATGCTGTTTCTACATTGCCTGGCTGGTCATCATCCCTGTCCTGGAGGCACACCCAACCAGTCTGTTTTTCAGAATATTCATTAAAAAAAACAAACCATGCAGGAGTAACATTTTGCATATACTGGGTCTCTAATGTATACCAATGCATATTCCTTATGGGTATCCTGAAGACCAGAATAGGTGTACCTCCAGGTCAGGGCTGAGAACCACTGCAGGGTAGGTAGAGAAAACAGAAGCACAGCTAAAAATGCAGGTGAAGTGTTTATTATGAAGCATTTTATTGTACTTTCTACTTCATCTATATCTATACATTTCAACATTCTCCTACACTGGGGCAGCGCAATGCAAACTTGTTTCTAACATCTAAGGTGAACTTACTTTCTAAGTTAGTTTCTGTACCTCAGACAAAGTTTCTTCATGTTCAAGATTTATTAGAGTCAAGTTTATTTCAGAGAATTGCTCTGCAATAGTTTATTCTGGTCGGTTTAATGTAGGTGACATAAAGAGCACATGAAATCCCAAAAGCTTAGGAGGTAATTTTCAAAAGGTTTTACACACAAATCTTTTGAAAATTGCTACTTTTATGCATGTAACTCCTTTGAAAAGTCACTCTATAGGGCTGAATTGTCATAAGAACATAAGGTTTGCCATACTGGGTCAAACCAAGGGTCTATCAAGCCCCGTATCCTGTTTCCAACAGTGGCCAATCCAAATCACAAGTGCCTGGCAGGATCCCAAGGCATAGATAGGTTCCATGCTGCTTATCCCAAGAATAAACAGTGGATTTCTGCAACTGCACCTTAATAATGGTCTATGGACTTTTCCTCACGGAACTTGTCCAAACTGTATTTAAATGCAGATACACTAATAGCTTTCACCACATCCTCTGGCAATGAATTCCAAATCTTAATTATGTGTTGAGTAAAAAAATATTTTCTCTTGTTAGTTTTAAATGTATCACCTAGTAACTTCATTGTGTGTCCCCTGGTCTTTGTACTTTTTGAAAGAGTAAACAGCTGATTAACATTTACTTGTTCCATTCCACTCAAAAGGTTTTACACATAGAAATGGGCTTTTGAAAATAGCTATGATATATGCTATTTATATGCATGTAACACCTTTGAAAATTCACTCCTTATGTTTTAGGATGAATATATTGAATATGGATTAGAGTTTTAAATAAGGGCAAGATTCATTAAGCATTTTCCCCCATAGATCCAAAATGGGAAAAGCCCTACAGGATACACAGCCCTATATAAAATCACATTTCAGTAAGCGAAACTAAACTGTGGCTCTTACGCAGGGCAGTGAAGTCTACTGATCCCATTTTGAAGATCAGCATTATAATGATCATTCAAAGTTTGCATCCCAGAAGAGAAAGACCCTTTTGACGTTATAATTTGGCATTAGATGCTGATAACTGGAGACCAGACATATCTGGCCTGATTTTAAAAGGGCCATGCGTATAAATTTCAGGGGTTACGTGCATGGGCGGGCCTTGTACACACTGCACGTAACCCCTGTTATGTGCCGCAGTGCCGGGCCTGCTGAAAGGGGT